>NC_087477.1:48920093-49231121 GCF_036417665.1 Passer domesticus
TTTGGTCTCATTTGCACTTTAGCTCAGGCAGAGGCATCTTTCAATGATTGGCCCCTGCTGTTATTTCAGAAGCAGGATCCTAACATCCTGGTGGATCATAACATTATCTCTTCTATCTATTTAAAACAAAAAAATAAACCTACAATCTTGAAAAGTTCTTCAGAACATCTTCTAGCATAAGTAGAGAATCTGCCTGTATGTCCTAAAGCATGATGTTTGAGCTCAAAACAATGCACAGTAGTTGAACAATAAGAAAAAGAAAAAATCATGGATGTCCGGTAAGGTTTGAAATGTTACTCTATATGCACATATTTCCTCTGCTCCCTCTGAGTGATTTCTGGATCAATGTTTCTATCATCCCACCACAGAAACCATCAGACTACAGCTGAATGGTCTTTAAATCACTTCATATTGGACTCTCAAGGTACATTAGACTCAGTGTGGTTGATTGTTTCAACTAGAAACAATTTTGCTCTTGTGACTAGCCAAGAAGTTACACGTGACAGAAGCAGCTAACTGCTATACCCAAAATGTAACACTGCAAAAACACAGAGTATCAAACTTCCTAAATTCTCACTGTAATAAATTAGGAATAATTAAGCTTTAAAAGTTGAAAACAGTATATCTTCAAAAAATGTTATCATCATTATATGTTAGCTGCAAACACACTTTTCTTGTCATGATTATCTGCTTACTCCTGTTTATAGGTGATAATCTGCCTTAAAAATGCAGTATGTGGCTGTAGTAGGCTGCTCTGCTCTGTAATGGGGTCAAACAACTCTAACAATGCTCTGGTCTATAGACATTTCACCATAGTCCCTTTTACATATAGAGTGCTTATGGTTTTACAGGAAAGAAAAAACAAAACAACAACAACCAAAAAAAAAAACCCAAAAAAAACCCAAACAAAACAAACAAAAAAAACCAAACTAAAACCCCTTCCATATTATTTACACAGTGCATAAAATTACTTAGGTGACTGTAAAACTTCATTAGTTAAGGTCAATCTGCCAGTGTGACATTGGTAAAAAAAGTTTGGGAAAAAAGGGAAGCTCTACTGTGCAGCAATGAACGGATGCCAGAAAAATATTTGGTAGTTTCTATCTTCTCTAGTAAAAAGTATAAGTTTGCCCACATTCAAATGCTTCAATAAGGGTTCACCAGCGGTGACCTTGGGGCTGATGTGAGTAGAGAGGCATTGGGAAGGAAGAGGAGGAGAAAGAGGGTTGGAGTGACCCTGGGCCTTCCCCCAGCAGCCTGGTGGTGCTCAGCTGTGCCCCCACTAGAAGCACCTGCATTCCCCACCTGGCTTGACAGCACCTGGAGGAGGTCATGGATGTGGGTCTAGTTGGGAAAAACTGAGGGTTTTGGGGTTCTGGCTCCCAAGGACAGTGAGGTGAGTATCTGGGAACTGTAGGATATTTTGAGGAGAGATAGGACCACAGTGATTCTCAAGAGGAGTTGATGAGGGGTTGTGATATTTTTGGGGAAGGCATTGCAGGGTATGGATGTACAGAGACCAGGGCTGTATTGGGGTGGGGTAGAGGGCAGCACATTTGAGGCTGGGAGGATTTTGAGGAGAACACTGAGTTAGGGTTTGGCTTGGGGTGCTCCCCTCAAAGGTTTAATGGTGGAGCTAGGCCAGTTGTTGCTGCAGCTCTTGCACCCTCCTGAGAACACCTTTTCTCCCTTGAACTTTCTCAGTGCTGCTCCTTTGTGTATCTCCAGGCCTGATGTAATTCTCTTTCTGCCATATAACTAAAGTAAATGACACTTACTAGAGGGCTTTTTCAGTTGCTCTATTTCCTTTTCCAGCCTGCTAGCTGTTGGTTTGGCTTTGTTCAGCTGGTTTCTCACCTGTCAGACATGTCCCCACTGACCTTTTCTTGAGCTTGAAGTCATTGTTCACATGCTTTCAGCACTTACACATCGACACTTTCTGATGTCTGATGGCTCCCAGGGCTCAGGTGGGAAAAGGATGAATCAGACCTTGATGTTGGTACTCAGCCTCTATCTGCCTATTCAAATTAAAGAATGCAAATTTACAAAAGTTAGAAAATTAACTTAAAACAGGAGACAGACCCAGTGGCAGCATTATGCACAACCAGAAGAGGACTGTCACCAACTCTACATCAGATTATAAAAGAGTTTTCAACAATTCTAAATTAGAATTATTAATGGGAAAGTCTTACTTAGTTTGTAACAGAATCCTAAAAGGAGGACTCTAAAATCTTCACTTTTATGTATCCCCAAAGCTTTTGCTAACCTTCATGGCTTCTAGATACAGTTCATCCTGTTCCTTGTCCCAGAGCTCATTGCTTCTCCTACTCCTGAAGACACAGGTCCATCTGCACCCTGTTGCACCCCAGCACCATCAGGTCTACTCCATGGCCCAGTGGGAGCAGCCACTGCACCACCTTTCCTCACCTTGCTGCTCCCCAGGGGGTTGTGACAGGCAGGACTTGCCCGGTGATGCCAGATGCCACCTGCAAAAAGAGGAGCCAAGCTCCTACGTGCAGCAGGGCCCTGGCAGCTGCCTGCAGGATTAAGCACCATGAGGAATTCCACCAGCACAGCACCACCCTGGACCCCTGGGTGTGTCGGTTGGGTCTCCACATCCCCTTTGATGTGCCTTTAAGGGGGCAGGGCACCTCTCAATGTGATTTTCTGTGTGTCACAGACTTCTGGATGTACCATTTGGCCTCTACCCATATGCCACTGTTTTTTTCTACTATGATCTTGATCATAACTTAATAAAGCATAAAGCTTTTTCCCATTTAAATAAAGTTCCAGGACTGGGTTTCTGAATGAAAAGACCACCTATGGGTTGAAGACCTTTCCTCTGCCTTCTCCCAGTGACTCTTTTTAGAAGAGCAATATCTCTAGATGTCTACTGCTTATTTCCAGTTCTCTCCACATTTTTAATACTTACAAGGACTATTACATGAACTGAAGTATGAGATACATAATGTATTAGAAATGAGTAAATCTTTTCTTCCCAGTAAATTGCAACTGAATACAAAGCAGAAAAGTTTTATAGACATATCAAATTGGTGTAGCTTAATTTTTCATACCCATGAACTTTATACTGTCTTGCTACAGCTTCACAGTACCTTGCATTAGCATCAATATGTCCAGAGAAGATATCAAAATTAAGGCCTATGAAACCTGATTTTAAGTGGAAGGTGCTGGCAGCAAAACCAGCCTCTAGCATATTAAAGAAAATATGACTTTAGAGCAGGTGGCAAGGCTGCTCTACATTTCAAGTGTCTAATAATTCTAATTAATTACTTGTAAGATGCTTATAAAGTAGATTAATCTGTAGATGCTGCATCATATGCTTGCTCACACAAAGATTACCTTTAAAATTGACAGACAATCCACACAGTGTGGATTGAAGTGTTATGTGTGTGAAGATGTGACAGATCTATGATCAGTATATCTAGGAAGAATTGCAGTAGGAGTTTGAAAGTACAGATCATTCATCTCTGTACAAGGAATTCCCACAGGCTTTAATCAGTAAGGATCTTTGGTTTCTTATTAAATTGAGTCGGACTGCCTCATGTTCATAATGACAAAATTGTAGTAAAATCAATTTAGTGAGATTCTTTTATTTTCCTTAGCAGAGCAAGACAGAAAAATATATGTGGCATATAGGACATGTAAGTAAAAATGAAGGGAAACATTTCAGCAAGAAGGAGGAAACCTTCTTAGGTTTAGAGGGTTGTTTGGCAAAAGTCATTCGCTGATAATAAATACTGGATGTTTGAAGAAGTGTTGAGACAAATGGAATAAGAGCAGATGTACTGCTGCACAAACACCAGAACTCAAGAAAACAAAACATTGTCTCGATTGTTTTCTTTTAGCTCTGTTAGGAGCTGCAAGTGTTATGAAATGTCAAGATTCACACATTCCCAAATATCCTTTGAAATATCACAGAGACAGGCTAACTCTGCTTTTAGAAGAAGTATGTACTCCTGCACTTCATTGATTTTTTATTCTGCAACTGTGAGGAGGTCACAGGTCCTTCCAATTGCAAGTAAGAACAGCATATCTAAATGGTGTGCTTGTAGGGAGATTGAGTCAAGCCTAATGACCACAGGTGTGGTTAGATAAAAGGTAGGAGAATAGAGACAGTGGTGAAGGCAATCTCACCCCTAAAGAGTTACAGCTGTGCTAATTATCAAGGATTAAGAACAAGCCTGCTCTTAATAGGCCACAGCTGGATCCAGTTAAGAGGGGTATTATAAAAGAGCAGGTTGGTTGGTCCAGTGGAGAGATGGTGTTTGGTGCCTGTGTTGAGAAGAAGGAGTCAGTGCTGTGAGGAGCTGCTTGTGAGATATCACCAAGAAGGTATGAAACCTTGGCAATGGGACAGCAACACAGAGGGGAGTGGCACAGATAAAAGCTGAAAATAATTAGGTCATATGTAGATCTTAACAAGTTTAAAAGTACATTTCAAGTGCCTAATAATTCTAATTAATTACATTGATGAATTCTAAAATATGTATGACATTATATTCAGAAAGAAAGATGCCTTTATTCAGAATCACTTAACTTCTGAAAGAATACATATGACTCTTCATTATTATTATTTTAATACTTCATAGTGTGCTTCACAAAACAAGGGTCATTACACAAGGAATAGTTAGATTAAAAAAAGAGAAAAAGTAAGTAAATTTTTTCTCTGTTTGAAAATAGTTTCTTCTACACTGGTTAAAATTTAACAAAAAACCTTACATAACTAATTATTAAAGTTCATTTTTGAAATAATGTTTTTACTGGGACAGGTGTTCATCAACACTAATTTTGGAGATGTCAGTTTGGATCAGATGGCTATTTCTGACTAGACAATTTGAAAGGAATCTCCTTATACTTGTTGATACTTATTTGATTTAGTCTGAGTTGACTAATATTTTAAATTTTTGTCTTCATTCTGCAGAGAGTAAAACTTTAGCCATTTGCTTGACTTTAAAGCATGGATTTATATCAATTCTTGAAACAAAAACTCTCTCTTCTCAGGATAAAATATCAGTGTGATTTTGTAGCTCTCTTCCATTTACCTGCAGGAGATGCTAGTTCCATAATCTTTTAGTGGAGTGGAAAGAGGAACAGAGTTTCAGTGGGTCTCTTTTCATAAGAACAGAAAAAACCATAAATTTTGACACATGTTCTAACGATCATTCATTCTTGAATTCTACTAAACATAAATTTCTAAAAAAGCACTCCTAAACTCTAGACAGAATAGATTCAATAACTGACATTCACCCATTGGCTCAGCTGCACACCCTCAAGCTCAACAACTCCTTTTCTCCCATCTGCTATAATGTGACTAGATAGAAATGGATGATTAAATGATCATGTGTAAAATGAACCCAAAAGGAAGAACTTGCAACACACACAAAAAAGAATGCATGTGCATCCTCAGGGTAAGAGCTTTTTCTGTCTAAATTTGTCTGAATCTGGAGTACATGTTGAAAGATCAAATAAGGTTACTTAAAAGCCTCTCAAAATTAAATCTGATCAAGAATGAAGTTGCAGAAACAACACAATAACTAAATCTCAGCTGGTAGTTCAAAATCTAACTTATTCAGTCATAAGAATCTGTTTATCTCAGCCTGCATACTAGAAACAAGATGCTGGCTTAGGTGCAAAAGATGCATCTTCATTACATTCACTGGCCTCAATTCTCTTCCTTCATTAAATTCAGATCAAGGCTGTGACCCTGTCTCTATCTGTATCTTAAATTTACACTCTCACATCCTCCTATCTCCTACACTTTTGTTTTTCCTAGTCCTTATAAATGTTTTGCACATATGAGTACATATATTGCGTATGTTTGTATGTGCATTCATGCTTTTGTGTGTTCATGCTTGTGCTCTCAAACTTGTCATGCTCCATTTCAAAATCTGAGAGTAGTTTAGGGTTGATAAGAATAACAAATAAGGCATAAGTCACTTGTGTAAACTTTCAAATATATATTTGAAAGCATTAGAAGGCCAGTATTTTCTGATTAAATACAGAGAAATGGAATTCTGAGCTATTCTAACCAATGTAACTTGTAGTGATTTTCTATTCAGCTACTCTCTCATTTTCAGTTGTGGATTCATTAGTTTTCATGTTAGTCAAATCTAAATGAGGTCTATGTGCATATCTCCAGGCAGTCCTAATCAGGGCTTGGTCTTCACCTCTGCAGCAGGGAGAGAGAAAATCATAACTCTGAGACTTAAGTGGATCTCTTGTGGCCTACATATACTAAGGATTTATTCACGCTGCGAAGTAAGAGCATTCAATTCTTCTCTCTTCAGCAGAGAGAGCTAGAAATCCTAAAAAAATCACAGCTTGAATCAGAGGGAACGCTCAGATATCTTTGTCTTCCTGTGAAAGGGGTCAGGAAAAAAAACCCTAAGATTACAAAATAGCTCAGAGAATGAAAATGCCCAATCTCCACCATCTTGGCTTGAACCTTAATGTTTTTCTTTGGAGATGGATGGGTAGGAAAAGTCTCTTAAGAAATGAAAGCTGCAATTTTAAATACTTTACTGCAAGATACGATCAAATTACAATATTTATTTTTAGTTAAGCAATAACTAAGCTGTGTGTTTCAAGAACGAAATAGCTAGGGTAATAGGCAGCTTTCAGATTTCAGCACTACATAAAATAGAAATAGAATTAACATTTCTTTTTACTCTAAAAAAGAAAGAAAAAAGTTTTATTTAATAAAAAGTAGCAAATTCCAAAATCTTACAGAAGTTGTTGATATTTTTATCTTAAAAATGTCCCCAAATACTGAAACAGAATTTTTCCAAAGAAAAATAATTTTGACTGAAAAATAAATATAAATTCTAGTACTTCTGATAGTAAGAGAAATACTATTCACTATAAAAAAAGTATTTTTGCTGTAGCACAATAAAAGATGATTATGAAAGGGGAAATGTATGCAAGCCATAAGCAAAAACTTCTTGATACTTATATACATTATTCATAGCACTGATAGGAGCATTCAAACTAGCCTTGCTTTCTGGATGATTCAGGGTAGCAACTCTCCACCAGTTATCTCATTACTGATCAAAAAACCTTTTGTTTGGCTGAAATGCATCTTTGAAAAAAGTAATCTACCTTTGTTAACAAAAGAAAGAGCAAAAGGAAATGAATTTTCTTTCTCCAGTGACTAATCTCCTCACTGTTAAAATTTCTGCTCAGTTTAGGACTCTGTAGTTTACAGAATTTTTCCCTAATAAAAAGTATTCAATAGCAAGCCACATGTCAAGCTTATTGTAATAAAACAATCAGAAGTCTTTAACAGAAAAAAACTATCACTTTTTAAGAAATACTAATACAGGTATCGGAAAGCCAAAAATCACCAACCAGAAGATATTTTCAAAGGTCAAGACCAGTGATTAATCTCCTTTGAAATGCAAAAGACAGAAGTAAGAGTGATCAAGTTTTACAGGAAAATTCCATTTTTACCAGAAGATCACTAATCTTTCACCAGTTCACAATGACCTTTACAAAATTAGATCTCTACAGAGTGCTACAGGCTAAAGCAACTTGCACAGGCCCTGGATAGGGACACTTATTTTGCCCTTTCTGCTATAGTTTCGGTGCTGTCTGACAGAACGTTGCATACCAATTTCTGTTTAAGAAAATCCAAGAGGAAACCTCAAGAGAGACTAGCTGTATGCATCACACTGACTTCTTTTCCATGCATTATTTCATCCACTTTCATTTCATAAGAGCTACAGGTGTCATTTATCTGCATTTCTGTGAGGCCTGTGGCACAGTCCTCTAAGTCCTACCTAGACTGGAGAGTTGTAGATTTGATAGGTGGGCTGCTCAATGGATAAGGAATTGGTTGGATGGTAACATCTGTAGGGCAGTGGTCAACAGCTCAGTATTCAGATGGAAATCAGTGATAAGTGGTGTCCTTCAGGGATCCATATTTCATACAGGGCAGTTTAATACGTTCACCAATTACAGAGGCTGGGATTGTGCACAGCCTCAGCAAATTTGCAGATGACACCAAGCTGAGTGGTGCTGTTGACAGACGGGATGAGATCCAGAGGGCAGGCTCAAGAATCTCATGAGGTTCAACAAAGCCAAGTACAAGGTGCTGTATCTGGGTCAGGGCAACCCCTGCTATTGTCACACTTCAAGTTACACCTGTAGTTTAACGTCTTCAGGTGTGCCATGTTCACTTTATAAACCCTTGATCATTCCTACTGGTCTTGACAACTTATTCATTTTTATCACCATCACATTTCCACTGGACTCACTTTATGTTTATGTCCTATTTAATTTCCAAAACACATTTCTCAGAATGTAGGTATTCTTGAAAAAGACACCTTGAACTGAAAATTAGGTTATTGGGTATATTTAGGTATCTCTGTATTATGAATAATTCCAAAAAATTTTGCAGCAATTGCCTATGAAAATTGACTCAAGAATGCAATTTCATGTCACTTTTTTTTAACAGCAACTCTAAATTAAGATATTAACCTCTCATCTCAAAAAAAGTTGTTTCTGCTTCTCTGTTATGACACTGCTGTAAACAGATTACAAAGATAAAAAGTGAGGCTTTTATCTAAAGTAATTATTCCAAGTTTTTTTCTTAATGTTATCTTAATGTTAACCTTTTATCACCAGTTGCTGTAGTTATTAACTGCAAAGAAAATGCCAGGATAATAAATGGAATCCATACAGGCATATGCTTTTAAATAATCTTTTTTTCTATTTTATGAGTACTTCTATGTTTTGTAAACCACCTGTAACACTGATGCTCAATGGAGATACTACTTCTGCAAAGGATTTATTTCTGGACTGAAAATGATTTCTCAACTCCTTCATAATCAAAAAATATTTTAATACAGTAAAAAATTAGTGTTTGAATAGGCACTGCAGGGAATGCTGTTTCATAGTTTGTTGCTTTATCTACTAGAACTTGATTAAACATGAACCTAGAGAAAACATCTGTTTTCTTATTCCAGATACTACCTAAACATTCATAGGCCTCTGTAATCTTGTATGAAAATAAACTGCATGACAAATCAGTACTTAATACACACCTGTTAAAGACTTCATATTACACTGAGTTAATTTTGCCTAATGCTACCACTTTGTTTGTAAATCACCTCTAAGTGATTGTGAATATGAATACAGGATTAAAAGAAATAGGAAAGAAAGATCAACGATTTTAGAGAACTCCTTCAAAATATTTCAGCTAATGAAACAAAACACCAAAAATCCAACCAAAACCCACACAAAAAATTGAGAAAGCCAAGGATTTCCAAAACTTTCCAAAACTTAGAATTAAGGTTGCTTAAATATATATTACTCAAGATAATTACACACACATGTGCAAATAATCAAGAAGACAGT
The DNA here is from genome assembly GCF_036417665.1 of Passer domesticus. Lineage (NCBI taxonomy): Eukaryota > Metazoa > Chordata > Aves > Passeriformes > Passeridae > Passer > Passer domesticus. The sequence continues at coordinate 48,929,472 of NC_087477.1, forward strand.
CATTTACACCACTCCTATTTTTGATCCTTCCCTACCTCACTATATAAAACATTCTACCATGGATGTTCCATAATTCCTTTTCAGTTCTTGGAAGTAATCCTAACATTCATTGTTTAAAGCCACAATCAAATATAGTATTTAATCTGTGATCTAGATTAAGATCAATCTTTTGCTGATTCACTAGTTCTGTATAATGTAGTATGAAGTCACATTACTCACTTGGAGACCATCTGTGGAGAATTTAACACATTAACACAGTAAATGCTTTGCTAATGGAGAATTAGTTAAGGAGCATGGAGATCAATGACTTGAATTTATCAGGGTATTTGGTATAATAAAATAAATGTAAATAACATTGGCATGATGTTCATATTTTTTCAACGGAATATTTTCTTAATTTTAATTTCCTGTATTGATAGGTAATACATTGAAACAATTTTTGTAGAAAGCCAGGTAAGTGGGACTAGTACTGAAGAAGATTTGGTTTGGTTTTTTCTCCTCCAACCTGTTGTTCTCTCTGTGTTTTCTTGGTGTTTTTCTTGGTGTTTTCTGATTATCCTTGAAATTATTGTACAGTTTTCCATCTTTGATTACCTATTCTGCTTTTTCAATTGGACTGCTTATTTAGAATTAATATTAAGTGATTTTGGTCCTATCTTGGCCTACATTCCTTAGCCACCAACTAATGAAAAGTAGAGTCACAGACTTCTTTAGTTTATTATTATGTTACTATATTACCATTATATTAATATGTTCTATATTATCATCACTTATTTTTAAATCCTCCATTCTGTCTATGGTTTCTTGTGCATTGGAATCAGTGAATTGAGTTTTTAGTCCCATTAGTTGCTAACACATATTAAAGGCCATATAGAAATAGGCTATCCCTGGGCCCAAGGGTAGCAGGGCACGTTTGATTAATTCCACTCTGCTTTAGAAAGCATGAACAGCCCATTTTCATGAGATGTGTCAATCACAGAGCATTTCTACAGTCATTGCTTAATTAAGGAGGTCACTTCCACATTCAGTGTCAGAGTGTGAAAGATTTATTTAAGGGATCTAATCTCACTTGTAGTTTAATGCTGACTCAACTGAAGGATTTACAGCCTACAACTTTCAATGAAAATTTAAGGTCTTTAGGCTTCCTACCACCATAAAACACAGCACTAAATTTCATGTTCTGTTGCAGCTCATATATAGAGTTACCACGTGAATTTACAAAAGTAAAGTGGCAGAACAGAGCCTTTTTCTATAGAGAGTGTATTTCTCAGCTCCTTGTTGCCGAGGTCTGTTTCAGGGGATGGTATAAGGAGGTGTCTAAATGCAAGATTTCCAATGGGAACAGCACACACTTAAGCTTGCTTACTGCCCCTTGCTACTGCAAGAGCCAATCCAATGCAAGTCATTAGTGGAGTAAGGAAAAAAAAAGTCATAGAATTACAGAATTGGCAGGGACCTAAAAGAACATCCAGTTCCAAACTGTATACTACAGTCAGGAACATCTCTCACTAGACCAGATTGCTCAAAATTCAATCAAACCTGGCCTTGATCACTGCCAAGGTTGGGGCATCCACAGCTTCTGTGGGCAGCAGGTTCCAGTGCCTCAATACGTTTGCAGTAAAGAATTTCTTCCTAACATCTAAACCCAGACCTACTCTCTTTCAGTCTCAAGACATACCCTTGTTCTGTCACTTCAGCTCCTTAAAATGAGTCCCTCTGTGGCTGCCTTATAGGAAGGTTCTGGAAGGCTGCTTGAAGGTCTCCTCACATAACACTAGGAGGTGTGGTACACATATTTATGTTTCTCTATGAGAAAGAGTTTCAGGAAATCAGAAGCCAACCTTGCACATGCACAAACACGCACAAACAGTCACAAATACCAGTGGGGAAAAAAAAAAAAACAAAACGGAACAGAAATAACTACAAAGAAGAATATTGATTTGAGCATCATAAAAATAGGATTGTCTTGAAAGGAATTGTCTATTTTTAGATTCTATTCTAAAAACAGAATTTCCTTGAAAGGCAAATACACTTATTCAGTATGTTTTGCATCAAGGAATACCAGGCTAAAACAGAATAAAAACCAGGTAAGTGCCCATGCACTGTGATGATAGGCAAACTCTCAAAAAATCCTTAAGAGGTAATACTTGTACTTTTAAAATAGGTGTGTGAACAGCACAGCTTAAACTAGAATTTCAGCCATTGCAAATGTTAAATTGGAATTCTGAGAACAAGTTTCAAATGTGGCCTGCACCTTTCAGTACAGCAGATAAAATTCTGCTAGCTTATGTGAAAACTGTACATTGATTGGGTTCTCAATCCCTTGACTTGCAGATATCCTTTGAAAATATATGCTCTTTTATATTTGGAGGAAAAGGCATATTAATTTTTTACAGCTTAATCTAAATAGAGATGCATACCTAGCTGCATCAAATTTAATACCCATCAAAGAAAGGCTGTTTTTGAAAAGACATGAGCTACCATTCTAGCAGTATATAGTGGTAAAGCAAGAAGACAGATTACTTGTAAGGAATGCACATAAAATAAGAAATATGCGTAGAAATTTATGCTGTTCATTTATGAACAGCCATGATTTGCATTTTTAACACGCTGAAGTCCCTCTAGAATTCTGCCTTTCTTCATATATTTTATTCACTTATACTACAGTGCCATTTTCAAGAACTGCTGTACAGGAGATATTTCAAGATAGAAATTTATAACCATTAACTCCATCCTTTTCTTGATAGAGGACTTGCATGAATCTTGTGTTGAATAATTACAAAACTTTTAAGTTGGCTCTAATGGAGTCTGGGAAATAACAGCTTTTAACAGAGTATCAGTAGACTTCTTTTGTTTCTGGCCCACAGAGACATTCACCTTAAGGCACTGTTTCAGGCTTTTGGATTTCTTAAGTCTACCTATTTTCTTGAGATTGTTTGTCCTGCTTTTTCCTTCTCACTAAACAAACCTTCCTTAACAACATTTCAGCACCCTAGAGCGGTCCTGTGTTCTAAATTCAGCAAATATCTTTCTAGAAAGATAATTTATAGAAAAAAAATACTATAGTATCTACACACCTATTGTTACATACAAAACAATCTTCAGTTATATGCTCCTTACAAATCCTGTAAATAGATTTTGTTTTACAAATTCTGTTCTAATTTATTCATTCAAAAGGTAAAATGCTACGGAGGCAGAGAGGATTCCTTTGGCAAATACAATGGTTTCACACGGGGGCCCTGCCAACACAGACAGAGCAGCAGAGGTCTGCAGAGTCATACACAGCAATCTGCAGATGAAGAACAGTTGATTTTAATGTTACATGCTTTAGAAACGGTTACCACCTCTGGAGTTGACAGCAATTCACATTAGCTGCAGTGCTGCAGTAACATCTGCTTGCATGCATAATTGGCAAGCGCAATATCAGACATTGTTTCTGTTTTCAAGAATTTAGCAGCTGAAATTCATGCAGTATTCATATATGGCTCCAAACTCTTCTGTAAAATGACACATTTTTTTTTCTGTATTTCAAATGCCTGCTATGTATTTCATATTTTCTATTCAAAGCTTTTGAAATGAAATCAAAAGTGGGGTTTTTTTGTTGTTTTCTTAAACTTAGTTATAATTATATTCTCACAAGCTATGTTTGGTAGGACCAAGGACCAAAAGATAAATAAATTTGCCGTCAAAATACAATAATTTCCTCATAGATTGCTTTTCAAATAGTTCCTTTTGTCTTTTATTTTAAATTAATGCAGTCCCTGAATGCTAGCTGTTTAGCCCGAGTTCTTAGATATCTCCCCTAATGCAGAATTTTTGCCATAGTTTGTAATCCTTATTTTTTCTCCTTTTGTGGGGAATTTTCTATCATAAACAGCAAAATCTATTGAAAAGATTTGTTTAAAAATATTAGCAATGTAATGCAAAGTTGTTTCACCTACAACAGGTTGAATCACTTGTTTCTTGTACCACTTCAACCCCCTAGCACATCCCTAGATGTGTTTCCAGGCCTTAAGCTAAATTCTCAACAATACTAAAAAATGGAGCACAAAATTTGGCTTTAAGCAAGTGCTACTAAATATAAAAGTTACTGCTCTAATTTCAGAATATGTTCTTCCCTGGAGACCTTTAAAAATCCATTGAATTTATTTTTTTTCCATTTTTCTAGTAGCATAACACCTTAATGCTATTGTAGTTAACCAGGATATTACATACACAGAATGACAACACAATTGGCACTTGGGAAACTAATGAGGAGTATTAACTCAGCTGTTATGACAGTACAGAAGGCAAAAGCTCCAATGCACCATATGCATTCACTGTGCTACTCACAAAGCACAGAAAAACTATTGCCTATACTGCACTGTAAGAATACTTCCACAGCTGTGTAAGTATTTGTTGACTAAACTTCTGTTAATCCCAGAGCATATTCAAGGGCTTCCTTTTCCCCAGATAAACTCAAGAAAACTCAAGAAAAGACAGCACTAAAATACCTTGAGACAAGCCAAAATCATCTTTAGACATTCCAGGAAAAGCACAGGGTCAGTTCTTCATTACATACTTTTCCATCCTGTCACAGGAGCTCTAGATCATACTATTAACTATTGAAATTCTAGGCTGTCTTCACAGCCAGAACCACAACCTGTGTCACCCTTTCAGTAGCAAACAGAAGTAGAAGATAAACTTGAAAACCTGGTACAGCTGTTTTCCTCTATCTCAGCTTACCATCCTCTGTGCTAGATTTATCTCCAGAATTAGCCTCAAGCTGAGCATGCCTTTGTTCTTTTTAATTATCACTGCTGTATGCCAGGATTCAAATAACCCAACATTAGCGCCAGTTTTCTTGGCACCCACTGGAATGGCATTGCAAATATTCCTGTCCAGGCTTTTCAAGAATAGTTGACAGACAAACTATTTACATCCTCACCATGACAGTACACAGTGATGGATATGGGGTACATAGGGACAACAGTTCTTCCTGGTTAAGAGTAGGTGGTTAGAAAATCTCATCTACTGCATTCACCACACACTTGTTGAACAAACCACTGCATATGTGGCAAGGCAGGCATTACTTTTTTTTAGAAAACCAATAGATCAAAATAACATTTCAGTGGTTGCAGGGACTACACAAAAAAAAGAGGAATCCATATCTAATAAATAGATTTATTTTCCACACTAAAACCCAGGCTCACTATTTCCATTCTTGCTTCTGCTCTACTAAAAGCCAGGGTGAGATCTCTCAGGATGGTAATAATAACTATTTGCGAGCTTGCTCTTTATGTATATTTTATATTCTATCTGATCTATGTCCACATTTACTTCACATCACATTTTGCTGTCAGGCTGGAGAGGGAGGATCACTTCTAATCATGCTGCTGTGAATCTATAAAAAGTGTATAATTTATGAGGATTAGTAAAGTATTTCTTCAAGGTGTCTTCAAGATTTAGAATAATCAAAATACTCTACAGAATGCCTGTAAAGGCATTCAGAAGAGCTGAGTATATGCAGACAAGTATTTAAAGATAAATATTCTGGCTAATGTAGGTAACATCTATGAGACTGACAGAGTGAGTTCTGCTTCATTTTCATGTTAGAGCAGATGATACTGAAAATCAGGTCGCTTCCATCATACCATGGGGGGTATGAAAGGTAGAACAGGGAAGAGAAAGACACAAGGAGGAACTGGAATCAGTGGACCAATACCTGATAACAGAAAGGCTGTGTCCTAGGTCAAATTTCCACAGATACTCTGCAATATGGGCACACCTAAGAAAGAACAGTCCCATAGCGTCTCCATAAATTATGAGATATTTGCAGTGCAGTCCTCATGGGTATCATTGATATTTGACTTTCTCCTATTTAAGAAAATGTAATTTTAATGAAAATTAATGTTTTTGGAATCAAAAGCAAATATTCTCCCTCATTGTTATAGATATATTTCATGTGTTCAGTTAGACTTTTAACAAAAGGAAAACAAAACAAGCTAAACAAATCCCTTTTACATTTAAAACTATAAATAGTATCAGATTACTGATTCACTGGGAGATATATGGTGTTTGAACTATATCTAGGTTCAACAGGCAAATACTAATTTAGATTGTATAAATTTTGTATTAATTGATGATTAATTAATCTAACAGTTTTTTACATAAAGAATTTGTGTAACAGTTAAGTTGATCTTGTTCTCATGGGAAGTCTGTTTTCCCTGAGAGATGCCTCCCACATATTTCCCTCTCACTGCACCTTCCCCCAGTAAATGCCTGTAAAGAGCTGCTAGATTATTCTGAAAAATTAACTCTTCTTAATGCAGCCTTCAGGCTTACTATTCATAGAAATTCCTGAAATTTATTAGATATAATGCTTATTTAGAAGATCCAAGGGCTCTCTGTACATGTATGCTAATTTATAAAAGTTTTGGGATTTCTAACAATAATCACATAATTCTGCTTTGGAAAAAACTTGTAAGCAACCAGTCCAGCCTGAATTTGCTCACTTGTACATTGTGTGAACAAGAGTGAAATAATTTACTTTCTTTTTTTTAAAGTAAATGCTTCAGTAGTAACACATACATGCATTAGTATAAATCCTTTCTGCCTGCTCTCACTCTTCTGAGAACAGAAGAAACAGAGAAATCAGGCAGGAACTCTGGAAGGCAGAGCTCTGAGGAATGGACATATTAACTGCTGAGAGCCAACACCTCACTGGACCAAAAGTTCATGGCAATTGGAAAGATAATGAATACTCCTTCCTCCTCCTCCAATCTTCCACCCTCCCCCTTGTCCCTTGCTCCCCCAAACAAGGCTACAGCAGATACATTGCTAAATTTTAATGGATTCCCTCTCTTTCAGGATACCATGTCCTCAGGCCGCAGAGCAGATGTCACAGTTGTTTCCTCCTGTATCCTTGTTTCTGCTCACAGCACAAGTCTCAAAGGTTCAAGTGTGTGATGAATACCAAAAGCCTGACTCGGACTGCAGGAACTTGGAGTAGCAGTGGCTGACAACACGCTATACCCAAATGATCAAATTCTGAAGTTATTAGTACTCTAGCTTTCAAAATCACAGTCAACAACTTTTTTGTTTCAAAATCCACTCCTCTGTGTTTTCTTAATTTGCATATCCTAGTTATTTGCATACTAGTACTCTATAGCCTCATTTGTATAGTCTCCCAAGCTAATAGCTTCTGACTCACATTAATAGGTTCCAAACTGTGGTTTAGTGCTTCCCAAAACCTTCTAAATCAAAATGTAATTTATGTAGAAATGTTTCATCATCAAATACTAATAAAAATCTGGCTTAATATGTGCTGCAGTATTACCTCAACTTCCAGTAAAAATAAAGAGGGGGAAAAAAAACAAAGGACCTCCCTCACACCATTTTTTTTCTTAAAAAATTCTTTTAAGGAAGCAGAGGAAAGGAAACTATAGAACTAAATTAGAATGACATCATTTGACCTTTCAGAAAAAAGGCATTTGCTGTATTGAAAAGAAAAGAAAATTATGAACTACTACTGACATTTTTAGAAGTAGAAACAATAACTCTCTAAGTTTCTGATAAGCTCATTTTTTTACTCACATGTCAGGGTAAATGATTGTTTAAAGAACCAAATATAGCATCAAAGTAATAAGTTGTCCAACTTATGATGAATTAGAATCTTTCTTAGTCACCATCTCCTTTAAAATTTTCAAAATATCCTTAAGCTGCAGGCAGACCCTGAGCCTTTTGGAACCATTCAAAGGTCATTTCAACTATGTACTCTATCATGCAGATTACTGCATTAACCAGGGGATAGGACTAATTTTAATCCAAAAGTGAAGTACATGTAATGAGACATGGCCATGGGGCCTGCACACTGAACAAAGAATTTGCATGCATTCAGTCAGAAACTGATTTATTTGCCTAGTCAAGAAAAAATGAGCAAAAAAGCCACACCTGATTTCAAATTAAACCAGACAGGGATTAATAATTTCATATTGGTGTTTTATCATACATTCTGGAAGATTCAGATCTACAGAATGAGTGGTCCTTAAGGATCCTGTCTATTCAGAAGTTCCCACACATTTCTTCAGGTGTTTTGTGGGCAATAAAAAGTGCATGACTAAGAATTGCATGACCAGAAGGTATGCAAATATTTGACACTACTATTAGTGCAGTTCAATGTCCTTTTTCAGGAGAATGCTCCTCCTGAAAAAAACCACCCTGATAAAAGGAGTGGGTTTTGTCACTGATTCAAACAACAATGTTCTCCCTATATCCCCTAAGCCTCTCTTAATTCTCAGAACAAAATAATTTTTGCACAGTATTTGATTTGTCACACCTTAGATTAGTTAGTTCAAGACTTTTTTTTTGTTTCCTTTTCTCAACATAAAACATTCCCTGCAGGTTAAACCAAGAAAGTATGGTTGTCATCAGGCATGAAATGTTTTAATGTAAAGTGCCATAAATCAGCTTGGAAAATATTTACCTTTTCAAAATTTTTTAAATTTTTATGAAGGATAAGTCTGATATTTACAAATAAGGTGTTGAATTGCAAAAATAGCAATGCACATCAGAAATTGTGTCTGCATTTTCAGTATAGTTCTACATTAATTAAACACACAAGACATTTTTTTGTTATTGTAATTGAGATGCATGGTAAGTTTTGCAGCTGAAATATTAAACAATATAAGATATTCATATATCAAATATATGAAATATATGAATCTTCATATATCAAATAACCACATGCAGATCTACTAAAAATACACTCTCCTCTATACTTCACATATCCTTGATGTTATAAGCTGAAATATGTACTCAGAGTACACAAAAAATAAGGGTTTGTTTACAAGCTTATGTAGTATTGTCAGTACTTATTTACAACCAGCAATAACTTTTTCCCTGCTGTTTGCTGCAGTTCAAGTTTGCATGGAAAGCAAACACTTTAGGCCATGCCTAACTAAATGCTACTGCTCATTCCTGCCAGGATAAGCACAATTACAAGTTGCATCTTGTAATTCCAAAAATGTCCAATGCTCTTCTCTCTTCATATGACATTCTGCATAAATAAAGATCTGATCATACTGCTTTCCAGTCAAGACACACAAAGACAATTATTAAAATGTACACTAATACAATTTCTTTCAAAAACAGCTGGAATCCCATTCTTAGTATCTTGAGTGGGAAGGTTTGTTATGGCTTATTAGTGTGCTGTACCTGTGTGACAAAATGGACTGCATAGAGTCTTCAGGGATTTATTGATGTCAGGATCACCTATTGAACACACATATAAACCATTTAGCTACAAGTTTACTGATATAAAAACACCTTATGAGTAAAACGTGCAGGATCATACTGTTACAAAAATGTACATTCACAAAATTCTACAGGGCAGAAAGTAGAGCTCTTTCCATATCCAGCTCATCATAAAAACAACAAAAAAGTAGCACACATTCCATTAAAACAAGTTGAAGGTAGACCAATTAAACCTCTTAATTCTGGAAGTATTACTGATGCTCTTTATTGAAATAGATTATTGATATTTGTGCCTAGGCATAAAACTATTTAAAATATTTTTATGTAAGCTATTTGTGCTACAACACAAATAAATAAAAGTTGAATAAATAGTGATAATTAAAATCTCAAAGAAGGTTGGTCTAATACATATAACGATTTCTCCAGCCACTGTTGAATTATATGGAACTCAACATTTCAGACTAGATACAGTTTTTAAAAGTTCACCCTTTAAATGGCAATCTGTAAAGAAACTTAAATCATTGAGAATTTTTTCTTAGTATATACAAAAAGAAAATTATTTGTTTTAAATTGATTTTACCCACATAAATAATATGTAAGAGATGTTCAATTAATTTCCCCTACTATAATAGAGCAGAGAGCTTGTGAAAATCCAGTCAAAATTCAAAAAAGTTGCAGAGAGACCTTAAGAAAGACAAGCAAGATGAATGTCCCAAACAGCAATGGGATGTTTAGATTTAACTCAAGGACAATAAATGTGATTTATGCTGTTTTCATCAAGCTTGCATTCACCCTGTGATAATTTGTATCAGCTACAGTAAGATTAATCACCTTGAAAGCTTGCTTACCTTTATTTTATGTAAAAATGTCAGTTTATTGGTGCTTCTTGGTGAAACAATATGTTTATCCACATATCACATTTTGTTTTATCAGTAGATAAATCAATATTTTGCAGTTTTAGAAAGACACTGCTTTTCAGATTGCAATCCTAGAAGGCAGTTTAAAAGCAACACACTGTGATGTGAAGGTCTTGGCCACCATGAATACCAATTGCTCAGCATCCTAATCATCTGTGAAATCTTCTCTGCTATAAACACAAATTTTGCAATAATGAGCACATGTCTGTTTCTCTCACTGAAGTATAAATGACTTGGGGAAAACAGAATAAACAGAAGGGAGAAACAAAGCAATTACATTTTTAAAAGAAATATTTAAACACAGTTATATTATTCCAAAAAGAAATACTAATTACATCATCACTGATGAACAAGAAAACAAAATTTAGCAATGCAAAAAGGAAGATCATTCATCATGAAATTTAAGGAAAGGGGCCAAACTTCTTTATGTGTCCCCGACAGCTTAACCTACATAGCCAAACCTGGAAGGGGGTGAAGGTTAACAGTATGATTCACCCATTTTCTCCACTAATATGGTAACTTCCTTGGATGACTTCTAGTTAAGCTATAGCTTCATATTAATCTTGAATAACTACCTCACGTAGGCCCAAGTGAAAACAAGCACAAGAATATTCAAAGTTTATTCATATCTAATAAAGGCACAAGACTGAGGGTTAAGAGGTGGGTCACTGGTAGCAGCATTAGAAAAGAAAAATAGTAAATCTGGACTCTTCCAGTTTCCTTCTCTATCTCCTTACTTCAGAATGGATTAAAGAGAGAAAATAGGCCATGAAAGCAAGATCCTTTGATGCATTCCATTTAGTCTAAAAAATGGCAGCATTAAAAACATGAATGAGCCTGGTTCTACAAATGTAGCAACTGTTCTGGAAGTTTTTAATCTCCTTCCTTACCAGGCAGAAAACTTGCAGCTTTACCCTCTCTGTACAGATTTCTATTTCAGACAAAAGCAGAAACATCAAGTGATTTGCTTAATTAACCAATGACATCAGACTCGCAAACAGTAATCCCAGTAAATTTACAAAATTAATCTGCAGTGCGAGAACTGTTTTCTGGAGAAATCAATGAGATTTTATTATTTAGTAAATTTAATGTTGTTGTATTTCAGAAAACTTCCAGATGGTGAGAAGTGGGAGTACAGTTATTGAACAAATTATTCATATACAGTCCTTGGATACTATACTTAGAAGCCTAACATTAAGAAAGGCTGCTGAAATATTCCTATAGGAGGTCAGTGTAGTTCTTTGTTCCCAAAAAACCCCCCAAAACCCAACAATCTTGTTATTATTCAATCTGTAGGCATGGGGTTTTTTTTTTGTTGGTTTGTTTGGTTGTTTCTTTTTTTCTTTCTGGAGGAGTGTTAGGAACTTGAAAGACACTCTGTTTTTCCTATTCTCCGATTTTCAGCCAAGAGATAATTTTTTTCTTTTCTTTAGGGTATTATTCTGAATCATATTAGATACAGCTGGAAAGAAACAAGTGTTTTTCCTTAATGCAGAATCCAGACTTTGAAAACCACTTAAACACACAAATATATAGGACAAATAATATGAAAACAAGTATGCAAATATGCATCATTTGTATAGTCATGCTGTTCAAAGGCATTTATATAGCCATGCTGTTCAAAGGCTAAATTGCTTCTCACACTTTTGCTAAAACATTTAATTCTTGTTTCTTTCCATTTTTTTCCTTATTACTCTCTCATAGATCTATTTCAAATCACATAATATTCTGAGTTGAAAGGAACTCACAAGAATCAAGTCCAGCACTTTAGTCAGTGGTTTATATGGGGATCAAACCCACAATATTAGCATTTTAACATCATGCTTTAACCAAATGAGCTAATTTTTTATGTTTATTGTGAAGTTAAGCAGTTATTCCTACAGTGTAGTGTTAGAATCTCTGCTAAGGATTTCCATTATAAAGGAGTGAATTGACCACTGCATGACTGGTCTACAAGGACTGGAAGTTAATTATTACTCTGATAGCACAGAGGAAATAATGAGCTTTGCAGAAGGTTTTTATCAGGTGTTTTTTTCCTGAAAAAAATAATAAAGGCAATGTTTTCCAATACTGCTCTTAAGTGACTTTACATATAAACATGTATTTTTAGTTTTCTTGGGAATCCTATGCCAACCAATGGATGGCATTCATTGACAAGTCAATGAGCAGAAAATGTATTTTTCTTTGCTGTTGGAATGGAATTGGACATTAAAACAAGGAAGGAAGAGAATTCTTGATCCTTCACCTATTACCTACCAGCTAACCAGTCTCTAGACTAAATTTCCAGTTTGAATCTTAGTATAGTAGAATACCACACTGATACTGGAAATTATTTCAGGGGCATCTGTAGATTAGAAGAGAAAGAACTGAACACACACCAGGGCAAAAAAAAAAAGGAAAGAGAAAAAGTACAAGGCAGGAAAGTGTAGGTGTCACTTCACTAGCACCAGTTGCTGTAGGGTGAATGCCTTTGAAAGCAGACAGAACACTTCTGTTGTGGTATATGGGTGAAGTGTTAGGAGGACATGAAAATATTTTCAAAGATGTGATCTTTGGAGCAAAGTAATCTTTCTTTTTCCTGAGTGAGGACTTTCTTTAATGACAATTACATATGACTCCAGAAGTATAGAAGTTAAACTGTTCTGAGCATCATTTGATGACCTAGAATGCTCATTGCCATTTCAGTGATAGATCTGGCTTCAGTTCCTGGAAATTCTGATGACAGCTTTGCATATTGCTGGCATTGCCTATCAGGTCTGGATATAAAACAGGTGCAAGATTTTCAAGGCTAGGCAACACATCTTAGGTAGGGAGTATAGATGATAAAGTATAAAAATTCTCAGATTCTATATCCTTTCTCCAGATCTGTTGAGATAGTCTCCTTACAAACATGTTTTGATGAATACTTAAGAATCAGATGCTTTTTTAAAATGTCTGTTTTCTACAGCACAAATAAAAACAGACAGGGAGGTCACTGTGCTGAATTTGTACCAGTGACAGGTCCTCTTGTCCCACAAAATTTTCCTGAAGCAGAGAAGGTTGCTTGCTGTACAGAAGTAGAATGAGACATAAGATAGAAAGATAAAAAGTTTTAAAATTAAAATAATGTTATGAAGTTCAAAGCCTACTTTCTCTTGTTCATGCCAATCGTTCCCATATTTGCTGAGTTCTACTTGTTCTCCAGTTGGGTTCTGAGACGTCCTTTCCAATGTTAAATTTTTTGTTTCTGCTTAAACTATCTTTATCACACTTCTCCCAACAAGCATTTTGCTTTCAAATGTGTTTATGTAACAAAAGCCAAATTTTCAGTTATAAACTTAAGAAATTTCTTCATAGAATAGCAGCCATCATTAACACACAAATCAGACTTGTGACTGCAGGACTTTGCATGACTGGATCTAAATATCTTAAAGCCCTTTAAATGGCATGATTTATAGGCTCACAAAAACAGATATTAATATAATTTATCATTTCTCTGTTGCAATAATTACTTTAAAATATACCACTAATAAAATATTCAGTTATAGAGCAAAAATGCCTAAATTGGTTGAAAATAAAAGTGTGTATGTAAGTTGTCTAAGATGCCCAAAAGATTTGGCATTCTTCAGGTAGAATTAACATTCCAACAGAACAACTAAAAGACACATTCAGATGTTTCTTTTTCTTGTCATTTTAAACCAGCTTGGTTGTCATGCTACTATTATAGAATATTAGCAGGTATTGAGGCACTGATCTAACTCTGCAACTTTCAAAACCATTTCATCATTACAGTAGTATTCTCCAAATATAATTTGAAATTCCAGATGCTGGAAAGGCAGTTAAGATGATGAAATAATATTAAAGTTCTATTTTCTTCCTTTTACATCAGTCAGAATAACAATTAGCATCTGGTGAACTATGAAACAAAAATTTAAGTATTCTTTCAAAACTACAATTCAGAGTATCACTTTGAATTCTACAGGCAAAACACAGATTATAGAAACAGTTTTCCAACTATACTTACACTGCTTATAGTCTTATTTATTATGTAGTTTTCAGTGTGCTTTATAACTGAATTCCAGAGTTTTCATTTCACTTTTACTACAGATCTCATAGCAATTTCCTCAAAAATTTGCAGAACATTGCTTTCAATAGACTGCCTATTTCAAAGTATGGGATTGTAAATCTAATTTTTGGTTTAAACAGGAAAGAAAAGCATTTTTTCTCTCTGAGTTTGACAGATTTAGCTTGCAACAGAAAATCAAGGATTAATTCATGCTGAAATTAAAATTATTGTAAAGAAAAAAAAAGTAAAATACATAGAATTTAGTAGAAGTCTAAGATAAATATGTTAGTGTATTATGTTATGTAGAATTCTTTTTTAACTTCAACTGCAATCTTCTGTAGTTGAAAATTTTCTGGATTTTAGAAAATGTAGCTATTGAATTTTGACCCTCATAAAATAATTTTTAAAATATTCTAAATGGAAAAGTAATTTCAAAACATGAAATACATAAAAAGATTTATTTAGAAACTGCCAACATGTTTTTACTCTTGTTAATTAGTTTCTTTTTAGTTTTGGAATACTGTCCTCAAAGTTAATACCTGACACTAATTCACAGACTATTGAAAAGCCATTTGATTTTGTTACTGCTGAAAATCGTTCTTCTTTAGGAAAGAATCTTGATTAAAAATAAAAAAGCTTTCATCAGTCCTAGTTAGTCTGTGAGGCATCTAGAATCTTCAAAATATTTAAATATACCTCAAGGTAAAAGTTTTTTCATACTGAATTGATTTCACACACTAAATGTGTTGCAGACCATTTGTTCTCTGGTTCTTGGAAAATAAGCAGAGACAACTTCAATCATTAAGAAATTTCTCTTAAAATGAATATTAAGAGAAATTTCTTAATGATTGAAGTTGTCTCTGCTTATTTTCCAAGAACCAGAGAACAAATGGAAAAAATGAAAAAAAAAAAGAAACAGCAAATGGACTCAAAATACTGCACATTCTGTTATAATTAATCTGCAGCACACAAGTACACAAGGCATTCTGTTGGCAAGCTGAAACATTTTTATTAGAGAATGCATCTGAGTATATAAGAACAACAGTAAGCTTTTTAAAGCGTGCTTACTACCCATTTCTGTAGTATCATTCTGTGCCAGATTCAGTGAAATCTTAAATACATCAACCTACATGAACCCAGAGCCTGTATTCTCCTGCTGCCTCTAGCTTGACCCAATTAGTTTGAAAACCTTGGCCAAAACTTGTCCCTTGATGTTTTGTAATCAAAAGCTGCTGCCATCACTTTATATGTACTCAGGAAGGCTGTTTGTTTTAAAAGGCTCCAAGTTGCCATGATAAGCAATTATTCTGTCATTTTCCTCACCTTCACAGAAACCCAAGACAAAGGACAGTACAGTTGCTGTACTGTCTACTTGGCAGAATACAAATAACTTGCTAGTTTATTGGACTAGGGTTTCTTTAGACAGACTATAGCTCTATAAATCCTTAATTTTTACATCTATATTCTTTGAAAATTGTTTGCATATCTGAAGGAAAAATTAAGCTCACCATCCAGTCTCTAATAGCAGAAAAGTGAGATGACATATATAGGAAGTCAAACAATAGAAACAACAGTCCAGAATAAGAATTTGTGAAGAAGAAGCCTTGAAAGTACTGGAAAGCACTTCGTGGAAAGTACTTACTTGCTGAAAGTACTAATGAAAAACTGTATTTAAAAGTGTATATGTCTCAATTATGTGGAATAGCTGCAAGTTTATATGCAAACATATAAAAATACTATTTTCCTTTTAGCACTACTTACCTTTTACTTGCTGGAAGTGCAACATATCCAACTAAGTCCTTCATTTTCTGTCTATGTTCCATCTTTCTCTAAAACCTTCCCATGATTTATGTTATAGAAACTGTATTTTGCCACAAAGCTGACACAGAGACACTGACGTTACAGGTGTTAGGATGTAATTCTTCAGTCTT
This sequence comes from Passer domesticus, assembly GCF_036417665.1. Lineage (NCBI taxonomy): Eukaryota > Metazoa > Chordata > Aves > Passeriformes > Passeridae > Passer > Passer domesticus. Next base: position 48,945,599 of record NC_087477.1, read on the forward strand.
ACTGAACACTGACAGAAAATGTTAACAGTAGCCACATAAACAATTGGTCAACAGATGTCCTTATGCAGTTATTTTCATGTCTGACATTTTCCATTTGGTAAAGAGTTTTAATGGAAATCAGAGAAATTCTGCTTAGACTTCATATTTAAAGTTTGTGGTTATTCCTTAGCGGGCTCTCCTTCATGCCTCTTCCTTCCCTTTTTGGAGCTACACTGGTGTCTTATCAACAAGAAAAAGCAGTTAAATAATTGCTCAATGTGTACACCAATAGCTATTAATTTTTTCACATTTTACAGAAGTTTGTCTTATCAACTCTTTCTAAATTTTCAGTGAGTGATTTTAGAATTGTGGCAGGCTATGAAGATAAATTGAACTTTTGTCTATCCATTGCATGAAATAAACCAAAATATTCTGCTACATCTCATGCACTATTTCAATTGGGCACAGACAGAAGAGAAACTCCTGAGCTGATCTAAACAAAGTCTGTTTAAAAAGAGCTGAGAGATAACCTACTTCCATATATAAACAAGCACAAAGACCTTTAAATGCTTTAGAAACTAAGAAAACCATTCCTCATAATTTAAAAGAGATCAGATTCAACCCTCCCCAAAACAGAGGAGGCAGGAATTTGCTGAGATACTAGACAAATAAATCATCTATCTCTTCTCAGTAAATACAAGGAAAAACCCATAGCAACACTGTGCAAAGGAACCTGTTTTATAAACTGCAACAGCAAGAAGTACAACTGCAAGTCACAGAATTAGAGCCAAATTCTTTCCCGGGTGTCCACTTAGGAAGGTGTCTATTAACAATCCTAATACATGATTAGTTAAGAAAAGATCTCACTGGCACACAGTTACTCTGGAAGTGCATTATGAAACACTCTCATTGCTAAGAGAAAAGCCTTTTATTAATTAGTTTATCTCTGAGAATGTTTGATTTACAGCACTGCTTTTTTCAAAGTCTATGTGGGTTCAGAATTAGTAGCTCCTCCCCTCATCAGACAAAGACGTATTCAGGATCATACCCAGAAGCTGATGAAAACAGGCAACAAAAACTCTCCAACTCTGTATTAACCACCACTATTTAGCACTGCATAAAACTGTGGCAGGCTATGAATATGATGGTAAATTGAAAATTTTACCTATCCAATGCATGAAGTTAACCAAAATATCCCTCAGTTCTCCTGCATCTCAAGGCACTATTTCATTTTGCCACAGAGAGAACATCCCAAGCTGATCTGCAGCTACCACCAGGGAATCTTGAAATTCAAGGCATTGTCCAGATCAAAACACAAATAGAGAGTCCCTTTTCTGGATAGGTGGGAAGAAGAAAGTCAAAGACCTTTGCTTCCATTAAGCTTCATGATCCACCCAAAGCTCATCTGTTCTGACAGAAGAGAATGTGGAGAGCAGTCGTTCTGTATAACGTACTTGTGGGCAGCAGGGAGGCATGGGGGTGTTGGTGTGCAAAACCTTTTACTCTTCTGCAGGCTCATATTTCAGATTTTCCTCAGTGGACAAGAACAGCTACTGGAGTCAAATTCCATGAAATAACTAAGAGGTAATAGGCATTTTTCTCTTTTCTTTCTAGTTCAGGTGCCAAATGGGACCCAGCTTCCCATACACTTACAAAGAATTCCCTTTACCATCTCTGGTTCAAGGTCCAGCCCAGGCTGGAGCACATCAGAAGAGACACAGGAGGTGGTAAGACAAAGAGGGAAATGTGGGTGAGGAGAAAGCCAGAAACAAGGAAAGGAAAGTCCCGACCAGAAGAAGGACTGAAGCCATGGCAGTTCAGTGGGCAGAAGGCACATGAACAAGTGAGTGAACCAGGGCTTTTTCCCTCCTCCCATTAGCCCGTAGCTTCCCCATAGGGACCCATCTTTCCCTGCTTTCCCCCTGGCCTAACCGTGACCTGGTGTAGCCCACACTCCACCAGCCCAGACCTTGGCCCTGGCAATCCCACCTCCTGCAAGGGCCAGACAGCCACCACGGCTGCCACCCTTCTGACCCTACTGAGGAACCTGCACTGAGGAGACAGAGCAGGATGAAAGGAATAAGACCCAGAGAGCCCCAAAAAATGGATGGAAAGGAGCCACTAGGTATAGCTGGGGTATTCCTGGGAAAAGGAGCAGGCAACAGGAGGGGTAAAAGAGAGGAAGCCGTGAGGAGCCAGGGAGGCTCACCCAGATATCCACTCTGCTTCACACAATGCAGCCACACCCAGACCCCACTGCTTGTGACTCATTTAATCATATGTTCCCCTCAATCCCATCACATCGTAGTAACTCATTGCTCTCCTCATATTGGAAAGAAAAAGGGAGAAGAGGTAGGACTTCTGAAATGCATTTCCTTCCTCTCCCATCTTCCCAGCTGTCTTTGAAACTAGGCATAAAATTTAGTCATTTTGAAGGAAAACAAATAAAAATGGTTTCCTAGCAACAGGATTTGCAATCTTGCTCTCTGAGGAAACTCTCCTCAATGTTTTCAAGGCTTTGCCTATTTGCTAATACAGGAATAAAGGTACTCACATCATATTAATGTGATTTGTTTAAACAAGGACAAGCCTCTACTCTTTTCGGCAGCAGAGGCATTGCAAAGGATGCTGTTAAAAGAGCTCATGTACTTGCAAAAAAGCAAGAAATTTCAAAACTTTATAGCAAATACCTAGTATACCTTCAGCACACATAATTTCATTTAATCATACAGTTTATTATACCCCCTCCTACAAACCTACAAGATTCTGTTTCAAAATACGAACTTATGAGTACCTGTAAATGCAGAACAGCTAATCAAAATTCAAATAAGTTATAGAGAAACCTTTTGATATTACAACAGAAGGGACTACAAAAGATGTTTCACTTCAGCATCAAAAGAGCTAGGAAAAAGAAATATTAGCAATCATGGAGAAAGAAACAGAGAACAGAAAATAAACAAACCATGGAAAGGTATACATGCATGGAAGAATTGTATGCTGATGTGAAGGTTTGGTTCCCCATGACAAGAGGACATTTACTGTGTGCACACAGAATCACAGGAGGATTGGGGTTTGAAGGGGTCTCCAGAGATCATCTAGTCCAACCATAATAAGCCTAACACTGCCAAGTTCACCACTAAACCATGGACCTAAGGGCCCTGTCTACAGACCTTTTACCTCCAGGGTTGGTGACTTTACCACTTTCATGGGTACATTGTCCTAATGACTTACTACCCTCTCAGGGAAGGAATTTTTCCTAACATCTATGCTAAAAATACACAAGATAATTAAGAGTATAAAATGGTTTTCATATGAAAAGCAAGTAAGAAGACTCATCTTCCAGCACACACCACTTTGTGAAGTCTGTAAGGAAATGAAAGGTTGGGTATTTTCCATAACATCTTGTAAAGGCCAGCTCATCCCTTGTGTTAAAACTGGCAGTTACAGGAGCATCCTTCACAGCTCTTATGATTCATGCCAGCTTGAAGATTGGACAGCTCTCCTGGGAACTCAGGTGAAATCTATCTACCAGGAGAATTCTATGCTCACCTTATAAGATATGAACATCTGAGACCCTTCTTCCCTGCAGCAATCTCTGGGCCAGCTGTTAATCTTGCTCAACTTCTTCTGCAATTGGCCTGTACATCAGACAGCAGAGTATTACAGACTTCTACAATTCAAGTTAGATTATTTTAGAGTGTTCTGGGTGATCCCAAGCTGTTTTCAATTAGCTGTTGTCAGTTATTAAGTCATTTAACCCAAATAAGCGCTGCCAGAGGTAAATATTTACCACCCAGTTGTAGCTGAATGAAACACCAAATCTGAAGCTCAAAGGGGAAGAAATTGTAGCAAGTATGATTAGCCATTCCCACCACGAGAGGAATTGCTCTTATGCTCATGTTTCTCTAAATTACTGCTATAGTTTTATATATAACTTAATAGAGCTTTAATTCCCCTGATTCAGCACTCAAAATACTTTGTAGTTAGTTTATGGATCACTTCTGGTGTCTTGCTCACCATCTAATTAGAAAATTGTAAGTGGGAAGGAGGTCCCAGAGTTTTTGTCTTTATTTTATGAATAAGAAATGTGTTTGGCAAAATCCAGTGTTCCGGGAGACTGGGATAGATCCAACAAATAAAAGCTTATTAAATTAAATAAAGTGGGTTTGCCACTGGCAGCTGTATCAGTCTGGCTGCTTTTCTAAAAATCATGGTACTGTAAACTGCCTTTAATTATGTATTCACACTTCTTACCATTTATTTTACAGGCAAGAACAGTTTCTTTCTGACCACATTTAAATTTGTCATATATTTTTTATGATTCATAGAAATAATGAATTTTTATCTGAAATGCTTCACATTAAAAAATCATGATCCAAATATGACACATTTATGGAGTTAGCCAAGTTCCTGTTCAGAATCACTGCTTCATTTTCCATGGAACAGCTGATTCCAGTTCCCATCATTACAACTCACTGGCTCAGCTGCCGGCAGTGAAACAGAACCAGCTTTGTTTAAACAGCATTAGTACCACACTGGCAGATTGACAACTGGCGTAGAAAGGTGCTATACAAAAATCTGACTGTTCATTTCACTGGTCATGTAGAAAACTGACTTAAAATGAAGAAAATTTCTTCTATGAACATCTCAAAACAAGCAAATAAAATAGATGCACAAATAAAAAACCCACAAAAACTGTTTGGGGTGAACAGAAGTTGTCATTCCTCCAAACAATGTTTCACTTTCTTCCTGATTTTTTTCAAATGTATTTAAATTGAATCTCGATTTCTTACGTCTTTTAAAAAATTCATAGTAGAAAACTTGTATCTTGCATTTTCAGTGTGTATAAATAGAATGGGAAGGAAGGAAGGAAGGAAGGAAGGAAGGAAGGAAGGAAGGAAGGAAGGAAGGAAGGAAGGAAGGAAGGAAGGAAGGAAGGAAGGAAGGAAGGAAGGAAGGAAGGAAGGAAGGAAGGAAGGAAGGAAGGAAGGAAGGAAGGAAGGAAGGAAGGAAGGAAGGAAGGAAGGAAGGAAGGAAGGAAGGAAGGAAGGAAGGAAGGAAGGAAGGAAGGAAGGAAGGAAGGAAGGAAGGAAGGAAGGAAGGAAGGAAGGAAGGAAGGAAGGAAGGAAGGAAGGAAGGAAGGAAGGAAGGAAGGAAGGTTCAACAAATTTTTCTGAAATTTGCAAATACTGCTAGACATGAAAACACAGTTATTGGCTAAGGTTTCACATGGCATTGGGTATCACCACAGTAGCAAATACTTATACTGTGTTGTTTATATAGCTGGCAACTTTTCCTGTATCTGCAGCAAAGATTTGAGTATCATCATTCATAGTTATTCAATTAGCTTTAATAATGTGATGTTTTCATTAAATATGAAAATACAGCCATTCCTTAGGAAACTGAAACAATTTTCCTTTCGCATTGCTGCACACATATGTACCTATGAGAAAATGAACCCTGGTTAAGTCAGGTGCAACACACATAAACAAGAAAAATAATAGTAAATAGGAAACATAGAGAGAGAATGCTTAAAAAGGAATGCTTATATCCTCATTTTACAGACCATAGGTTGAGAGAATTGAAACTCAGTCTGTTTCTAAGCTACCTGAATAAAATGAATCCAAGAAAGGGACAGACGAGTAAGATTATGACATTCTGGAAGCAAGACCAGTGATCTAGAATTCTATCCCTGATGTTGTGGTGTTATATATGTTTTATATTTGCAATTTTGTTGTTGAAAACACTGTATTGCACTGTTTTTCAATATCTGTTTGAAGAGCACCAACCCTTAATATTTTTACAGAGTATTATATCTCAACACTGTTGCTGTCTCTGAAGACCTGTGCTTTAGTTATGCTTGCTAAATAGAATATTAGATCCAAAAGAACATGATGTGAATGCTGTTTGCAGCTCAGATAATCAGAAAAAAATCATTGCCTCCACTCATAAACTCCTGTAAACCTTTGCTATATTGTAGTTGGAAAAAAATTGATGGATTTCTGAAGACATGCAATTGTACATACTTGTCTAATAATTGCTGTGAGGAACAGCAATTTGACACCCCAGTTAGACCTGCAGAAGAAGACTGACTCTATTCAAGGCCAGGGTTAAACAGTTACATATTTTCAGATTTATTGTTGTGCATTAATTATCCACTACAAATCCTGAAGTAAACATTTTGAATTAGAAATCAGGCAAATAGCCTTCATTCCAATATACAAGTTTCTGTAATATATGTCCACTAATATTCTGTTTATAGGACTAGATGTAATCTGAAAGAAGAAAATATTTTAAAAATATAATTTAGGTGAAGGAAGGCATATGGAACCTACATCCCACTTATTCTTTAGTATGAAAAGAAAAATTACATTCCAAAGGGCACAGGAAGGACATTGATCTGTTAGAGCAAGTCCAGAGGAAGCCACCAAGATGATTAGAGTGATGGAGCACCTCTCCTACAAGGAAAAGCTGAGAGAGTTGGGGTTGTTCAGCCTGCAGAAGAAAAGGCTCCAGAGTGACTGAACTGGGGCCTTCCCGTACCTGTAGGGAGCCTACAAGAAAAATGGACAGTTTCTATAAGGGCATGAAGTGACAGGGCAAGGGAGTGGTTTCAAATGACTGTAGAGTATGTTTGGATTAGATGCTAAGAAGAAATTCTGTACTGTGAGGGTGAAGAGGCATTGTAAACAGGTTGCCCAAAGAAACTGTGGCTGTTCCATCCATGGAGGTGTTCAAGGCCAGGCTGGACAGAGTTCTGAGCCACCTGGTTTCATGAAAGTTGTCCCTGCCCAGGAATGGTTGAAACTGGGAGGTTGGAACTACATGATCTTTACGATCCTTTCCGACTTAAACCATTCCAAGATTCTATGAATAGAGAACAAAACGTTCTGAAAAAAACCTCTGGACAATAATTTATATTGGTGGTAATTGTAAAAGATGTGAGGGATTCTTGTTAATCTTTATTAACAGTCTTTATAAATCCATTAAATGCAAACTGTAGTATTCCCACACAAGATGTTCAGAAAAAAGTAATTGCATAACAACAGCCTACACATCATATGAGCAAATGTGTAGACCAGTGAAACAGACAAATCATCCTTTAGTGTCTATAAATATTAAAGATGTCTGTAAAACAAGCTCTGGTTCATTGATTTATCTTGCTACTGTACTTAATGACTATCTACTAGGATAGTGGATAGTTCCCTCTAAAAAGGTGGAGGGAAAGTAAGGGATCTTTCTATGACACTGATTACTGGATATATCCTCAAAATAAATGTTAAAATATTTGTCATATCAATTCTTACAGAAAAAATGGTCTACAAGGGACTAGACTAACAGTCAGGAGGATAGTATAGGATGGGCAGTCCTGCAGACCCAAGAAAGATATGTTCATTTATTCCAGGGCAGCCCAGCTCTCTGTGACAGAATGAAATATCAGTATCAAAGCTGGTATACAAATGTAAGTTGCTATATCATTGCTATTGATCCCTACCTAAAAGCTGAGACAGAAACAATAAAAGTTATATTTACCCCATGGGACATGATTTCGTGACTGTGCCTTGTTAGAAGTACACACTTTAACAGCTTATCAAAAGAAGCCTGCTAGAGACATAACCTGAAGACCATAAATCTAAGGTCTGCCATGAAGCAACATTGTTAATATGCTTCATAAGCTGCAGTTACTGCTGTTGTCTGGCAAACACCAAATTTTCTGACATTGCAGCACTGAAAACACTGATGGTTTTGCTCCTCTCATTTTAGAAGGAATTTGTTTGAAGTTCATAAATTCTACCATTGGTTTCAGTGCCCATTGAGATCAGAACTGAACACTTCTGTGGGAAGCCCACTGCTCTTGCCTGGCAAGTGAATACTTTCAAAACAACACCTTTCCTTTGCTTTTGTTTAGCATGGCTTGACAGTGAGTACAACAGTAAACTCCTAGTTGTCGGCCTGTATTACATAGTGCATCGCCACTTTCAGTGATTCAACTTGAAACTGCACCTCTGGGGTTTAAACTCATGTACCCACTTTAGGGATGACTAAGCTATACTTACATTTAAAGGCCTATGTATACTAATTAACACACAGAAAAAAGAGTAAAACAGCAGGCCTCCTAAAATATCTCTATATAAAATGTTACCATGACAGCAAACAATTTCAACATCTTTATAGGAGCCTATCTTTTAAGAAAAAAATATCAAATTAAAATCTTGAGTTGAGGTAAATAGTAATACATATATCTGGTAAAAATAAGCAACTTTATCACTTTTTTTTGCATCATTCCTATCAAATAGCTTTAATATTGTGAGTAATGCACTGTCTGATATACCAGGAGATGTAACAAAAAGAAGGAAGCTCACTCACTTCAGGGCTAATTATACTATCAGTTTATTTCAGAATTACCATATAAATTTAATTATGCCTTTTAACTACATAAAACTTGACAATTTGTATTATTTTATGTAGAGATATAGTAAGATAATATATAAAATTTGCATTACTATATATAAACAACTGTCTAACACCAGCTCTAACATACTGATTGAATTTTCTCATGTTTCCTGTTGATAATTAATCATCCACTTAGATTTTGATGGAGAACACTAGCTCATTACATTATTTTAGGAAGTAGTTTAAATGTTATTTATGAAAAATATGCTTAATAAATTTCATTATGTCAGGAGTAATTATATAGAGTTCACATATTGCATAGTGCTGTGCTTTGTCCTCAGACATGTTCCTTTTCAGTTTGACTTCTCATAGAGCCCAACTTCCTGTATATAAAATTCTATTTACCATACAGCTTATTCAGCTACAAAAAATAATATATATATATATATCTTCCCAATGTTAGCTGAAATTTTCTTCTTTGGTTATTTTTTAGTAAATGTAGAAAAAACACATTCCATTTTAATTCTCTCTTTTCTCATATATACATAAATGTATTAAATATTGTAAAAGACAGATTAAACTGAGTGAAGCTAGCCATTTTCTGAAAGTCACTTACAAGACCGTGAATGGTTCTGGAACAACCTGGACTACTTCTAGCAGATATAGGACCCTATTCCTGAGTACTTCCTTTTGCTGTGTCTCCTGGCCTTTTTTCTGCAGAAATCATAATTCTCTGCAGCATAGAAGTCTAGAGTTGAAGACAAATTACTATAATTTCTAAGTCTGCTTTTCTTTTGATCATCATTTTCTGTGTTCTTTATACCTTGTTCTATCCAGAGAGTAGGAAAAAATGCTGTATATATTACATGAAAAAATTATTAGTAGTTAATTATTAATAAAAAGCAAAGGGGCAGTTTTAAAATTTAAAAAAACTTACTTGAGCAGCTCTGCAATTGGAAAAAACCTGAAGCTGTTACAAAAAATGGATAAATCATCTAAAAGTTCTTTAATGTCATTGTCACAGAATCTTACAATCAATTAGAAAAACTATTTTTCTGTTAGTTGTGTGCAGATAATGTTTTGTTTTTTTAAATCTTGAAATGAATGTCTGTTTTGCATTAAAAATAATATAGATTTTCAAAAATATTAATTTGTAAAATGGATTCTACCACTTTTCTATACTTGAGTAAATGCAAATAAGGAAGAAAGATATGGTTGATTTTTGCACACTTTGTTTTACTAAATTTCGCATAGAAATTATGGTCCAGGAACTACTTCCTTCCAGAGTAAGAAACTTAGCCACTGCTTGGACACAGGGTTCTGCAATGAGATTTTCATAACTCCAGATTTTATATTACTGTAGAGCTGATAAATTGGAATTAAACAGTTGGAATTGTACAAGAACTGGAGTCCTTTGTAGGCACTTTAGCAAAACCATTGCTGTGGGAAAAATAATCTGTGTGTTGGCAAACCAAATAATCACCAGATATCTTCCAGTCAATTACAGTAGAAAGTTGAATTTTTGAAATGTGAGGGAGAGCATAGAGACTAGAGTACAAAGCAGGGTTTTCTTTGTGCCCTTAAGTACTGTAAGGGCACGTTCATATGAAATAATATGTTCTGTTTTGACACTAATTTAGTGTAGCTTTCTGATGTCTTTTAAATGCTTACTTCTTACCACAGTAATTACAAAACCCAAACAAGCCATAATTGTTATAATAAAGTACTTGGCATCCAATTCACTCAGAATCAATAGTTTTGCCTGTCCCACACAAGCATATTCTTTCAGCCTTCTAGACTATTCAGTAATTACATTAATCCTTTCAGGAATTTTTCCAGAATGGTTGGTTATAGATTGTATTCCCTTCTCTACTGCTCTGTGACACAGATATGCAATGAAATCATTGAAGAGCCTCTAGCTCTTTACAGATGAATTAAAGTCTTCACATTAAACACAGCAGACATATTCATTCTTCTTAATTTTACTTCCCTGACATTTTGTTGTTTTACCATCCATACATTTCAGACAAAGTTACAAGTGTCAAATGTAATATGCAACAATAAACACATTCAAATAAACTCACCCCTGATTTGAGAGTTAAGGAAGGAGAAAAGACAAAGGAAAAAAATGTACAAAATAAATCTTATATGTCTTTATATTATTGATGAGCAGCATATTGAAATTAGCTTTTAGGGACATACTACAACATCTTGTCATTCATCATTTTACCTCAATATAGAAATAAAATATATATTTATTTAGTGAGTTGAAAACTTCTTTTGTTTTTACATGGAAAACATCTTATTTTTAAATGCAGCATATTCAGACAAAAAAAAAAGTGAGAAAATAACTGGAAACTAAGAGAACAAGCTGGGTTTTTTCCAGGGTTGAAATTATTTTCTTTGATAATGAGATACCTATAATTTTTTTTCTTTGTAGTTCACTTCGGGCAGGTAAATTGTAATCCCCTTCAAAGTTTTCATTAGATAGCCTATTATTCCCTTGAAAGAGATCACACTTTATGCATTATTCATTAGGAGCAACAAATCTTCAGAGCAGTCATACAGGCTGCAGTATCACAGAACTACTTAAAATTCTATGTCTCCTTTCTCCATTCCTGCTGAATGCAGCTTTGGTCTAATCTTTGTGTATAATGCAATATCTCTGATTAATTCAGATACTGCAAAGCTGAAGAAAACACATATTTTTGTATTAGTGTTGGATACAATTATTTCACTTTTATTTATCAAATACATGTAGTTCAATCTGTGTATGAAATTTTGATACCTTCATATTTTTGTTTGGTTTTTTTCTGTTTGTTTGTTTTATGTTGGTGCATATTTGTACACATCCTTATGCAGTGGATGTCTAAAGAGAGTGTTTTACTGATGCTCTCCCTTGTTTACCTCCTAGAGTTTATTTCTTCCAGGAGTCTACTTTATGTGTACCTTAAAAGCTTTCTGTACTCACTAAGACTATTTCTGTGTGCTTTCCTCACAATTTCCTACCAGCTGCTATTTTACACTTTGTGGGAAGAAAGTCAGTTCTTCTTTCACATGTGTCAGATAATGCCAGCTTTACAATGTGTATTCAAAAGGATGTTGGACGTGAGTTAATAAAATAATTCAGATTAAATTTCTTGGGTGTGTTGTTTTCTTTCTCTATCCTCTAGATATCTATTCTAAACAATGTAATCCAAGATTAGGCAAACCATGAATTTCAGGAGAAAGGCCACTGCATGGAAAGGTACAGACCTTCATCCTGCTCATGACTGGGCCATTGACCTTCCACAAGCCCTTCTATTTTCTGGTTTTTTCCCCTCCACCCAGGACTTACACGTCATTTCTGCTTAGCACACAACTAGGAACACCAGAGCTGTCATTTGCTATGCACACATTCAAACACTAGCAAAACCATCATCAGGGAAATTTCAGTCTATAAAAACCTCAAATTTTATAACCACAAGTTGCTGATTTTTACCTCATATTAGTCACCTCATATCAACTTCTTCTTTGTTTTTTCTCTCACTTTTTCTGTCTCATCTGAGAACTCTCAGTTCAGCTTCTTTTAAGTGCAAAACCTTTGGGAAGAATTAGAAGGGGCTCATGGCTACTTGAAAAGCACAGTACAAAATCTGCTGATTAAACCCTTTACCACTTTTCAAATGACTGTGTATGTGTTACCTTAACTGCTGGCAGGGTGTAGGGCATCCTTCCTGCCACTTCTGATGAGAACTGTATTAGTTAACACAGATGTTCCAAGTCCTAAAGTACCTCTTTAGTCAAGAGTAGTTTTTGCTTAAGTTATGAGATGCAGGTTTTAATGACAGTCATTTGCTTAATACTATTTTTTTAAATTTCTGATTATATCACTTATTGCATTGTTTTGATCGCTGAATAAATAAAAACTTTGAAAAACAAAAGGGCATCTATGATGCTACGTAAGCTGCTTAAAGACAGAGCAAGGGATATCCTCCAAAAGATATTGAAACAAATTGTAGAGTTCTAGAACCTAATAGATACAAAAAAAACATCTGAGAGGGGAAAAAAGTGCAAGACAGTTATGCAATAATAACTAGAATAAAATATAGTATTATTCCTCCCCTCAAAAGAAGTGGTGATGGTTGTTTGTGGGAGTTTTTTCCCCAGTTTTGAATGGAAGCATGAAGTGATGGCAGAATATGTAGAGAAATTAAAACTGGCAAAATACAAATTACTCTTTCTACCTTGAAAACAAATATGAAAGAGCAGAAGAAGAACTTGTGGTCTAAAATATCTCTATACATAATTTCCAAAACTAAAGCAAATAAATTCCAAATCTTATACACTGACCAGTTGTTTTGCAGATTGAAGACTTTTGCGTTAAAAAAAATTTTTTTACATTGTGTAAGTAGACCATAATGAAGATTTTTATAATACTTAAATTAAAAAAATCCCATCACTATCAATACATACCTAAAAAAATTATTACATAAAAAATTTAAATTCATATTAGAGAACTAAGAGGTCTAAAATTTAATTTTCTTCAATTTTTTATTAAAATACCAGCATTATAAGTTTTATCAACCACATTAATTTTGGTGCAATACTGACCATAAGAAATTTCATCATTTGACATGATAAAAAGTGTCTTGAATTATATAAAAGTAAGATCATGTACAAAAAAATTCAAAATATCAGTACAGTGGTTTTTGTTTTGTTTAATTTAGAGAATTTAGATTCTAAGTAGTATGAGGATGTCAAACAAGAATATAAGACCTTCATTTTACCAATATTTTCTGAGAGATGGAGGATTATCTTAGCTCTGAGTATGGGGCTGGAAGGTAAGGTCTTGAACTGAGGCAAATGATTAGTATTCATATTTTGCAGAAGATAAATTTTCACATTAAATATACAGACACTCATGTATACTGAATGTCACTGGGGATTAGCATAATATTTCTATTAGCAACGCTAGCTTATGCAACTGAGCGATGCTCTGTAGTCAAGAGCAAAGCACTGGAAGGGTGAAAATGAGCTTAAATGTTTCCAGCACTGGTGTAAGGAAGGAGAGTGACCATTTCCACAGGCAATCATTTAGCTTTAACCGGATCTCCCACAAAAAAATTCTGTGTCCTTACATAACTGATTGACCTCCCTTCTTTCTGTGTATTTAAGTAATTTCTCCTTTTCTCCATCACGCTGCTCACTCTAAACTCCAGCAGAGAAAATACGAAAAACTGTAATTTTATCATGGAACCAAGCAAAACTGAAACTTTTGCCCTGACACTTGATTGTAAAAATAGCCCTTGTGTATGTCAGGTATACCTCTTTCAATGCAATGTAAATTATAAATAATAAGTCCAGCATTTTGTGTTATTGCTACTTGCTTATTTTATGTTATTACTACTTATTATTACTGCAGCTGAGCAATTATCAGAAAAATCCTTGCTTAAATGTTATATTAACAATTTAATTTTTATCTTTTCCCACAAGTGTTATATATATGGAGCTTCTATATAACATGGGGTATGCCTGCTCTTTACCCAAACATACAAATTATATATGAACAGTGTAGATTAATATACACAATGGATCACAGAAGGATCACCCTGATCTTCTCTCCTTGAAGAGAACAGTGAAAAATTGTTATTTTTAAGCAATGGGCTTTGTGTTGGAAAGGTCTTTTCTGTGAAAAGACCTGGTATTGCTTGTATGTTTTTAAATAATGCTACAAGGCTGAAAATTTCAGTCAATCATCATATTATAAAAGCACATTAACCTGAGTGAGAAAGGTTGAGACTAATCAGTTCAATACAGGAGGGAAACTGAAAGCAACAAAGCAAGGACCAAAAGCAACAAAGGAGCCAGTACAGAAATAGATCAACCTCTAAAAAATTACTCTGAAGTTAAAAATCCTGTTTGATCTCTGACTCAAATTTTTTGAGTCAAATTTTATCTGACTGGGTTTTGTTTTTTCTAAGTCATATAGAGAAAAACAGAGTGTCTGTATACTGCTTTGTACTCTCACAGTTGAACAAGAATGGAGAACAGTGGTAAAAATACTGACAACCATAATTTTATCCTTGGATACATAATACATATGCATATAGATAGAACTATCTCACTAGAGATACATATTTCAAATAAAGTTATTAGCTCATACTTGGAGAACAAGAATTAAAAAGAACACTTTCTCATGAGAGGAAAGAAGAGGAAATGTACTGTGTTGAAATCTGTTTCAGATAAATGTAATATTAATTATCATAGTTTATTAAACAGAGAAGTTTAAAACATGATAAGTTAGTTGTCAGCAGTACCCACAACAAAACACTTAGTGACAAAATAAAATTCATTGATTCAGAATATAGGTCCCATCCTGCTCCCTGACCTACGCATGCTTCTGTGTCAAATCAAATCAAATCAAATCAGAAATAGGGTGAACTCAATTTTTTAAATCATTCCCTCAAATTCCATGAACAATTCAGGAATGCAGATTTAAATTGTTTTGCAACGCTACAGCAGCATAATATAGCCAAACTAGTCTTCCTTGCTCAAGTAGAAATTTGTGATTAGAGCTGACAAGATATCAGATTTTTCATTCTATGGGAACTTGATGGGAAGGGCAGGGCAGGAATATTCAATTTTGTAGCAGAAAAAAAAAATTGGAAATTTTCTAACAACCAAGAATTTCATTTTATACAACTTAGCTTCATTTACAAAGTTTTCAAATGAAATTGAGCATTGACATACCTGGGCTCCTTGTTCCTTACATACTCTGAGCAGGCTGTTGAGGACCCAGACCGGCAGACAGACTTTGCAGCCCTCAGCTCTGCAACAAGTAGTATGAGGAATATTACTAATCCAGGCAGTGGAAACAAGTGTCCATCATGGAATTCCCTGTCAAGGAATAGAAGCATTTTATTTTCATCAGACAATAAACATTTCAAGTGAATCAATGTTTTATGCATTGTCATGAGCTCAGCAATGTGATGTCAGTCTAATGTTTCATACCCTCCAAGTTCCCTTTCTCTATTTTTATTTATTATTTCATGAAGACTTTTCCAAATAATATATTTTATTTCTCAGCATAATCTAGGTATCTCAATAAAAAGATTTCATTTTTTCCACAATGATATTAATCCAATACATCATTTATTGCATGGCCTACCAAGACTTGCCTTATTCAGCATGCAAAATAATATTCTTATTTTGGTAGAAGTAGCTGATTATCAAACCTTCTCAACAATTAAGATTCCTGTGATGGATGACAAGTAATAAGCATTAGACATACTTTTCCCCAAAAAAGTTGTGTTCTATTTCTTCCGATATTAATCTTCATGTTACTTGATGAAGAGATTTTCATTTGACATCACCTTATCAAAAACACAGATAAACCCCATTTCCATTACTTACTTTCCTTGCTTTATCAGTGAGTCAGATTCTCAGACAGCCTTATTTCTGGGAATTCCTTTCCTCACTTCCTTCAT
Source organism: Passer domesticus (assembly GCF_036417665.1). Classification (NCBI taxonomy): domain Eukaryota; kingdom Metazoa; phylum Chordata; class Aves; order Passeriformes; family Passeridae; genus Passer; species Passer domesticus. The sequence continues at coordinate 48,961,441 of NC_087477.1, forward strand.
AGAAATTATTAACAAACAATCACTGGCCTTACACATATTTTTTCCCACTGAAAATAGTCCAAAGGCACTATCTGTGTTTTTCATTCCTTGTGTGTTTTTCTAGCGAAGACAATTCTGTTGAGATGGACTGTCAGACAACAATTCTCCCAGTTCTCCACTACTTTAAACATCTCAGCAGGTGAAACATGGGTGTCTGCCACCATCCCACATCCATGTCTCATCATCCTACCAACAAGAATTCCTACCACAACAATAGTCCCTTTGAAGCTGTTATTTGAACATTCCTCCTGCTTTCCTCAGACATTTTTACTGAATAACTTACCATAAAATCATTACTGCCTGCTCATGACTTCATTTCGATTCTGTCTGTTACATTCTGTATATGCACAGGTTTGCAGATCCTTATCATCTGTGCCAAAATATAAACAGAATTTGGCTGTGAGACCCCTGCTGTGCTCTCACTTAGATAAAAACTTTCTGTTGATTAATTTAGATGTGGATGCAGAAAAAAAATAGAGAGAAAATAATAACATAAGTAAGAATGGATTTTTTTCTTTAGACTCTTAAAATGTATATAAGGAAAATTTACTAAAAACATCCAATGGCTAATTTCTGTTCCACATAGCACAGTACAAATGTTCAGGTATTTTTAATTCTAAATGTAAGTTTTTATTAAGAGCCTTATGGCTACAGATTTGATCAGCATTCTTTCAATTTCTTTTGTCTCATTACCAGATTATAATGGTATTATATAAGAAAAGTGAGATCTCAAGGATTGTTAGCTGTTACAAAATATTTGTCTAAAAAGCATAAAGAAAGCAACTCCATATAGTAAAAACAGAGATACTCCTTGTTATAATGCTAAAACCATTTGTCACTGTCTGAGTAGAATTTCTATGTTCAAGAAGGAATATCAGTAGCCAATAACGGGTTTTTCCAGCCCTAACAGTGCTTAACTTAGTAGGCCCACAATGACATCTTGTGGCTACTCTGAGTTGATGACTCCATGATTAATAAAATAAATGTGTCTACTGACTTTCAAGAATCTTTTGCAGATGAACAGAAAAGTTATCCTTGGTGAAGATCCTGCATAAGACATCTGCCTGTGACAGCAGTGCCTGGTCTTTCTAACTCTGAACAATCATTCCTGTTGCTCCATTTTTCTGTCAGTGGAAAATTAACTAATTAACTTTTGGCATAAAAAAATCTGTGGAAGTGACAACTGAAAGCCTTCAGGCTATCAAAATATGATAGATGAGTTTAAATCTGCAATATTAGGAAGAAGGAAACCAAACCTAAGGGAGTGGTTTACTAAGTCAGGTCCAAAATAAATCATTTTGCACAAACTTCAGAGAGTTCTAGTTTAGTTGTTTTATGTTGTTGTTGTTGTTGTTTTTGGGGTGGTTTTTTTGTCGTTGTTTTTTTTTATTTTTTTCCTTAGCTGAATGGCCATTACATTGGTTAGCCAGCTGCACCTTTTTTTCAGGATCAGTTCTCAAATATTTTGAACAGACATCCATTCTCATTTGCTTCCCTTTCTGCAAGTATGAATTGTAATAAACTTCTTGGGATATCCATGTTTACCTAAAGTTATATAACAAATTTATGCAACCATGATTCTTATGTGATTTGTCTACAGATTTCTCTGACAAACACTTTTGCTTCCCTGAATATTTCTTCAATGTTTTCTTAATTTCAAGTGAACTCTCTCAGTGACAGTCTTGGGTTTCTTTCTTTAGATATTCATTTTCTCACAATTTAGGGAAAGGACAGTAGCCATGTCTTTTCCTGTCCTTTGCTGGCTCCTAGCCTCTTAACTGAAGATTCCTGATAAAAGGGCTACTGGAAGGCTGCAGTACAGCAATGAACATTAAAAAAAGAAGAGGAGGCATGAGAACACTGCTCCCTCAACTATAGCCAGTGAGGGTAGCTAAAAGAGTGGGAAAGAGTGGAAAGAATGGTGAACTCTCTAGGTAAACTTCTCAAAAAACCTGTTGTGAGACCCAGGTTCTAGCTCTAACATGGAACTGAACATCCATTTTTGATAAGGAATTGAAGTTTTTCAAACACTGCTGGTACGCAGTTGATGGACTAGAAATTAACCTTGTTAAGAATTACTTGCTGTTGTCAACAGTATTGCATTGCCTACTGGTGAGCTTTAAACTGAAAAGTACAGGCTTGAAAACCTGTGGCAACAAAAACTCCTGCATGTATTTGTTATGAATAATTTGTATTGGCTGCTAAATTGAGCTGATCAGTAACATATGCAGCAATGTTACCAAATAGACACAAATTGTAGAAACAGAATCCAATGTGTTGGAAGAGACCTCTGGAGGTCTTCCAATTTCAAGTTCCAATTCAAATCAGGTCAAGTTGATGGAGGTTGCTCCATTCTCAGTCTGTGGATGGAGATTTTACAGCCTTTCTAGACAATCTTTGACATTAATTCCCCAGAGTAAAAAAAAATCTTGCTGTCCCTGAGTTTAGCTAACCTAAATTTCTCTGGTTTTATATTTCTGCCAAAAATTTATTAGCTCTCATGTTAATAAATAAAAAGTCATATCTGCTTTTTTAGCAAATTATATCTGCAGTATTTTTTGTTCATTTGCTTAAACTCACATCCCAACTAGAATGAAAATAGAGCAAAATTTTTCTAACTCTGCATTTGGAGATGCCTTAGACATCTGCTGGCAATCTTCACCAAGCTGTGTGGCAGAAGGTGCCACTCTTCTGGCAGAGGTGTGAATCCAGTTGCCTCGGGCACTTTGAAATTCAGGAAATGAATTAATTCCCTAAGGACATTGATCCAATATGCACCAACATTCAAAAAGAAGGTTATTTGGAATTGTCTGATTAGGCAGAAAAAGGCCACCTTTTGCTGAACAGCCTTATGCAGGCATTTCAAACTACCCTACGCAGCCACCCTCTTGTCATCCATGAACAGGCACAAGCACAGGGAGGTCCTGTGTGACAGTAATTGTTCATATGCTGTTTTGTTTTGCTGGACAATAGATTGCCTCTGTCAGCTGACTGTCAGTTAGCATCAATCAACTCATTAGAAGCTCGATTTTCTCACAAGGTACTCACAAGGTCTGGTAAAAGAGTGCAAGCAGTCCTGGACCTGCATTCCCCCTCAGGAAACTAGAATAGGATCCAGAGAATACTGTGCTGGTGAGGTGGTGAAGGCTAGAAGCAAGATTTAGACGAAGGCATGGTTTGAGTTACCCCTGCAATCATGAAGAACAACATTGAGAAGGAAGGAAATAGTATGAAATTGGGTTATTGTCACTGTGAAAGAGGAAGACTAGCATCATGTATATGAACACCAAGGTAAACTGCACTTGAGTACAACTCATCCAAAAAGTGGGAAGAAGGAGAAACATGGGATCTTCCTTGTCACCAGGCTGTGTGTACATCTTAGTAGAGTTATGCATTTTTCCTGTGCTACGTTTTGAATGTAAGTATATAGCTAAGAAAATGAGTATCAGATGCCTAGGCATGATGCTATCCCCTACTACAGCACATACCTGAGGAGGTACAGCCCATTTCTGGCATGTGTCTGTTGTAGACGAATTTTTAATTTTTTTTTTTTAAATTTCAGTTAAGTAAAAAAATGTATAATCTTGAGATTACAGAGCACAGTTTCAAGCCAATTCAGTTTCTTCCCCAATCCTTGAAAATGTCTTTTACAAGCCACACATATTTCTAAGAGATTTCCAAAATTACTGCAACCTCCACAGGAGTCTTCCCTGTATTCTAGAATTCAAAGGTTCTCTCCAATTTAAAAGTCCTTGAAAAGCACTCATGTTTCTATTTATTGTAATTTGGGTTCTAATCAGGTTCCACTATGCTTTATTACTCTAACCATTTTCTGGAATCTTTTCCAGGACACAAACTTCCAAAACTGTTATAAGACATAGATTGGTGCAAACTTGATGGGAAAGGTAGGGTTCCATATCTTTCCCTTTCTTGTGGTAAGGGAACTTGTTGTGCCAAGTCAATTACCAATGGCAAATGGATACCCAGGGAAAACAGAGAAACACAGAGAAAACCTGGATAAATCCAACAATTACTTTTTGGACTCCTCTTCCCCAGAAGTGGGATCTTGTGCTGTAAAAACAGTCAAGGTAAAATCTAGCTGAGGTTTATCTTGCTGACTCACAATCATGTCAAAGAATAGGGTCCATTTGAGACACAATATATTGTTCTCACAGAAATACCCATGAGAATCCACTTATTTTCTACTGCTTCATTTCAATTTCTCAAGTGCAAACTATATATGTCATATTAGGACAGAATGGTCCCTCTCTCATCTGCTTCACTCCCCAGTTATTTGATATCAGCACCTAAACTCAACCTTTAATAGGAGAGAGTGAATAATAGAATTCATTAGGCTTTATTGCTATTGTAAACTGTCCTGTGGTGCACAAACTATCCTTTTATTACTTTCTTGATTACAACAAAATTGCACTTGCCTCCTGCATCAAAGTTAATGACCCAAGAGAATGAATGGAGTTGCTAGCAGCTAATAAAACTGTTATTAAGGAAGGTATGTAATTAAATAGCTTCAATTAGTGTGTTTGTCTTACTGATAAAAAAAAAAAAAGTATTCTGCCATCCACAAAGAACTTCCATCATGAGAAGAGTTGCAGAAGTTGTATAGTGATGCATCTGTTTAGTAATAGAATTGGCTGGTACAAACCAGTAATCAGAAGACAAAGGGAAACACTTAAAATCAGATGTATATGACAAAGCAATGATATACAGGCCTGAAAAATATGAATACTAGTTCTAAAAGTACATTATAGATCCAAGCTTGAACATGTAATTTATAAGCAACTTCAGAAAAGAATATTGAAAAATATGTTTATGAGCTTAAAAACCATGAAAAGTATACATTGTCATAGGGAAAAGAATAGAAAGACAAACACAACATATCAATCTCTACAGCCTGACCTAAATATATGGTGCTGGTTCACAACTGGAGTATGTTCCTAGCAATAAGATAAAATAATAAAACCAATAGAAATGTCATAATAAAGAGTGCAGTTTTCTGTCTCAGACAGTGTTAAGGCCACAGAGACAGTTTTACATGATATAAGCACCGAAGGGAGGGACAGGATGGCAATAACTCCAGCTTGGAAAAGGTGAGATCTGGCCAGAACATCCTGGGTAATGCATACAGACAAAAATACCTGCTGTGGCAAATTAGTAATGAAGTGACTGCTCATATGTATATCACCAGTTAAACAAAGACCACTCCAGGTTATGGGACAGGTGGCATCTCTGACACCAATGACAACAAATATTCCTTGAATCCCCCCTGAATATTCCTTTGTGGATACCTGGAATTTGGACTGTAAATTAACCCACCACTGCAGGAACTTGAGATAAGATAAAAGTGGTACTGGGTGTCCTCTCAGACCTAAGGAGAGGGTAACAAAGCTGGGGGAGTAGAATGTATCACCAGTAATCAACACAAAGAATGCATGATTTATGTGCTACAAGGAATATGGAATTTATGGGCATCCAGGAAGTCCAACTTAGCAACCATGTTGAAATCAGCTCTGACTGGGTAAAAGGTAATTCCAGCAGGGGCTGATCACAACCCACCAACTCAAGAAACCCACTGGCTCAAAAGAAGAGAAAGACTGAGCATGTGTCTAATTAGCATTAGAAGCAAAGGAGTCATTTAACCAATCAAATAAGAGAACTGTATAACCAATGAACATTAATTTCTTTTTTTTGCTAAAATGTATGGTGACCATTACTGAGAAACCTGAGGGGAAGAAGACTCTAGATCCACAGGTAGTGACTATCTTCTCCTAAATCTTTCTGTCTCCCACCCTGTCCACCTCCCCATCTCTTCTCTTTTCTATTTCTTTTTGTCTCTCTACATAACAATTTACTATTAAATAAAATCTGTACTATGGACTTCAGCATATGGTCCTTTTTGCACCTTAATTCAGGCTGAATCATCTCTCAATAATCAGGTCTTAACAGATGTCAAGTGGAGTTTTGCTGATGAGCCAGTTTGGCCATACCAAATAAGGTGGAACAGGGCTCCTCCTGACCTATCAAGACCTTCAGGGGGAAGGTGTTTAGTGGCTCAGCTCAACATGTAGCACCTGGCTCAACATCTGCTCATCTACAAAATGATCTTTTGAAGGAAGTAGAGGGCTTGAGGAAACTTCAGGTTGTATATTCCTCCCAGCAATCATGGGGATAACGTGAGAGTGGACATACTGACACTAGTCATGGGGATCACATTTGCGGTGTGGTCCAACTGTATTTTGTAATTGTTTTGCTCAAGCACAACAGTTTTAATAATTTCAATAATTTAACCAGTCATGCTCCTAAGTCTAAATCCTGTGTAGAGTCAAATATCTTCAAAAATGCAAGTTTGGTATTAAAACATTAAACTCTTCCTGTGTAGAATATCTAAGAGATCTGTTCAGAAAGCATTGGAGTGTGAAATAACCTGTCATAGTTATGTATAATTAATCTAAACTGGAAACTTCTGTGTTCAATTTGAAAACAGATAAATGCATACAAGTCTCTTCTTGATTTGATTTTGGCCCATTCCTCTTGATTTAAGCCATTATATGCAGTATTTCTTCAATTTCTAATTGTGTGTAACACAAAACAGTTAAATTAGCATGGATGATTAGTACTCTCATTCTAAACCCATGAAATTTCTGTTTCCTGTAGTTCTTAATCCATTGCTTAATTTCCTCCTTAATAACAAAAGCTTTTAAAATCTTTCAGAGAAACAAGTGAGTTCTGAAATAATTTTTGTCTCTGCTGAACTAAAAGCTAGTCAAACTAGGCAAAACCTTCTAGTGAAAAACTTCTTAAACCCTGAAGATGTAAAATCTCTTATTCTAATTATACTTAGTTCATAATTTCTCCAGATCTGATTTACATGTATTATAATTTTTTAATTTAATTTTTGTTTATACTGTGCTGCAACAACCATTCTTATTTGGATTTAGCATTACAAGATGAGGTTTTTCTAAACCTCCATATTTTTCCATAATTATAAAGCTAGAATGTTGACACTTCAATGCAGGATAATAAAACACTAGGCAAATGAAGCATAAGTTTGATAATTTTAAACAAAACAAAGTGAAAAATATTGAATTGAACCCTCTTAGGACCACTGCTAAATAATCCTTATGATTATACTGTTCAAGTTATTCAAACAAGCCTACATTTTATCCTACAACACTCAGTGGAAAGTTGTTGTGCTTTCATGAATATTTTGTTTGAATCCCTGATTTGTAAGATGAAATTTCTCTTCCATAGACTTCATGTAGATGTGCAAACCATAAAGTGAGTCTTGTAAAAGCAATCTCCTGATAAGAAACATCCCTTTATCCCCACCTTGTGGAAATTTTCTGCAATTTGTGGGTGTGATCTGAATGATTCTAGTAATGTAGCTGAAGTATGCAGTGTATCCATAGAGATCCTATTGCATTCACCTTGTCATGGACTTTTATAGCTCCAAAATTAGGTTTTCAATTAAGTAAGTCTGAGCTGAATCTGTGTATCAGAAACACCAGGAGAGAGGATGTGAGGGAAAAAGAGGAGATCACAGCAGGTAAAAATTCATATTCAGGTTTCGTTCCAAAGATTGGTAATTCCAAACTTAAATCTGAAACATGGATAATAAGAGGTGAACTAAGATGGATTGATGTTGTAGGACACAGCTATATTTCTGAGCATTAATCCCATCGATTCTATAAACAGTTTCCTGAAACAATGAATAATTCATTTATAAAAGAAACTGGGAACACAGACAAATAATTTAAATTAAAATATTAAAATCTTAATTCGTGCCTTGATCTGGAGTTGGGACTCACAGTGTAAATCTTCTTTAGGTGACAGCTCCACTGTAAAGTCCTATTCTCCCTGTTCTCTTCTGGAAGAGAAAATATATTATCTTCTTGCATGTAATAGGCTGGAGAAATGCAGAAATTAAGAAGTGAAGTTATCCCTGGTATTAGTGCATTTGGTTCTCTGCTAATATTAAAAAAAAGCATAGAATAAATTCAAAACACTGTTAAGTTCTGCTTTAAAAGATATTATTTCTTCTCCTTTTCTATTTTCCTATTAGAAGGTTGTTACAGAAAAGATTTACATTAAAGGTTAAGAATCTTTTTTTTTTGTTTATTTCCAGCCTAAACTCAAGCTGTTTAGTTTTTGCTTATTTGCTCTTTCACCCATTTTAACTAATTGACTTAACTAATTGACCAAATAATTATTTGCCCTTTGCCAGAGTTGTTCACTATCATTCATGTTTTCTGTCAAAGACAAGAACTAAAACCCCTCAGCCTTGGTTTCTTGTCTGAATATGTCAGTGCCTTCATGGCCTCTTTTCCATTTACCTGGTCTTCTTTGAAATATTTCCATGCATTTTTTTGCTAGAATCAACTACCTGAACTGCACAAAGTTCCCTCACACAGTGTCTCAGCTAAGATTTTACACAAGGCAGTCCTGTTATCATATTGAAGCACTTGTTTTCCGTTAGTATAGCAACAGAATCACAGTTCTGCAAGAGCTCTGTCCACTCTGCCTGTTTTCAATATGTTCAGAAAAAAAATAATTTTTCCTTAAATTCTTTTTCTGGAAGGTTTTTCCCTCATTATGTTGGTAAAACTTATTTTTTGATGTCGGACAGAAGAAAAACACAGCATGAAAATGAGAGAAGGAGGTTTTACATTAATATATAGCTTTAAAAAGGCTGTATTTTAAATTGTATTTTTCCCAATCTTTCTTTAGTGAGGATTTAAATCCAATATCTATAGTAAATAGGGTATTGCTTATTTACAAGTCTACAAAAGCGGGGAAATTTTGTTAGTCATGTAAAACAAAATACAACAAAAACAACACAGACTGAAATAGTAGTCTTACTATTTTTGTAACCAATATGTTTCTCTCTGCCATTCTTTACAAGCTATTTTAATTTCATCTTACAGGCAAATAAAAAAATAAAAACTTGAAATGTTGGGGTTTTTTCTAACTTTAGTGAGAGACAGTGTTTTACCTCTTGTATAAACCTTCCAGTAGGTTTTAAATATCAAGCTCCAAGCTGTATCATAATGGTAGAATGTCAAACCTTTCAAAAGCACAGAAAACAAGCTACTGACATCATGACTGCTAACAAAAGGAAGATTATGTAAACACACAAACAAATAGAGCAAAGCAAGGGACCAATACCTCAATATGAGCTCAAGCAGTACAGACTGGCCACATGTGTGCTGCACAGCTCTGGGCTGTGCCTCTCCTCCAGCCTGGATATGGTGTCTTTACACATATAGCATAACTGGGTTTTTTTAGTTATTTAAACTTCAGAGTGAAAGACATAAAAGGAAAGCAGTTATTAATATTGCAATCCATCAGAATATTTTTACATTGGAAATCGAGGATGAGCGTTATAGATTTTATATGAAACCCTGGAGCAGTAACTAGCAAAAGTCCTGAGGGAACGGTCAGGGACTTGATAGGATTTTTTTTTTTTTACAGACAAAACCTGGCACAGTCTCATCCATTTTGCCTAGTGCACAACATTCCACAAAAACAAGCCTTGGCATTGTCTGAAAATATATCATTTGACAAACTGAACTAGCAGTTAAGCATAATGAACAACCAGACAATTGGTGCTCACCTTTCACCTTATAGAATGGAATCTTAAGGATAAAACATATAAACTGGCTTCCTATGGGACACTGTAGTTATATTTTCAGGTATAGAAAGCAGTATTTCATTGATGTACTGCTACGAGCTCAACAAAACATCAGGGTTGGCTGTAGGGCTGGTGGCAGAGGACAGAAAAAACCTTGGGGCTTAGGCTTATAATGCTTCTCTGATGCACCACAATATCAATGATCTTTAGTTATTTTTTATCATTATATAACAGTGAGCACCTAGGTTTCATTTTATCTTTTTCTGCAATAAACTTCTAAAAGCATATTTTATATGCCTAAATCTGAAAAAAATGTGAAAAAAACTCTGCATATAATCATCAGGACCAGTGAGCTGGAGGTATTCCTATTCAACTCTCATCTGTTTTACAGATTTAAACAGTAACCTCTTGCTTTTTTTCATTCACCCTGTAAAACATTTGCAGCCTTTCAATATCCTGATAGACAGAGAGAGAGAGAGAGAGAGAGAGAAAAATCCATGCTTTCATCTCTTTGCTGAGAATGTATGCCATCCTCACTCTGGCTAAAGCAAGATTCTGACAGCTGTCTTTTTTAGTTTTGGGGTGGTGTTGTTTTTTTTTTTTATTTTTTTTTTTATTTTTTTTTATTTTTTTTAGTAACACAGCTATGTAGAGGTTTTTACGTGGGTATGTAAGCAAGAGATTTTGGGAGTGGCAGCTACGTAGAGCAGAGACCTAAATAGAACTCCAGCTGACACTCTGGCATAACATCTAATCCCACACTTGTTTTTTTTACTCATTTGAGTATTTGCACAAGTAAAAGGACAACACAAATTGTATATTATTGCTATTTTTACATGGCTGTTAAATTGGTCTGAAGGTTTTGTCACTTGGGTTTGGTATTCTTTTTCAATCTCACAAAAGAACTCCCCCATACTTGCTTAAACACTGCATAAGATACTGAATATTTTCTCCTTGTTTACAAAGTACAATACTACAAAACTTACAAAATCCTATGGGTAACTATTCCAGCCACTCTGTGTGACAACAGCAGGTGGCAGCAAGGGATATGGATATAGACTTTAGGAACAAAAACAACTAGGTCTTGCAAAGCATGAACATAGTATGAAACAAGTTATTTTCTACAGGACCGATTTCTCTCATGAAAATAGTTTCCTCCAATCCAAACTGCTATTTGGGAAAGTGTTCCCAGAATATTTTTGATTGAACATGAAATAAAATATTTTAGTTTCGTGTAGTTTTACTCATCCCAAAGCTATCTGGCCGGTTTAATTTCAAATTATTTTAAAATTCTAAGACATTAAATTGTTTCTTTAAGTAAGGACAAGACGCAACGTGAGCCTTCCTAATCTCCTTAACTAAGTCCCTGAATGCTCTGAGAGCTGTGTGAACATCCACATTGTGGAACAACCAGCTCTGACAGCCAAATCTGCACTGCACCAATCCTGCAAGGAGATACTGGTGACTTCAAGTTCCATTCAAGTGAGAAAGGCAAAATAATTTGATGACTGAATAAAATACTTCAGTTTCAGAAATTCTGAAACAGAATGCAATAAAAATATGAAAAGACATGTTTAAATAATGTATAAGTTAATTTTTTATGGCTTTCTCTTTTTTTTTTTTTAATTTTGGAATTGTAACTATTCTATTTACACACACTGAAACAGCAATATTTCTGAATTTTGCTATTTTCTGGTTTTCACTTCCTATTTTAGTATCCTCCAAGTAATCTAAATAGAATAGGCCAGAAACACTTGCAAGACACTTGACAATCTTTCATAACTTTCCTTTGCTGTGTATGCAATATTTGTGCTGCTTGGTATTCATCATTCTGGTTGTTGCTAGACAAACATAGGATGAAAAAATACATTTCTGAGAGCTGGAAAACTACATAGAAATGAAGATGGAATGGGCAGAAGGAAACTAAGAGATAACTGTAGCCAACACGAAAAGCTGTATGCACATCCTCATCTATCAGGAGCAAGAGCACAGCCACCACCACCTTTTAATGAAATTCTCGCCTTTTAATGAAGTTCTCCACAGATAGGTAACACAGCAGACAATTCCTGTCACCCAAAACAAAAGGACAAAACAGGACAATTGAGATTATTACATTAAAAATGAGCAGATATTAGAAGAAAAGTATTCCTATTGCCTTGTCTTTCATATCATATCAGAGAGACTCCTAAAATGGACCTGGGAAGCTTCATATGTATTAGTTCTGGCTCCTGGGAGGCCATTAGCTTCCTCCTGGTTGGACAACAGTGTAGGAAAATTAATTTTCCTTAAAGGATGTGTCATACTAGAAATACAAAATTGTAATACATTCTGAACATAAAAGCAAACATTTGCACTATACTTCATTTCATTGGTTTTGTTGGGTCTATCCTTTATAATTACTATTGTTATCCTGCTAATAAAAAACCACAAAAATATTTCCAAGCAAGTGGTGCCAGCCAAATCACATGAGCTAGAAATCCCTTAGTGGTGTTCAGAGATACATTAAGAGTTTTTTGGAAACATGAAGACTCAGTCATAATATAGTAAGATATTTTCTATTTCCAAAATTGTGGAGTAGAAAAGCAAACAGCATTATAAAATACATCAGGAAATTAACATTTTTATGAACAGAAATTATCTTTGGGAATGTTCATTTTATTTTATGCTATGTATGCTATATACAATTGCAATACTCTACACAACTTTACAGAAACATGCCAGAGAAGTCCCATCAGATATTTGAAATCCTTTTGCTACTTTCTGTAGTTCCAATGTCACAAATAAAGTCAGAAGGGAATACCTTTATTCCATTCTCTGCTCTGGTCTCATGGGATCTTCTTGCTCAGTCTCAGTGACTGAGTCACTGCAAAGTTATGTACTTACAGAGGAAGATCTTTCATCTTTCTTTTCACTCTGTATTTCAGCCTTATTGTAGATGTTCTCAGATGTCCGACTGTCAAGAGGTATTCTATATATATTTTCTTTACAGCTACATTTTTTATTTCTTATTCTTTTTATTATTATTTCAAATTCCTGCTGAGTTTGTAAGTTGTGCAGAACTACTTTCTCTCTGGACTCATGTCCATGACCTCCAAAACTGCTAAAATGCTTATTTCTCTATACCAATATGAATTTGTGAGTGTTGTTTTTTTCAAATTCTTTCTTGCTCTTTCAGATCTGTGCTGTACTCTCATATCAGATCGGAAATTATCTCCATGCCTCAGTGGTTTTCCCATCCTGTCCAGTGCTTAAGGTGCGACCCATCCCAGCTGTTTCCACTCTCAGGGCTCCCTGTTATATGGCATCATGTTCTGATTCTCTCCCTTTTCTGTTGCGACCCTGTCACAAATTTGCCATTCTTTTTATCACATCCTCTTTGCCCCACTAGCAATACCCATTTGTCCATTTCCCCACCACTTGCTTGCCTGTCCATCCATTCTATTGCCTGCACCAGCTGATGGGAACAGTTTGCTCTCCTCTCTCAGCTCTGGCTCTGGGACAGGCACACACAGACTACCACAATGATTAACACCCTTATGTGTGGCACACGTGGTTGCGTGGCACTTAAGGAAAAACACTGTCACCACAAGCACAAGTACTGATATGTAGAAAATGTAGAGCACCAAATAATATAAGTGCACCAAAATCAGAGAAGTGTATTGTAAGACAACGTGCTGACAGTTCCTTTTCCTGTGTTTAGTGTCAGAAGCCAAGTTCCAGGACTCTTTCCAGACTGCAGATTCTACAGAAATAATGATGAGATACATGCAGGAGGATATTTCACACATTTGGCAGTTGAGGAGAACAGAGAAGTCAGTCTTTGACAGGTAACATGCCTTTAAACACTGCCAATGTTTCTGCCTGAGTCAGAAATTTTACTACAGATATTCTGTCTTTGAATTTGCCTTGTCACTTACTTTGGTGCCTTTTTTCTGGATTTAGAGATTAACTGACTGTGCAGTCAGTTAATGAATTACTTCAAAGAGAAAAAGAAGTGACAAATACATATTTATGTACAAGCAGGTTCTTGTTTTGGGGGAGAAAGTTTTTTCTGAGAAAGCTCTCCAATGAATCTTAATAATTGGTTCAATCAAGCAAGAAAACAATGTGTACTTATGCCAGCTATTGTCATCCAGACGAGGCCTTTATGCAATTAAACTTAAGCATCTCCTAAAATTAAGCAGTGGCCTAGGCACATTTCCCATATTTAAATATATCAAGAACAAATTCAACAAAAACACTATTTAGCTTGTAATTTTCTTCCAGGGAAGGGACTATATTTTGTTAAACTAAACTAGGAAAGTACTGAGAAAGTTACATATTTAGTAAGGCATTTAGTTAAATTATTTTGTTTTAAGGTTTTGCTCCTCTTACTAGAATCTTGTTTTGATAATGACTTCATTCCTGAAAGGGTTTCCTACACTTGGAAAAACAAAAAACAAAAAAATCAGTACAAAACAAAACTACACCATGGCTGAATTGGTGTTTTTCAAAAAAATATTTTCCATTTTTTTACCTTTGTGAAGACACTAGAAAGTGAAGTGGCAAGGTTCTCCTCTGCCCTAGTCCTACCCATTTTCCTTATTAAATTAGATATATATTTTAATTATATATTAAGAGGAAATGCTGTATCAAGAGAAGAGCTACACATGTGACATATGTGCATGTTCCTCCAGCTGGGATCGGGAAGATCCACAGGTGGATTTGACTGTGTTGTCTTCTTGCCAAGGAGCAAGACTGGAGAGTTGAGCCAGAGACAGCAGCACGAGGCTGCACCCCATGCTGAGAAGCCCCAGCCAAAACACTGGAGATTTAGACACATAAGACTCCATTAATTAATTGTAGTAACTTGGTGGCATTTTGCATTTTTCAGGGTGTTTGATACCCTAGACAGGGCCAGCAGGTGTGAGCTGTCATGTTTGTCACTCCTTCTGGTGTGGTAGGTGAAGACCAGGAGTGATATCCTAAGGACCCTGAAATTATCATAAATATCATCTGGTCTATCCCCCTCTATGTTCTAAGCTCTAGTGATAACACAGCTTGTTTTTGGACAGCTCCTTGGCTAGCTAGACATAAGGCAGCATAAAATGCAACTTCCATGACTGCAGAGGTGATGCCACTGACCACAGACATCACCAGGCTGAGTGACCTCAGGACCCCAAGGCTTTTGACAAGCACAGCTCTGCTCCACAGGAATTCAGAACTGTGCTTGTCACTTTAATGCCAAACAAGACTTAGATATAACTGGAAGAAGTCACTCGTTTTACCACTCAGTAGTTTGATTTAAAAGTCAAGATTAATTAATCATAAATTAAAAGCAATATCTATATTAAAAATATTTATTCTAGAAAGTGACAAGTATTTCTAAAAGGCTAGCATCCCTGTTTTCCCACCAGGTAAGGTAAGTCAGCATCATAAATAGCATATTTAGAAATTTTACCTGTAATATGCAAAAAAATTCACTGTACTAAAAAGCAAGTGCCATTTGAAGTGGGGGGTGGTGGTGTGGTGAGTCACACTAGTATTCTGCAATGATAATTATGTACAAATGCCATTTCTAAAGTAATGGAAAACCCTGCTAAAGATTAAAAAAAGTCCTTTAGAATAATGAGCAATGCCAAAAAGTCAGGTTCTCCACTGAAATCTTTTAGCTATTCAATCCCTGTCAATTCACTCTCAATTGTGACTGATATTTAAGGGCTGAATCTATTTATATATATATATATATATATATATATATCTGTGTACAGAGTGTTTGAATTATTTTAAGCTATGCTACAGAATAATTTCTAAATATACAAGTAGAAAAGAAACAAACTGGTCTTATGAAAGCTATTATTTAAATCAGTTTCTCAAACGGACTTATTTGCCACATTCTTCTGTTTTATGTAGTTTTACCACCAGATGTCAGTACTCTACACCTATCAGTGTGAGATCGACCATCTCGTCATCCCCTTTAACAATTTTCCTCACCATCATTAAAAGCTACAAAATAATAACTTACATGAATAATCTCGTTGTGTTGGGTTTTAGGGAGGGAGATGGTGGTGGCATTTGTATGTAAAGATACCTCATATTTAATGCAAAGATTCCTCATATTTAATGAGGAATAAGCAAGAGAATCAGCATGCTTTCAATTTATCCACAATTGTGTCTATGAATAGAACACTCAGCTCTGTCGTACAGGCAGAAAAAAAAAATAAAAAATTTCTTCCTTCAGGATTTTCAGAGGTGTATTAGAAAGGTGTGTAATCATGCTGTCAGAGGGCCTGGTCATCCAAAAATAAACTTGAATGCAGGATTTCATTGGAAGATTGCTTGGAGTTACTTGTAGCACATCTTGATGTGCAATTTAGGACCAAAAAATATGTATAATATCCAATTTCAGTGTCACCACAGCAGTTGTACCTTTTTTTTTTTTTTTTTTGGTATCTAATTATTTTGGTAGAAGAAGGATTTGCTTTGAGCTTAAGGCATTTTGAAACTTACAACACTTCAAAAAGAAAGGATAAGAACTTTAAGTTACTTTACTTAGATTTCTCAGTCTGAACAAATTCCTAGAAAGAAATAGAGCTGAAATGATTATGTTTTCAAAAATGAATACAGAAAAAAGTATTAAAAATAATAAAAAATATTTTTAAATGACCACGTGTTTCAACACCAAGCAAATGGAATGTTAATGAAAAATTCTCTCTGTATGCTACACAGAAGAAATTAGGCCACCTGTAAGTATATGAAGTCAGGGCTGTAAGTGCCAAAACAAAAACAGAGAACAAGTAAAAATAATCTCCAAAACATTTATCAAATTTAAATGTAGCACTAGTTTATGTTGCCCCTGTCTAATATCAACCCAAAACCTCACAAGCAGTAGCCAATGCAATGCTGGCTCAAACACAGATTGTTTCTATTCCGCTTTCTATAATTTTTTCGTCTATTTTTTTTACATTTGGATTAAAGAAAACAAACCATGGAACTGTTAGAAGGACTATGACCCTGGAAAGAGGTGCAGTCTTCTCAGCCTCCTGGGAAAACCTGTGACACCAAGTTCAACTCTAATCTTCTGGAACATAGTCAAATTGTCTGCATGTCTGTTCATAAATACCTGTTGGACAGATCTGGCCCACATACTGGCCCAGGAACTGAGTGGATTTTGTTCTCAAGAATTTAATCCAGTTAAAGAGATTAATGCAGATAACAAACTCTTACTGCTCCCCATGGCACGCAGGAAAGCCTTTGGTCAGAGGAGATGACTTTCACAGTTCAATGGCTCCTTCAATGAATGTGGTCTTCTATAATAATTTAGTAAAATTAAGTACAAATGGATGTATGAATCCATGTATTTGTTGTCAAAATGCAAAAATGTTGCATGTTACACAAATTACCAAAACATTTCTGAGTACTGTTAGTTGATCTTGTACTTTAAAAAGTACATCCTTTTAATCTCTTCTTTTAATCAACTCTTTTCCTTAGGATTATTACCTCCTACAGTTCACTTAATTATTCCCCATAAGTTATGGTATGAACTCACATTATAACTTTTAAAATTTTTTATGAGCTTAGTGGATTTGGTTTTCTTTTTCATCACTAGCTTCTTTGTCACAGATGAACACTCCTCCCAGTTTAGGAAAATATTATTTTGTCTAATATTGCTATTTACGATTTTGTTTGATCTTAAAGAAGATACAACAATAAATCTTGAATATCAATTGAAAAATATTGCATAGCACAAATTTGCCTAGGTTTTACAGTAATATGATAGATATAAATATTCCCCCAATTCCTGGTTTACCCTTTACATTAGGAATACTGAAGGATGATAGGAATTTCTTTAAGGAGCTCAGGTTTGTCTCCCTAGTGAACGTCTTTTCCATAGTTCATCACAGGGTACCTCACATTTGGCTAGTGAGGCTGAGAAGGTTCCAGGAGGAGCAGGATGAAGGACGGCGTTGGGGCTTGGCTGGGCTCAGCATCCCGTTTGATCTGAGCCAGGTGAGATTAATCTTAATGCCAGCCTCAGCCACTTGCAGCTGGAGCAAAGCAGACTGGCAGAGATGAAGGAG
This sequence comes from Passer domesticus, assembly GCF_036417665.1. Taxonomy (NCBI): domain Eukaryota; kingdom Metazoa; phylum Chordata; class Aves; order Passeriformes; family Passeridae; genus Passer; species Passer domesticus. Next base: position 48,979,189 of record NC_087477.1, read on the forward strand.
GAAGCCAGGCCCAGCAGTGAATTGTCCAGGGGCAGTGATTGTGAAGGGAACACAGGAGAAAGGGTTAGGGGAAAGCAAGCACGAAGGCACAGCACCTGTGGATACACTCTGGATGCTGTGCAGTGAGAGAAAGAACAGTATTGAGGTTGCTGAAGAAAGGCAGGGAAAAATATCTGCTCATGCATGTATTTCCATGTGTTAAATGCTGAGAATTAGACTTAACACTTCTGTCAGAATGTTTGGAAGATCTGTAGAGAAAAAAATAACATTCTGAAGGCCAGAAGCCTCCTATTACCAGAAAGCAAAGCAAGCTGAATAGGCTCATGAAGAAAAGTCAAAGCTGCTATTATCTCCATAGATGACCTTATTATTTACAAAGTATCTGATAACTGTGGTAGAGTAAAATTAATGACATTTCTTGTGTGAAAATTTTAATATAATCACTGAATTTACTATCTTTTCTTAAGGATGTCAATATTATTATTGTAGCACAGAGGTTAATTAAAAAGATCAATTTATTGGACTATGTATTGTGTGTATGTGTGTATATTTAAAATAAATTAAAAATGCAAGCACTTAACATTAATTATTACATTGCAAAAACACTTGACATCTCTCACATGCAAAAATCAGATTTTCCAGACTGATCATCCTCAAATCCTTACTTTCCTTCCTCGTGTTAGTGAAAACCACCTTGCTGCAATGGGGCCAGGACTATGACTGCAGCAAAGGTTCTCTTCTGCATCATCCCTGAACTGCTTTAAGTGATAAAAGCTCTCCCCCATAGCTCCATGCAGTTGCATATGTGACACATCAGCTCTGCCACCACGTTACTCATGCTGGGAAGAGATCCTGAGAACACATGGGCAGATGACCAGTGACTAGGTCCTGCTGTGACAATTAAAGGTTTACAAGTTTCTCCCAGCCATCTGCTCCTTTCAGGAGAAGCATGGATTTAGATTGTCCTAAATCACCATGTTCCAAGCAGCAGTTGCCCTTTGTACCTTGTTAGAAACTCTCACTCCTCCTAAAGCCCTACTCCTTTAATGCATACCTGCATACAATGCTTTAACTGAGGTACAGGTCTCAAGCCCAGCTATTACTTTGCAGCTGGGGCTTACAAGGAAAGGAAAATTTTATATTTCTTTTTTCTACCTTCCTTTTTCACTGTTCTCATCCCTGTTTCCAAGCATGTGGTACATCACTGCATGTGGTACACACATTGGGATGTACCAATGCCACATCCCCTCCCCAGTAGCAGCAAGTTTTATGTTGCTTCAGTTCCAATTCAAGTCATGGCACAAGGACCAGCATGTCATGGAGAAGCAAATAATGAAAGGAAAGCAGAAATGTGAATTAAACACCTTAATGAGGTATCTGTGCTTGACATGTTTCATACTTGGAAGATGGCATCAATATGAGGCATCCACCACTGCCTTCTTGGGAAAGGCTTCCATCTACTTAGTCAGTGCAAACCAGGCAGCTGATGAACCCAACATTTTTCCTCTGTGTTTAACCTTGTGATTTAGTTTATTATTTCAAAAGGAATACAAAGTGGTAAGGATGTGATTATACATGCAACTAAACTAGTTGAATTGTAAAATTCCAGGAATTTATTTGCCTGCTTTAACAGGGACATTCATTTGTTGAGGATAAATTTGTTTCCCCATGAAATTTGTTCTAAAATTAATATTTATCCTTACAAAGAAATACATGTGAGCAAAGCTATTTAATAAAATACAGGACTTACAGTCTCAGAGACCAAAATATTCTCTATTAACCACAGGAGAGTGATGCATGCTAAGTATCATTTTTCTGGGCAATTGAGAAGAAAAAGTATTTAGACCCTTTGAAAAACCTGGCTCTAATAATCCCTTTTCTGGCCTACATGGTATTTCTGTCTTGAGTAACTCAACATGCAGAACCATGGGATATTCATGCAAGTCTCTTGGGGTTTTTGTTTCGTTTTGTTTTTAAATAATTCCTAAAGTAGATGTACCCAAACCATCCCTTTCAAATATGGGAAGCTCAGCAGTGTCAAATCAAAGAGCGACAGAAATTATCTTCCCTGGGGCTAACATTTATCTGACCAAACTCCACTTTACACAGGGAAGGAAAGAGTCCACAGCAGCTTGTGGATAGAACCTTTTTTTGGGGATAAATTTCTCCCTGCAGAGTACCTGAAAATCTGGATGATGCTTAGACTTCTGCAGGGCAAAGATGTTCCAGTTTTCTACTAGTCACCATCCCTGTTGGTGTGCCAGCAGAAACACTTACCTGTCTCCATCACTGCCAATAACTGTTAAACACAGACGTAACTCTGTGATGTGTTGCGATCCTCTGCAGACACCTGAAAGAACAAGAAACTATAGCTGAAAATCACAAAATTCAGAAACTGCTGCAGTTCCTCCCTTGTAGAAAATACAAGTTAGAAGAATTCATGTGGGACAGAAAGAGCTGTTAAAGACTCTGTGTGCTTTGGATTTGTTCTTTCAAATTGATATCTACCCAAAAGGGAGGCAGTGCTGAACTGTGAGACATAAATTGGCTTGCTGCTTAACAATATATATGGGGTTTTTGTGCAACACAAATAAAATGTTGGTATATTTAAAGAGAAAGCCTGTATAAGCACCTCCTTTCTTGCTGAGATGAAATTTACTATAGTTTGATCCTTTTTGGTTTATAAACTAAGATGTGCTCTTCAGAAAATCAGCTACATAAATACTTCTGGTAACCCAGAAGTGAAAATTTTAAAAATGCACTGGATCTTGATGATGGAAAAGACTCTATAAACTGTTGCTCTTGACTATTATAGGACATACAGTACAGATATATTCTGCCCTAAGATATGCTACATCAACTGAAGGTGAGTTGCAATCATGGTAATGTTCAATAAGTACTTAAAATCAATGCATACATATTACAATTTAAGTAATTGCATTAATGTAGGATTACAAGTTGCATATATAATTTTAAATTTATTTTTATATATATTTCCAGTTGTAGTTGAAATCATCTTACTTTAGGTCCTGTGGGGGAAAAAAATAGTTAACTATTTAGAAATATTAAATAAGCATATAATTTCAGTGTCTCCTGTTTTTAACTACATCACTTAACTGTATGATGCATTGGGTTAAAAATTGCCATTCTCTCTTCCAAGGTGTGAACATTGAGCCCCACATCTCCCGTGCTGATTGAGTCATGTTGATTCAATGTTTTATCTGCTTGTGCTCAATGCAGAAACGCTGCTGCTGAGGGAAACAGTCCTGCTGAGGCATAAAATAATGCTGTGCAAAGGAAAAGGGGGTGATCTGAGGAGGAGAGAGGCACTGAGAAGGATGTCTACATCAAACAATTTTTTGAATCTGTTTTGTAACACATTAGTAGTATTTATACTATTAACAAATAGTAAGCTGTGATGAACATGCAAAATTGAGTATCTAGGGCTGAAATCCTCTTAAACTGAAAATTTTCATTTAACTGCAGCCCTTTCTCCTGCAAAAACCTGCACCAACCTATAATGTTTTTCTTGTTTCTTAAAAGCACAATAAGCACAAGTTTAGATTGAGCACAGAAGAGTTTATAGAGGTCAAGATCCATGCAGCCTACCTCAGGAAAAATCAGCTTAGGCTGCCAACAAACAGAGAAATCGCTGGAATAAACCAAATATGCTCAGACTTTGAAGTGAATCACTTATGACTGATATGCTGTGCTGTGGGAAGCTCCTCTACTCCCTTGGCTTGTGCTGCTTCTGCCATTATGACACAAGCTCTCATCAAGAGCACACAAAAAGCTCCATAAGAGCTAGTTAACTGAGAAGAAAACACATTGTGGAACTGTATTTTAAATAATTTTCCTTAGTGGTAACTTTTCTTCAGGTTAGTTGGCACAGCTAAAGATCTCTCTTAAGCATTTAAATTACTTTACATGCACATAAGTAATGTAGTATTGTTATTGATATTTCAAAGTATTAGCTACTGTATACAATCTAAAAATCAGTATCCTCTGCAATATTCAAATTGCTTTCAGATCAGTTGCTACTGAGCTGTTCCAAATGATACTGTAGTAATAGGAATCTTTCCCAATTTTTCTTTTGATTAATATGTTAAAAATATAGCAATTATGGCTCCTCCTACCTGGCACTTCCTGAATTATGAAATTCTGCTCTTAGAAAATATTTTACTCTCTTAGTCCTAAGATATATAATTTCTGACACTAAATGCTGATTAGCAGACATATTTAAAGCAATCTGTGCAATAGCAAGGTCTGTAGGAGAAACAAGTTTCTTCCATTTCTGGTTACAGTGACCTGTCCAGTATAGGCAAAGAAAAACTACACAAAGAATTAACAAGAACACAAAGTACACAAGTGTGTTTATTACATTTTGCAAGCACTTTGTTCTACATTTCAAAAACGCCACCATCAAGCTGTTGGCACATTTATGTACAAAACAGATTAATTGTAATGCCTGCTACAAAGCATTCTTTGTGAAAATACAAACTCTAATACCAGAGAAGAGCCAAAAGCATTAACATCATTACATGAGTTTAAAAGACATAGTTTTAAAAATCAGCACAAACATTTTAAGACACAAAACTGAAACACTACAATATAGAATCCAAAAAGAGGTTCCTAATACTTTTTGCAGAACTGTAATACCGGTACTGCACATTATCAGAAAACTGTTGACCCCGTAGGACAGCATAAGTGTAAAAAAAAATCAAAACCAAAACCAAAACCCCAAATCAAAAACACAACTAAAAAAAAAAAAAAAAGAAAAAAAAAAGAAAAACCCAAAACAAGCAAAAGAAAAGAAAAATAACCAACTAATACTACTTAATGCATTATCATGCCACAAGTAACTATAGTATTACCTTCTACTTACTACAAGAATTGTTAAAAATTACTGATGATGCATGACTAGTAATAGTACAAAGAAGAGTTTTACTCAAGAAGTTTTATTAGAAATGCACTTACACTGAGAGAGAATTCACAATGGTCCAATAAGTGCACAAAAACTACCTAAGATTTTTAACACTGACAAAAATGTCTTGTCAGGCTACATCACTTTAAAAGACACTTTACAGCATTCTTGTAGCATTAGAAATAGGCAAAATAAAAAAGAAAATCCACCAAATTTGGTCCAATAATACCAACTTTTCTTAAATAGGGTTTTTTGTTCTGTTTTTGATACAGGTAATTCTTTCAAATTAAGATGACCTATCATTCTGATAACATTTTCATATCAAAATAAAGGTTCAAATATATTACTACACTTTGAAATAATAAGCTCTGTAGTGGTCTTTCACCTTACTTCAACGTAATACAGGTAAACCATTATGTGTAGGAAAGCTAGAAGCCAAGCTATAACATTTATGGAAGTCTCCTTTAATATATCTTTTACAGTTCAGACAGGTGCAATCCATTTAAATTTTTAAAGCAGGTAAAAAGACATCTGACTTCTATTGTCACTGCATTTTTGATATATTACTTTCATAAATGTAGCTAAGCAGTAATTTCTTACATCATCACATGGACAGCTCCAATTTAGCATAACCATCATTGAATTAAAGAGAGATTATTCTGTAGAAAACTATGAATAACTATATCACTTAATTAACAGTTGTCTATATACCATAACTCGTTAACAGGTAGCCGTGGTATTGAATTCCTTCAAAAGGCAAGTGGCCATGCATTGTTAGCACCACGGACTGCATGCTCACAATACAAACAGGAATTATCACCCATGGAACTTGAAACAAGAGAATATTCTTTAAAAACATCAATAATACAATGTTAACAAAGATAAGAAGCACTTTTTTCTTTTTTTTATTTTTTTTTCATTTTTCGCTTTTTTTTTTTATTTTTTACCCACTATTACAAATTTAGAAATTGCACCTTTGATTGTTTAAAACGTTCTTAGGACCTTCATTCAAGTTGATCAGGGTCCCTCTGGCAGATTTTCCATATATAAAGGAAAGTCATCAGAATGTTTTCTTTATATATTGTACATCATGTACAATGGTCCCTTTGAAGTATACCTGTAGTTAAAGTAGTTACTGAACTCAAAACTAAAAAGTATAAAAAGCTACTTTTTTCCAAAAACATATAAGAAACAATGCAAAAGGTGTTATGCATAACACATACAAAGTGATTAAAAAAATCAAACACATAGTTGTATTTGACAATAGTTTAGTATCCTTGACCTATCAGAACTAATTAGCCTAAAGGGATTCAGGAAAGGCTATTTGGGAGCTTTGTGGTATAGAATGATCACACAAAGTAAGAACTAATTAAGAAACCAAGTGCTAGACAACCAAGAATTGTATGTAGGTGATATGTAAGTCACCCAAACTATCTTTTGTGAGAAGCACTTTCAATTGTTTTTAAAATGGTAGGATGGCCTTCAGTTAAACAACAAAGCATTCACATGTTAGGAAGTAAGACAAGGTTTCTTTTATGTATAAGCATTGAGCCGCTCTTTAGAGCGAGTAGAATGAATATCATGCAGCTCTTGTTCCTCCTTTGATTTAATATCCTCATATTTTTGCATTCTGCAAGCATCTTTCACATAGGCCCAGTTGGCAGACAAGACCATGAGATAATGAACCTGTAAGAGAGGTAACACAGCGTTAAGAAACAATAGAGGTAGTCAGAATAGAGAACGCGTAAAATGGGAGGCTGTAGGTTCTCATCAGCAGGAGCTAGGCATTCTTGTGTGAAGAAGTAGTGTAGAAACATGATGGCAAATTCAGGCTTCATTAACCTTCAGATTACTCATCTCACAGCCGTTACTGTCACTATAACTAGTAGTTGATAGCAACAGATATAAGGAAAAAAACCCCTAAAACCTGAAAAATCCAATTCCAAAAATTCCCTGCATTATTTTTCAGCTAGTTTGCAAGGGTGCATGTAAAAATACCTTCTGTTATGTATTTATTGCACAATTTTCACCACTGAAGAAGTTTTTGTTAAAGTAGCTCGTAAGACTGAAATATGCCATAGACACATCTTATGACTGCATATCTAATACAATTAAGGAAAATTTTGCTTCTTAATTTTTGTTAAAGTTAGCATTTTCTTTCCATTTAGCCATGACTTCTTTCAACTACAATTCTAGCTTTATATTTAACTTGCCAATCTGGAGGAAATTTGTCAATAACTGTCAATAAGTTCAGTTAGGCAAAATGTGACAAAATATAGTTGAAAAAAAATTGGATGTTCTGTTTCTTCTATATTCAGTCAGAAAATAAAAATGTTCCACAAGGATATTCAACCAGTTTATGCTGGGACTTTCTGGACATCTATTCCTTCCCTAGCAGGCTTTCAGACACTTTCTGATGAGAGCTTCTCTTTATGTTAATCCACTTCCTCAGAAGCAATGGACAATTTTGTGAGATTTAAAATATCTCATCCCTCTCTAAGAAATCAAGAAATTTTACTGGGATTCAGTTAATAGAAAATGGAATAATAATACAATAAATAATTAAAAAACCCTTGAGATTATGCAAATTCTCTTGTTCATGTTGTACTGTTGTAGACATTAGTATCTTAGATTCATACTAAATTAACAGATCCATTCTAATATGTTTAGGTTTTTTTTGGTTTTGGAATATTTGGACATTTTTTCACAAATGTTTGTTTGCAATTGTTGCTGGTTAGTACAGGCAGAAGTACATTTCTTTATCTGGATAAATAAGATCAAGGTAAGCATTCTGAAGCCCTTAAAAACCCCCAGATATTTTTGCTACTTTTTTTATCCTTATGTTTTATGTCAAGTTTTCAATTAACCCTTGTTTGAGGAAAACTATCTGACTTGAGGGGTCATAAAATAGAAAGAAGTTGTTCAGAGAATCTGTCCTCTAGGAAAAAAATCTAGAGAGTAGTACTTCTACATATCTTTAGGATTTTCATGATATCTAGAGAAAAACACTGGCAAAGCAATCTGTAAATATAGATATTGGAGATGGCAGCATGTTGTGTGTCTGTCTGGAACAGTCTCTAGTCATAATTTAGTACACAGGAAAAAGAAACACCTTCTATCCTAACTCAGCTCTTCCAAAAACTTTCACCTTGGGCAGTTTCTGGATCAGGCATTTCTAGATCAAATGAGAGCCCCTATTCCTTGAACCCCATAAAGAGGCTGGTAATCCTAACAATTTTTTCATCTCAATTGCAATTTGCACCCAATGAAAATAAGAATACTGGTTCATTGAGTCTGAAATTTTAGTTAAAAACACAGTCTGAACCTCAAACAGATTGCAGACGTGAGAATCCTGAAAGTGGGGACTATCTGAGCAGTGTACTCACATCTTCATGACCTTTTAAAACATATTTGCCACAAATCCTTGCAACTGAAGAATATGTGATGAAAATGGAGTGATGTAGGCACTTTTTCTTACCCTCACAAAATATTTGGTAATGACCCAGTAAAAGAAAAATTTAAACTTAATGTCTTGCAATTTCACTCAGCATTTTTCTTCATTAAAAAATAGATTACTTTGAAAGTGTATTGGTAACAGTCTGACCTTCACTACACCCATTCTATGCCCATCCCTTCCTTATGAAGTTAGTGAATCAATCTACTGTAATAACTGTTGAAAACTCTTGGAGTTCATATTCAATGTAAGTAGGAAGACTTGCCAGGAAACCCCTACTTTATCTAATATAATCCCAAATATATATCCATGTTTCTAATGACATCTACATTGAACAGTACCACCACCTTTGTTTTTTATTTTAACACCAAGTTCCTAGATAACATTGCCACACTAAGGAGGTCATTTCTAAGTGGCTGTCTAATTGCATTTCATAATTCCATGACCTGAATAGCCTGAAGCCAGTGGGGCCCTCGTCAAGGCTCATTTAAATTGAAGCCAGGCAGCTTCCACAGTCTGCCTCAGGAGGTTTTAATTACAGACATATGCAAGGCAGTGCAGGGTCTTTCCATACCTATTCCTGCTTAGATTTCTTAATAAGGTGAAAGTATGCTTCAGTGTTTAGAAATTGTGGAGTTTACTATTTAGTTTTGTTTTGTTTTGTTTTTCCATGCAGGACATGTCCCTAGTTCCCCAGGGCCCAAGTTTAAATAACTTCAATTCCTCCTTTTACATGCGTCTCACATCCAGCAGAAGACCATGTTCATACTGGGAACAAGAACAGAGCACTTTACACTTCCTTTGTTCCTATTTCAGGAGACCTGACTGCATCTCCACCTTACAGGACATAATTTCTGTGGAAGTTAAGGCAAAAGGGTTACCAGCTCACATGGTAACTTTTGAGAAAGGAAATTTTGCATCTCATAATTAATTTCTATGGAAGTTAAGGCAAAAGATTTATCAGCTCACATGATAACTTTTGAGAAAGGAAATTTTGCATCTCATAATTAAGTTTTTCTACAGTATTTTTGGGGAAACATCTCAGGTAAAATGTATACTGGCTTTACAATCAACTCTTGAATGCTAGAACTTACATTTAAAAACTTAATGTCTTCTGTTTCTATCTAACACAACACTGACAACAGTAAAATTAATATGTATTATTGTAATGATCTATTCCACATGCATTTGTTATCCATTCAGACCTAAGAAAGAACAGTACTGCTCAGAATAATATATGGTACAAATTAAATATGATTCAAAAGCCTAGCTACTTTTTTTCCATGATAAAGACTCTCAAAAAGCATTTACAACATAAATAATTCTATCAGGTTTTGCTTTTGGTTCTTTTTCCCCCATCTTGCATTGACATAAGAATGATAAATTTTCAAAATAAACTCTTTGACAGTGTTCTTTGTTGCAAAATGAAACTTTCCCTAACATATACTGTAAAATATATGAGGTTTTAGATATATTAGTCCTAATATGTAGGACAATTCTCCATTTGAAACCCAAACCCAACATTCTCCTTTGCAGACTAAAGAGGTATCTAGTGATTTGGGAAAAAATTCTAACATTCATAAGCAAATCTGAAACCAAGAGATATGGGGAAATTGTGATTTGTGATCACAAATGGTTTTGCAAGTTTTAACAAGTGTTTTTTACTGGTTTTGAAATAAATGACTACTTTTTAAAAATGTCTTTTTAATATACAGTTTTATGAAAAGTATCCTGGGGGCAGATGGACTTAGCATTTGTGAATAAGCTGATTCTTTTATGAATTTTGTAGAATCATATTGACATTAGAAAGTTTAAGAAATCTTCAGCAATTAAATAGTTTGGCACTTGCAAATGTTTACAAATTCAAAAGTGGGGATATAGTGGAGGATATTCATGTCATAACTTAAAATGCCATTTCGGAAAGCAGATTTTACCAATTCTGTAATTTAGCACTGATGTTGTACTACTGTTACTGGCTGCCCATAAATACAACATACTTACAACTTTACTCAGATGGACTATTCTGGCTTAAAGTAATTGTTTGCAAGAAATGTTTTAAGAGTTCATTATATTAATAAGCTTTTTCTTTTGTAAAAGACTGGTATTTTAATCTAATTTTCCTGTTGAATTTCAGAAACATGTTATGGATATGCACAAAGACAAATGTCATAATTTCATAATTGTGATTATTCTTGAAGCAGGACATGTAGTGAAGGGCACTGGTCTTCCAATGACTGAAATGATTTCTGCACACTGTTTCTCACTGCTGATGCATTACCTCTGTCTACCAATTTGAATGTAAGATCTGGAGAATAAAGATATCTTCTTCCTGGATGAGATAATTAAGACCCCAAATTAACTTTTCCTCCCTTAAATTACTTTTACCTTGGGAAAGTAAGCTTTTCTGAAAGGAGAACCTTTTAATGTCTGCGTGTCCAACCACAAAATTCTGAATTTTCCTTCATTTCCCTTGTGTTTGGGGTACTATGTCAAGTGTGAAGCACATGTCTTAGCCTACAGATGGGGTCTGGTATGCTGCTTTTAGAAATTACACTATCAAAGAGTGGAATGTGCTAGTCTTTGGGTACCTAACAGATTAGAGTGGTAGGTTAAAAACAGAGGGCATAGTTAGAAACTTAAAAAACTGTTGCAAACATTTAATGAAACATACATCTACCAGCACTGGGACCATATGCAATTTACTAGCACTTAGAACATTAATGTATATTTTTGTTGGAACAGTGTTATCATGTCTGCTCTCTGCATTATAGAATTCAACAGAGAGCATGCTTGGAAATGGGTAATCCTTCAAAAATATGTGAATAAATGTGCACCATCAAAGTGAATTCAAAGGGTATTTGTGCCTAGTGTAATGCATTTTATATCTTTTATATATTGAGCTTTGAAGGGTCTTTTTAAAAACTTCATTGGAAGTATTATGTATTTAAACTATGTGGCACAATATACTTACTTAATTTACTTTCACTGAAGATATGTCGTTTTTCATTAAATATCTTTTGGTGGCTATTTGGATTTAAAACTCTTATTTGAAATGCAGAATTCTCATCTGAACAAAATAGCATTTTATGACATCTACTTAATATACTTCAAAATAATCATACAGTGGAAAACTAATGATCTCTTAGATTTAGTTTCATAACACTAATGATATATTATCATAATTGCTATAGGGTCACCATTTTTGGAACTATAAGCAGAAAAATTTCTGTTCGAAAAAACAATTAAATTATTATTATGAATTGTATTATACTATTACATTTATTATTTGTGGCCTTGAAAGAAAAAACTATATTGAAAATATATATTTTTCATTTAGCTATCTTTGCTATTTGCAGGAGGTTACATAACAATGAAAAAAATGGCTGATAAAAAAATCATTGATGTAAGAGGAGTACTAACTTCATAGAATGTTTTCTGAATGTAATTTTTTATAAACACAACTATAAGGATAAAAAAAAAATCATGACCCTCTGATCCATAAAAATTACTAGTATAAGCAGTATATAGGAATCACCACCACTAACACTTATGAATGCATCAGAGCCAAGTAACAGTCACTTTTCATTTCCCATTTCAGCATGCATAATGCAAACCTACACCAGTAGAGAATTGTGAGTCTAAAAATATCTTTATGCTTAAGCAAATACAGCAGACAAAAGACAGGAGAGCGGGGCACTAGCTCACATACTTTTTTCTCAGTGGAACCTTCTCATTGACAAAATGTCAAAATTTAAAGTAATCTTCATTATAAAGGAGCAGAAAAATTAGTCCTGACAGAAAAATCAACACATTCATATATATTCACAGAACTGACAAAATGATTCTGCTCCTAAAATAGCAGTGTGGCAAGCCTATGAATACCCAGAAAGGCAGAGATCATAAAAGTATAATACTATGGTTACAACATAGACATGTGAATTCAGACACTTGTCTGAATACAGCAAGAGAACAGTAAAAAATTCTTAGCATGCACTTAATGGTGTTTTTTTCAATTCAAAAAAGTAATCATGGTATTCTACTTAAAAGGGAATCCATGGATATATTAAAAAAAAGAAAAAGAAAAAAAAGGGAGAATATTGAATTACAGAACTATATTTTAATAATAACTTTGAGTGACAGTATGGAAATTGAACAGCTGATTCTAAATCAGATCCAGAAGGTATCAGCAATTCAGATGAGGTGTAGAGTGTTGGGTATCTTACCATAGCAATGACTGCTGCTCCAGCTCCAGCAAGTGCCACAATGAACAAGTGGAATGTCATGTTTAGCTGCAAAGGGAGGCAAAAAAAAGGACTTTCATGGTTGTACAGCAAACAGAAGATGAACAAAAATTCAGACTAACATAGAACAAATAATTACCTTCCTGGTGCCACCCTTCCACATAAGTAATGAATAGGAATATTTTTTTCCAAGAGATTGATATCAATACATGTCATTGTGCTTGTGCTTGTTTTGTTACAATGTTCATGTCAGGGAAAAAGAATAACTCTCTTTAAATATACAGCATTTACATAATAAAATATTAAGAAAATTAAAATAAACACTCCAGCACATTTTGAGCATTTTGTTTGGGGTTTTTTAGGCTATTATACTACAATACTAGCTTGCAAGAGTTATGCTTGTGATGGCTTCTCCAGTGGCAGAGACAGCCTAAGAAACCCCATTTCCCCTTCACTAACTGTAGCTTTCCATCCTCATGTATTGATCCACTTTCCTCTCAAATTTGTTCATAATGATATAATATAAACCAGGTTACTTACATAATTCAAATTAACCACCATCCTCACCTCACCCTAAACCAAATGATTACATTTGCTTTTAATGTCAGTGACCTGGTTTCTGCAGCAGCCACAGAGAGTCAACTGCACCTCAAGACCTGCATTTTCTTAGATGGTTTTGGTATAAGGGAGGATTGTGTACCTTCCCTCTAAGATTGATTCAACAACATTAAGACCCAGTAAAGCACTTAGCAAATGTTGATCCTTCTGGCTTCAGAGGGATCAACATTTTAGCCTCTCTTTGTTTTAGGCAGATGTAATTTTGTTTGTCCAGTCTTCATCCTTTATCATTTGAAAACAAAACCAGAACCCTCAGCTGCACTGAAACAGGTGGCATTTGCCCAAGGGAAAAACTACAAAGAAAAATGTACTAAGAGCTACTATCCTAATGCTCAGAAAGGTTTGGCCAAATCTATTTGAAATCTTTACTCTCCTGTCACAACAGTAGTCATAGGGCCTTCAATCAGTGATTCATTATATGGACCTATTCATTGTGCAGCAGAGGCATTAGCTTATAAAAACATCCCAGTAACAAAGAACAAGATACTGGAATTATTAAAAAAAAAAAAAAAAAAAAACAAAACAAACAAACCACAAGCATATTTAGGAAACAAATGGTTGGAGAAATTATACTGACTAAATTTGGTAAAAGACTAGGAAAACTACTTGCTTGACTGTATTTTTCACTGTGATTTAATTCATCACCATGGCTAGAATTAGACCGTCAACAGTAAGAAAACATATATCAGCTACTTCCTACTACAACATAGTAGGAATTAGCTGATATTACCGATTTGCCAAAAATGTTATGATATTTATTTACCTCATTAGAGTCACACATCTTGATGAAACTTTCTGATGAGGTGCAAACCTTCTTTTCCTCTCCAATAGTTACAATACCTGGAGAAGAATAAATACTCACATTATTTGGAATTCCTGGTACAGATCAACTTCCTTTATATGAGAAAAGCTATTTAACAATGATATCTGGGGTTTGTTGACAACCAGGAGTCTGGAGCAACTCTCCTGTGAAGACAAGCTGAGGCAGTTGGAATTGCACAGCCTGGAGAAGAGAAGGTTTTGGGGAGACCTTATAGCAGCCTTCCACTAACTAAAAGTGTCCCTCAAGAGAGCTGGAGAAGGACTTTATACAAGGGCATGCTGCAGCAGAACAAGGGGTAATGGCTTGAACTGAAAGAGGATAAGTTTGGGTTAGATATAAGGAAGATATTCCTTGTTGTGAGGGTGTTGAGGCACTGGAACATGCTTCCCTGAGAAAAGGTGGACATTCCACCCCTGAAAGTGTTGAAGAACAGGTTGGATGGGGTCCTGAGCAATCTGATCTAGAAGAATGTCTCCCTGCCCCATGACAAGGGGTTGGAACTTGTCTTTAAGGTGCCTTTCAAGTAAAACCATTCTAGGACTCTATTCTATTTCAGCCAGCACAAAACACATTATCTATTTATTAAAAGCCCTAGTAAGAAACATGTAGGTAACAATTTTTCTGCCATTTTTGAAAATATCTTTATTCCCTATTTTGATCAGCACAACAATTAAAAAACCAGAAATTATTTGAAGTCAGTTTATACACTTAAAATGTTCACAAACCTTCTCTATCTTCATGTGGAAAACTGTACTGTATATTGGTTTAAAACATATTGATCTGGTATAAAGCTCTTCCACAAGTTATAAAAAAAGCATTACACAAACTTATACTTTATTGTTTCTCTTTTCAGCAATAATAAGTAGAATCTTCCATCCTGCTTCCTTTAGCTAGTGTGCAGATACTAAATCAAAGACTAGCTTGAAAAAAAAACTTCAATTAACTCAGTTACCATGAAAAATGGTTTTTTACTAACACCAACCAGTGTTTTTTGCACTGAATCTACAGGAAACAGGTACATTCACAGAATACACACTGTATATGTTAGTGTTCTATGAACATTCTAAATAGAATTAGTAAAAAAATTCATGAATATTAAGAGAATAAAAGGTCATAGAAAGAAAAATAATACACTTGATGGGACCTCTACAGATAACTGCTTTTTACACTCACCTGTCATGCTGTGTAGGGAAAAAACCAAACAATAAGAAACCCAACTTTTCTTCCCTCTCATGAAAAGAAAATGTCAAATATTTTATTTCAGGTTAATTGAAATGTTTACAATTATTGAAACCATTTCCTTGCCAAGAAATGCACCATTTTCAATATCTTTACATAACAATTGAAAAATAAACTGTGATTTTATTTTAGTCCAAAGAAACAAAAGAAATATAAGAATCTGTCAGTTGAGATTATGATTGCCCAAAGCTCTGTGGGTTGAGAAATCACTAAGACCATAACATGTAGAATCAAACCAGTCTTGTAGAAGGAAGGAATTGAATAACCATCACCAACATAAGAATTCTCAGACAGTTTAAGAGGACAAATTCCTTTCTACCCAAATTTCACATCCTCTCAAAACACACATAGGTGCCTATCCCCACATTATTCTAACCTCCAGCATTCCGGCTTTAGCCCCATTCCCTCTCTATCTCTCTTTCCACCACTTTCTTAGTGTTACTATCAGTATTGCTGGACCCCATCAAGGTTTTTGAAAGCAATGAATGCTGTGTCCCAATTCACCTCTGCAGAGACAGCTGATACCCTAGGATATCACATCTCCAAGTCAGTGTCCTACCCCAAGATTAAAAGTAATTTTCCAGATTGATGACTAATTAAGGATTTTAGACAAGTTCCAGCAATTTCTGAGAAGACTAAGGCAAAATCCCATGCCAGATTTTCATTACTCTGGGAAGATGGACAAGGTTGACTCAATTTTTGTTAGGACAGGCAATGCAGTTTGCATTATCTTTTATACACTGCCTAGACTGGTGGATAAACAGGCAGGGAGAGACACTTAACAAGTGCTTCAGAAACACTGGACAGTTCATTTTAGATACATGGAAGTAAAGCAATGGAATGCTTTCTTTTGTGAAATGTTACTTTTTATTTAGTGCTTTTGATTTACATACCATACTGGCGAAGATCCAAGCAGAGATTAGCTCCATCCACTACGGTGGCATTTCGGCAAATGGTCCACAGATTGAAGTACATGTAAACAGGCAGAGAAGTGAAAGCTGTAACTCCAAGCCAGGCCAACATAAAGATGTATGTCAGCATAATGAACTGCAGTAAAAGAAGAAAAACAAAACTAGTGGTAAGTCAGAACTGAACTGATTCACCATTGGAAAAAAGGAACGATAGAGAAGTAACAAATGTATCTATGATTGGCTTTGTCTGCTTCTATCCTTATTTAATTTATGGTTTGGAAGGATAATCCATTAATGATCAGGTCAAAATTATGCCAGAGCACTAATAAGATGTTTCTGAAGAGCAAGAATTATGCTTCCAGAAGTGCAAGCTAGCCTCCATGTTTCTCTCACTCTTGTGCTCATGATGGATGCAAAGCAGCGCACCTCAAGTCCAGACAGCTGTAGGCTCTGTGAAACACATCTGTCCCTCTCTCTCATCACCACTACTCCAGAGTTAGGACAAGAGACCCTATGGTTGTATCTTTCACTATCAATGATGAAATAAAAAATTAAATACTGTAGGCTTTGCTTCTCTTGTTTTCAAAATTGGGCTCTTAATAAAAATGAGCTTTTATCTATGACTGCCACAAAATCTCACTGACAAATCCACTTGGCATTGAACCAGTGAGACTATATTTTTGTCATTCTGTTATTGCATTCATACATATTTGGGTTGTACAAGCAAATTCATCTTTCAGAAAACAAGTAAGCAAATGTCCAATAAATATGTAAACATGCTACCTTGCTGCTCCTTTGCTAGCCTGACACCACTGGGAAACACATTTATTAATAACAAACCATCTTTTCATTTTATGCTGTGGAAAGGATATGAAGAGGTTACATGGTAAAATGGGGAAATTAGTTTCTAAATATAGAATCCAAATAGCCAGTGTTTGGTGGCTTCAGGAATGCTGATGAATCTAAACACATTACAGGAAACAAAAAAAATTCATCACACTAGCATCACACTAACATTTTTTTAGCTGCTTATCTCAGAAAAATATTGGCTCTGAGAGTAAGAAATAAGAAATATTTTTGAAAGCTAAATAAGTTGATCAAAAATCTGCTAAAAATTAAACCTTAAAGAGTAAATAAGGGGAAAAGGGATGATATTTTGTTTTTCAGTTTGTTTTGGTTTGTTTTGGTTTTTTTTAATGCAGGATCTCTCAATTCAGGTAATAGAGGAAAAAGCCTAATATATGTACAGATTTTAGTTATGGAAATCAATTAAGTCAGAATCTAAATGGTTGTAAATGGTACTACAAATTGTAGCAGGGTGGCTTATCCTCATTGATCTGATCAGGAAAAGCAATCCAAAACAACAAAAGGCTGAATTTTAAATAAGGTACCTTTATTGCTTTGAAGTTATAAGGATGGATGTTCTCAAGCGATATTAAAGAGACCTTAATTTGATTTACTTTAACTCACTTCCAAATATTATTAAATAAAAGTAATTTTAATTCTGAGAAAGTGTATTAACATAGGGATTTAATGCAGTTTAATTAATCTAGTTTAAAATTTATTTCAGATTAATTTTTCTGATTGTCTCTAGGTAAATGAGACTTGTAGTACTAGTTTGAAAAGCGGTTTAATACTCTTGATATCAGCTTTCTATCCTTTTCTTGAGTTAGTCCTCCATGCTTCAATACTCATACTTTACCTCCACGCTTACCAGTTTGAGGGTTGCAAACTGTTTTAACATTTTCTTCAACATCCAACTAGTTTAAAAGAAAAACTGATGTGCCTAATTTACACGTAATGGTTTCTAAAAATGCATTAATGCAGGTAACAGCTGTTTTCCTTACCAAACTTTCCCAATAACCCACTTACTAGAAACCCAGCTGGTAAATAGAGACAATGATAGCAAAGTCCAAAATAAATATGCACCCTTGAATATAGCTGTAGACATTTCCATGAGTCAGTTGCTTTGTATGTTGGAAATTCTATCCCATTTATTGCAGAGCAAATAGTTAAAATAAGCAAGTACTGCTTCTTTTTCTGTTGTTATTGTTGTTATTGTTCTTTTACTGTTTTCTTTTTTTTTCCTTTCCATATTGCAGTGTTAACATTAATGAAGAAATATCTGTCTGCACCCCAGTCACACACTTACAAATAATTACTTGGAAAATTACATAGAAATGTAGATTCAGGGACATGAATTCCCAACTAAATTTCTATGTCCATTCTTAATTTATTATCAAGCTAAAAAGTTGCACTCATTTTTTTTCTAAGGCAGGAATACTAAATAAGAAAGAAGACAGTCTTTGTATAGACTTTAAATTGTCATTTATTCTAGAAGTGTTTTAAAAGTAAACCAGGCTTCTAGAGTATATTTTTAGCTTGTCAAAAACAAGTAAGTCTCAAGTTTTCCTTGTGATCTTTCTGGAATTTGTGGAATAAACAATACTTCATGAATTTAGCACATGTCTCAGTGTAGCACATCCATATAATTTAATGAAGTACTAAATTTTTTATATTAGTTACATCACTGAAATGTAATAACTGTTTTTATGACCAGGCTTCATATCAGTTTGAGAATCTTCCTATTTTGTGATTAGCACCAAATGGAGAAAAAAGATAGGCCTTACCATAAGCATTACAAATTCTTTTTAATATATATCTATTTTCTGATCTGTAGATGATAAAGAAGCCTACTCAAAAATTTCGACTGAGATAATACAAAGCACTAGTATAGCAAAGAGGGGGGAAACAGAGCTTATTAGCTTCTAAAAATCAGCCTTGGGCATAAAATGGTAGTAGAAAACAGTCATATGATAGCTGTTGTGAGTCACAAGAGCTGCCTTCTCAGAGAGAATTGTCTGCTTGTTATGGAACAGATTCTCATTAAAAACGTTAATCTGATTGGTTGAGTATCTCAGAAAAATTGCTTAAATTATTATTTAATTTTAAAAACATATTTTAGAAAAGAAAACTTTAGTTTTCTTCTGTCAGTTGCTTTCAGCTGAAGAGCCAATGGCCAATGACATGCCTAATTTCATGTCATAACACCAAGAACACCAAGAAGACAGAAAAAATACAGAAGTTTCCTTTGTTTATGTAAGAATAACTAAAATACAAAACCTCAAGTTAAACCATGTGGTAATTATGGGTTATGCCTGGAAGATGCTATCACTGATATCAGTGAAGCAAACCACAGAAATGTGATCTGGGCAGTAATATACTTCCTGCTGTAAGGGCAGTAAAAAAAGTTTAACCTTGTACAACTAATTATTATTTTCTAGCAACAGCAGGTGATAGCTTCTTTTTTATAATTGAAGGGAATTATGAATTTAAAAAAGTATAGGGAATAATAAAGTCTTTTTTTAGATAACTTTCTCTCTTATTACAACCTTCCCTCTTTGCTCTTACAAGGAATATTTAAGGAGCCTGTTCACTCCAGGAATTAAATTCAGAACCCAATCTCCTGAGATTCAAAGGGATCTTTCTCCTTTGAAGTAGCATTCTGCTATGTGACAAGCTGAAGATTTCTGAAATAGCAGTATAGCATCTTAAAGAGGTATCACGGTTTGTCCTTTAGCAGCTTATCTATTGTGTTTATAGTGAGAATTGCTTTCTCTGATCAGTTCGATTTTCACTCTAAGAAGCCAAACACATAAACTCAAAACAAACTAGAAGTGGTAGTGAAATTCATCTACCAAATCATGAAGATGAAAGATCACTAATTTAAATTCAGCTCACATTTGCAAAGAATAGTTGAAATGAATAATTATTTGAACAAAGTAATCTTTAACCTTTTTAGTGTTTTGGGGTTTTTTATATCATCACTGTGGCTGGCAAAATTCTCTTTCCAGATTTTGTAAGATTTTCAGTGCCTTTAATGGCTTTTCTGAGTTATAAATTATCAAAGCAGGCAAATCATCAACCTTGTGGAATGATTTTGTAAATCAAAACAGACCAACATCAGGAAGCAGGTATTTCAAAATTGTTTTTGCGGAGCACAACTTCCCTGGTGGTCACAGCTGGATGAAATCCTTTTTCCACTGAAAACATTACTCAAATCCTATCTATTTTAATAAGATCAAGATTTCTGTTACTGGTTGGTTTGGAGGGTTTTTCCCCTCCGTCTTTCCTAATTTATGGGTACTTGTTCCATGAAAAGCACATTCATTAAATTTCAAACACTCTTCTTGTTTTAGTTTTGTTATAAATAATTTAGTACCCCTGAAGAAATATTGTATGATGGCTTCAATGACCCTTGGGACAGAGACAGTGAAATCTTATCTAGAAGGTACAGTTTCTACAAACAGAAATGGAATGAAAAGGAAACAAATTAAACCTAATTCATTTCATTTTATGAGGACACTGCTGCTTACAACATGAAAAATAATACAGAAACATAGCAACAAATTAAGTGCCCAAATAAAACTTAACTCCAGAAAACTCATGTTGCCATGTAATTTTATCTTTACTCCAAACCACTCAGTACTTACTTTTGCACTTTCTTTCAATCTCATAATATATTTATTTTATATGAACTCTGTTATGTGAGTTCACAGAGAGCTGCAAAAAGATGTGCACCTTGCTGTGTTTCCATCACATTTAGATTTATTATCCTGTGACACACACACAAAAAATGTTTACTTTCAGCTACATGAACTAAGAGGTTCTTTCCAAACCTCTTCACAGCTTCAGAAATTCTGCTAAACAGTTTTTGCCAGAGATCAAAACCATACCTACAGAGATCATGCACATCCATCCTGCTCAAAGCCTCAAAGCCATGCTTCGTTATGAAACCCTGGCAGTACTGGACAGCACCCAGAATAACCCAGGGTTAGCCTTGGCTGTCTCTTATGGGAATACTGGGAAGCAGCTGGCCTCTGCAGTGCACTGCAGTCCTGGTTTGGGTGCATTATTCAAACCAGAAATGCCAGAACAAGGTGCTGTGTTGGATTTTTTGGCCACAGAGAAGCATTAAGATTTCTTCCTGAATTGTCCTGTCTCTCAAACGTCTCATTCACTTTCATTTGTCCATATTCAATTTCAATACTAATAAAAACTTATTTAGTTTTAGCACTTTTCTCAGCTTCCAATTCATAACTGACCTTTGCCTTTCAGGCCTTTTGCTTCATCTTGTTCATTTTAACCAGAAAATAATTCCTCTGAGTTATTGCTACGGTCTCTTTACTCTGCACACATTCTGCATAAATGCATTTACATACTCTTTTTTAATTATTCATTGCAGCTGACACATATTTTCTCAAATGCTGAAATTTTTCTTGATGCAGTTGTGCTGGGAGAGTATTGATAGAGTGCAGAGTTCCCCTTCAGGTTACAAGAAGCCAGATTTAAAGTACTACATGTGTTCATTCCCACTTCAGGCCTGTTGTTTATTTGCATACAATTTACTATAATGAAGAGTTCAAACTACACCTTGCATCAACAGTCCAGACTCAATAAGAGCTCTTTATTAATAAACTTTTATGACAGCGTAGTTTAATGAGTAGATATTTGTTCCTGTGCATCACCTGTATTATTACCCCACAGGAGTTTATTTCTTCTTTTCAGAATTTCAGATTTAATCCAGCAGATTTTTGCAATTTTTTTTTTATTTTTAAAGAAGACTCTCTCCATAAACACCTCCACTCTTCCCAATGGATATTTTGTGAGAGCATTTTACATGTATAATTCCCCATATGCAAATATGAAAGAGAGCAAGTAGAAAACTTGCTGAGTTCTTGAAAACATTTTAACAATGCAGAAGCTCAAACAGCCTCAGCTGCTTATTTTAAAATGTTGTCTAGAACCAAAAATTCTATTATTTATTTAAATGTAAATAAATGACAAAATGAAAAACAAAAGAAATCCAGATGTCTTTAGACATAAACATGTTAAAGAAGGACTGTTGAGTAGATTCCAAGGAAATGGTCTCTAATATTTTCATTTCTGTACAAACTAGCATCTTCAAATTCATGCCTCATTCATGGAGAGAAATAAAAAATGAAGCAAAAATATTTCAACTTGTTCATTTTGTATACCATACTTCTGGAAGAGGCTGTTGTTCTGATATTATCACTAAATGCACTGTAAACCACAGAAAATATACACATGCAAAGTCTTTTCTATAACATCACTTCCATTGCTAACAATCACTTGTAGGACATTTATAATTGCCTCTACAAAACATGCTCATCCTATCTCTCTCTAACATATTATACTCCCAGGCACAGCTCCAAAAGTCTTGTTGAAACATGGATAGATTTTGTGGTATGCTATTACTGTCATGCGGTTGATATTCCTTGGCTTGCATTCAAGTCAACTGTTTTGAGAGGGGGAAAAAAAAACCAATATTGGTCCAAATTTCTCTCCTTAGAAGGACAGACTTCTCAGGTTTGCCTAATTGAAATTCATTCATAAACTGAATACTACCTACTGACCTAATGAGAATTTATTTGATTATTAAAATATATTAACATAAAAATATAAAAACCCAGAAAATTGAAATTATATTTTAGAACAATTTTTTTGGCTTTTTAAAATATTTTTCTTCTACAGAGAGTTTACATGGAAGAAAAAATGCTTTTGTCAAAATTAGGATCAATGCTCACTGTTGCTGTCTGCTTTCCATATGGACATATATTTTTCTAAATGTGTATTTCAAGGTTAAAATATTCCATGCACTATTTCTATTGCTTTGGAAACCATTTAAATGCATGTAAAAAACTGGCTTACTTTCTGATTTATGCTGTTGATTTGTTGGTAGCAGTGTAGGAGGAGATTTCCGCAGTCATGTCAGAATTCTTCTCTAACAAATGGATTCATTTTTTGAAATATTGCTTAGTTAACAAACTGATGAAATATCAGTTTGAAGAAGATGGCTTTGCATTGATGCAAGACAAAGTTTTATCCTAAGATTATATAATTTTTCTCTTTGGTACTTCCTTAGAAACCAAATATTATAACTTATTTTTTATTTCTGAATTTTCTTCAGAATGTTGATGGGTTTGTAGCATTGTGTTGCCTAAAGTTATCATTAGTTGTTTTATATCCTTCAGGAAAGACTATAATTTTTGTAGTCTGACAGGCTTCTGAAGCCCTGTAGCATTGGATCTTTACTGCTGCTTGGTAAAAGCAGAATTTCCTATGTAATTTTTTTTACAATCTTTCAAACAGGAATTATTTTTTTCTCAAAATGCATATGCTTATATTTTCACATTCACAAAGTTATACTTATCCTCTTGTTTTTCTTTCTGGTGGTATTTTTCTAATGCTAGGAAGAACTGTCTGGGAATATAGTTTAGATACTTGCTATGCATTTAAATGGGATTGAAGATAAATAATTTGGTTTTAAAAATGGCTTTTAAAATATGGATTAGTAGCTTTTAAAATATGGATATCTTCATTAAATAACCTTTTTCATGTGCTCTCCTTCCTATGTTCATGCCACATATCTATTCAGTTTGAAGACATTAAGTACAACAAACAATCAGTTCCATCATTACATTTTCCCTGACAATGTAGGCTGGTTCTAGTAGTAAATTTACTAGGTTATGCTACCAAACAGCTGATAAATTTTTTAGAAACCATACTCTAATGGTTTTCAGTGATAGCAAGTTTTCTATACACAGATGAAGACGTACCACTTAGCTGGGAAAGGACTGAACAATACAGATTTTTTATGTTTTTCACATTTCCAAAATTTGGAATGCAACATTTTTTTCAGGAAGTTTCCATGGGTAGGTGGATACAAGGCATTGAAGCTTAAACTAGAAAGCAGAAATAATAGTTGCAAGTCTAAACAAATGTGTCACTCAAGGTTAATCCTTGGCTGTCAAAAAAAAAAAAGTGTTTTCTTTCCTGATATATTCTTAATGGGCTTTGAGAAGCCTGTGCGAAAATGAAGGGGTAGGGACCTTCCTTGCTTGATTCCTGTCTTGCCAAGCATTCAAAGTCAATAACTTTGAAGCTTTTATTGTGACCTTAAATAAATTTAAAAGTTTTCTTCCTTCCTATGCAAGCAATGACCAAAAATATTTACAAAACTAATTATGAATTCATAAGACATCAACAGGAAGATGCAGTTCATAAGAAGAACAAAGGTATATGGTTTCTGTGGATTTTCTGTCACCATAAAAATAATGAATTTGTGATAATGGCACTGATATTCAAAGGATTAAATAACTATAAAAAAGATGTCCAGATACAGTTAATAAATTATCCAGGTGAGAACAAGGCTCAGGGAAAACTGTCATCATCTGATGAAACATTCAAGTTAAAACTGAGATGGATTATCTGAACATAGGGGAAATAAAGCTATCATCTTGAGCATTTTATGACGATCCATAAAAGAAAGTTAAAGCCCGTGGAGAAAGTGCAACCACTCCCAAAGTCAGGCATAGTTTGGAAATGTATGACAGAAGTTTAATTAAAAAAAATACTTACTGAGCTCACATGCCAAGAAAAAAAAATCTGTCATCAATGTGCAAGATACAAACCACAATGTGAAGCAAAAACATCCAGTTTATCACCACCAACAACAACGTTGCTGTCAGCGAGCAGCAAGACCAAGAGATGATGAGAAGGTACTGGCAAGGCACATTACAACGTCTGTTAAAGGAACTAATGAATACCACAGCCAAAAAAAGGGCTGCATATACAACACATGGGGATTTATGGGAGAAAAGGAATATCAAATGAAAGTATGATTTTATATGTGCAATATTTCTAAGTGAGAAAATCTGGAACTATATAATAAGAAAAACAAAAAGGTTTTGACAGATTACAGAAATAAGACACACAAAAAAATAGGCTCAGCACATAGGTATGCATAACAAAATTTCTGAGCTCATTGCAAAATATTTCTAAAAATATAACAAATAGTGAAAAAAAAGCTTGCTTTCTTCTTTCTTTTCAAGACCACATATGTATACGAACAATGCAGTTGGGAGAGAGTGACATAATGACTCAACATTTCAATTGAGCTTTGAACTGCTGCTAGGGCTTGTTCTTCCTATTTCAATATCAAGAGCAGAAAACTGCAAGGAACACAGTTCTCTAAAGAAATTCCAACACTGGTTTAATATCCAGGGATAAGATGAGTTCTAATAACCTATAAAATTGCTAATATGTTTTCTTTCATCTACTAAGTGCAGCAGTGTTTAGATAACAAATGTTATTCACCTAATTTCCAGCTAAAAGGGCCAGGCAGGATACATCCAACTAAATGTGTATAGTTGATTGAAGAGCTTAATATAAAACACATAACTTAAAAGACTTGAGGGTTATTCTCTTTGCAGGAAATAGGACAGTAAAAAAAAAATCAATTCACCTGATAAAGTTTGCCTAAGCTGCCCTTTCCTTTAACCACTGAAGGAGCATAGGCCTTTTTCTTGATAACCTTAATTAGGTGGGGTATATCTGTGCTATAATATAATCCCTCTGAAGTTAACTACTCCATTAGCTTCTAGGTAATTTGTGGAAAAAAATCATGTTTCTGGTTTTCAGTTGAGCAATCTGAAAGGTCAGAGCACTATGAATCTCACCTTCCCATATCATGTTGTGAAACTATATACAGCATACACAACTAAATATGTATAAGGAAAAGAGATTTTTAGATACTTTCCCTAGTTAAGATTGGTTTGAAGGATTCTGAACCCATAAGGATATCTGCTGTCTTGGAGAGAAGGTCCTTTATTTCTCACAAATATGGTATGAAGCATACTACATTCCTCAGATGGAGCAGAATTTAATAAGAAGCAAGGCCTCTGTTGTCTGTCAGATCAGCAGTTTTACCCCAGAATATCCAGACATGGTATCTAATTTTCAGAAATTAGAGCTTCATTTCCAACATTCAGAAATAATACATCTGTTCTGGATGGGAAAGCCAGCTGAGCCTGCACTGAACTCTCTTCCTCCTGTTACACAAAGAATCAAATGTCAATGTGATGCAGTTTCACTGCCTCTGAATAACTGGTCTGGTAAGGAAAAGATGAAGTGACAAGTTCACAGATGGTTTTTCAAAACATTTGTGCAGCTTACATGTTTTTTATATAAAATAAAATGTGATAATATTTTGGGAAGTTCATGTTTTAGTTTAGGCACTCAAGAAACATGTATGAAATAACCCATAGGTAATCAGGTATCCAGAATTATTTTCCAAGGCAGAAAAATCCTTATCAGTAATTAAATTAAATATTCTAAAGAACTAAAACTAAAGATACAAAAGGTATATGTAAGTGCAATTTAGAATATAAAACTTATTTCTCTAGAGCCTTAACATGGTTCTTTTGAAAAGCAAGGTACAAAGAAATAGAAATACAACTACCACAATGAAGTCTTCATATATTTTTTTCTGATGAAATAAAACAAAAATCAAACCTCTATTTATAGCATAACATGGGGGGGAAAGTGTCATTGCATTTCTATTGGCTCTGTGGGCAGATATTCTAAAACAAGGTGTAAATGAGGCTTTCCATGGCCAAGGGAACTAAATATAAATAGGAAGGGTAATAAATTGCAAACATGAAAACAGTATTACAGTTGGCTTCAGGCCTGTCTCCCATTCTCTACTAATCATGCTTCAGCACAGCTATATATGAATGTTTATTTAATACTCTAAAAGCATGTTCAGGCATGGAAAAATGAAACCTAGAATGACAGCCATCCCTCCTCGAATGTGACTGGCATTGTTTTACTGCTTTTGTTTTTCTTTCCACAGTAAATTAAGTCTGCAAACGTTGCCAGTGGGAGACTTCACTGTCACTTTCACAAGGCCTCTCTCAGATGTGAGAGGCTCTACCCCATGGCAGCACTGATATGACTTGGATGCTAAGCCTCTGAATGCTCATATCAACTGATAAGTCAACTATACATTCACTGGAAAGGTTAGGCTGAGCTATTTCTTTTGTATTACTTCAAGCAAAAAAAACAAAAAATTCCTTTTGCCCATTCAGAGTTAGAAAGGGAGCTATTTGCAGCTAAGGAGGGAGGTCAGGAAGAGCACATGAAAAGTTCCTTCAGATGGTGGCTATCAGTGTTCTCAAAAGTCTGCTTTTCAAAAATATTTCTTAAGAAAGAGAAAAAGGTGTTACTGTTCATATTTCCATATATAGAAATACAGCTGAACCATACAAAGTTAAAATAAATTTTTCTTTCTTGAAATTTTTTTTTGATTTTTTTCCCACATTTTCATCATAGGTTTAGTCACAGACATAACAAATTTGGTCCTGCAAAATATTAATGAAAAACAACTTGTGGCAACAGCAAAACTGAAGGACTTCATTTTCAGACTTGAACTGAAATGTTAAATGTTAAACTTCTATTTAGAAAGACATCAGCAAATTTGATGTGAAATCATAGTCACACCTGGAGTTTTTACAAAGGTGTTTTTGACGTGGAGCCATTTTTATAATTTTAAGTTTTCAAAATGATAAATATCTTGTGTGTACATTTCTGTTAGTATTAAGGCACTACTAAAAGAAACTGACTGCTTAATCTTTCACAGTTTTAAATTTTTAATATTTACAAAATTATAAGGTCAATACTGTATACAAGGAAGATTTCTTGCAGCTTGTAATATCTGCCAACCCTTTTCAATAGCATTATCTCATTTTGGCAACTGTACAGAACAAAATTTATTACAGCACTATTTTAGCAATTGAACTATCTGGCCTTGACACACAATACTGATTTGGTTTCATTTACCTCTCCACTATTCTTTTTGCTGTTATTAGGACTTATTTCTTTATATAACTGTATGTGTTAAGCAACTGAATGAATTCTAAACACATCTGTCTTGGATTGAAACATTTTGTCATTCCAAATATATACCTTTTTTAAACATAAGATGTTATTTTTCCCTTATGAATTTAAAGTATGAGACAATGAAAATCAACCTAGTCAAAAGGATATCAAGTTTTAATTGACATATACTCTCTAGATCATAGACACTAAAGCCAGAGTAATTATCCAAATTAACTCCAGACATTTGTATAGCAATCTTACTGACACATCATCAAAATGAGACAAGCAATCAAACAGCAGGTTTGTGGTTTTTTTCACCAAGAAAAAGAAAAAACTTCCACCGACTTAAAGAACAATGACAACAAGGTATTTAACTCAAACTTATTGATGGGTTATTGTAATTGTGGTCATAAAGAGTATACACCATTAACCTTAGCTGCACAGTGTGTCTCAACCCAATGCTTCTCAAAGTAAAACACAAGCATTGCAAATTACTGATGAGGAAAGTGAAGTATTGAAGGAAATAATGTCACAAATCACTAATAATAACAGTGATATTAACCATGGAATATCTGCTTAACTGTTCCTTTCTTCTAGAAACGTACTATAGAATTACAGTTATCAAAACTGTGGGAGAATGTAGCACTGCTCTGTTGCAATGCTGAGGACAGGCATTCATGGAAGCTGTGAAGAAAAATGTTCTGAAAATCTTGCTACTCTGTACAGAATTGGAACTTAGTATGTCCTCAGTGAATACAGATTAGAGACTTCTTTCCAGAAGATGAAAGCAGTGTTGGCATAAGCAATGACTGCTCTTAATTTAAAATGTTCCCAGTCTTTTTTTATATATTTATTTAAAGGTTTTAAAGCAATCTTAGTCAAAGTGCCAAAATCGTACAATGATGACAAGAATGAAAGAAGAGGCGGAAAAACACCAGATTACTGTAGAACAGGTTACATCTACATAGAGATGACACACAGACTGCATTCCCCAATTTGCAAGATGCAGATTATCTGTGTTAAGTTTAACCTTAAACCTCAGGATATCCAAAATACTAGTTTTGATAGTCTTTGTGTGATTGGAAGTATCTATTGCTTAGACTGTATTTCACTAAATTAAGTGCTGAGAGTTGTAGCAGAGTACAGTGAGAAACTCAACCCAGCATACTAATTTATATGTTATTTATCATTAATATAGCATAAAAATAAGTGTACTTTAACACCCAGATCTATTTGCTTGTATTTATTCATTTAATATTGATCACAAAATATGAGGTTTTCATGCAGACTGTATTTTCAGAAATATCCAACTCCAACAGCTACCAAGTACACAGGTCTCTTAGTTTAGATGCAGAACAGTCAAGTACCAAAAAAATTAGTTACTGACCTGACACTGTTCAGAAAGGTTAAAATAATCCCAGCTGAAACAGTCCGCAATTTTAGTATGATAAACTTCCATTTAAGTCCTAGCACAAATCAGAATTTTTGAATCCAAGTTTTCCAGGGTCATAAGTAAGTGGTCTCTCCAAACCAGAGATTAACACAGGAGTAAATAATGGCCTGTTTGCCATTTAGAAACAGAATAGAACCTGATGACAGGTCTCAGCTTGTTCCAAAGAGGAACAGGCAAGATTCCTAAAATAACTGAAAATATTAGTAAGGGAAATATTTCATTCCCAGTAGAGCTGGAGGCCTTACAGTTTCAGTCCTGCTCAGTACAGCTCATGTTGCTGAGGTAACAAGATTTCTCACTCAGCTAGTGGAATTCATTGCTCCTGAGTAGCAAGAATTACTTAGAATTTAACCAATACCGAGAATCTATACAACACTCTTTTCTCCTTTGCTGTAATTTTTAAACACTGAAGTATCACAGAATATTAAAGAAAAACAAAACCAAAAAATAAACATCACAGGACACAAAAAATATATAGAGAGCATATTGAATTTGTCATAAGTACAAAAGCTTTCTTAGCCACTTACCCAGGCACTCACACATCTGCCACAAGTGGTGATTTTGAAATCTCCATAGAGATCCTTGATGGCACCAGTTGTAAAGAATCCCTCCACCATCAGCAGAATGCCATATACAAAGAATGCAGCTGCTACACCATATATCACGTACTTGAAGATGTCAATCCTGTATAGGAACAGAAAAAATTGATTATCTGCATAAATATTTAAAGCTGACTTTGAAATTTCAGGGTGAGATAATCAGACCCCCTGAGTCTCAAACTTTATGACTGACTGGAAGTGTAAGTGCTGATATGCCACAATGACAGGTGAAGCTGAGGACAGGAATGAACTCTGAAATAAAATAGTGTTGATATAAGAAATTCTGGGTTATTGAATGTAATTAAATGTAAAAATTGATCTGTTTAGGTAAGACAGTAAAAATTTTCACGTCAATTTAAAAGTCAGTTACTTTTCAGGTTTTTTTTCCTCTAAATTAAGTGGAAAAGAAAAAAAAATAAATGGAAAAGGAAGAAAAACCTGACACATCTCCTAAGTCATACATTCTATCCAGCACTTAGGTTATAGAAGATAATTAGTTACAATCTTCAATAAAACACATACACATACAAGTCTGTAGTGTCAGTCTGTGCTACCTTCTCATTATTATTCTCCCACTTATTCTCCAGTGGACAAAGTGTTTAACACAGAATTATAAAGTCATCAAGAGAAATTCCTTACTTCAAACCAGAAACATATTATTCCAGAAGTAACGAGGTCAGATCACCCGGAATTCTTCTATAATGAGGATTTAAAATATAATTTCACAGGCACACAGCTGGAGCAATGGAGGGATGGCTTGCAGTGTGACATGCAGGGTCCTAGGAGGCTCAGTTCACTACAGAAAACATTACCTGGGTTGTGTGGCTGTTCTGCCCCGCACTGCCTGTAAGTTCAACCTTGGCTCAAGGAGACTGCGCCTCCTAAATGTTTTCTCATGACCAGCACTGGGGACAAGATTTTTGATAGCACCTCTCTGCTCTTTTGTCTATACTTGGAAATATTCCTACTGGCCATGGCTTAGATCAGCAGATTTCAAAGTTTTCTGCTTGAACTTCTCTAAAAAAACTAGCCACAGTAAACTGTCAGATTGTTGATGTGACGGGGAAGGAGCTGTACAACTATAAAATTGCTATATTCGGATTTAAAATGGTACTTAATTCCAATTGTATTCTCCAGGTCAAGATAGTGACACCTCCTAACAGAGAAAGAAAAAAAAAAATAAAGCTGAGAACCATTAGGATCTGCCAAATGAATTTTGACACGCCATTACCCACACTGGATGTTTTCTCAAGACAATGATTAATATTTTTATTGTTATGTAAGAAAATATTTAATTATAATAGTGTGTTCTTTAGGAGCACACTTTCCATCATCACTCAAAAGACAACTCATAATACACATTTTACATGTATAATACAATGAAAAAAAGCTCAAAATCCTGTTAAAATATCTTGAGCTTGAATGATTTTCAAAAGAT
Source organism: Passer domesticus (assembly GCF_036417665.1). Classification (NCBI taxonomy): domain Eukaryota; kingdom Metazoa; phylum Chordata; class Aves; order Passeriformes; family Passeridae; genus Passer; species Passer domesticus. The sequence goes on from NC_087477.1 coordinate 49,010,631, forward strand.
TCAAAGTCAGGTTCAGGTCCGGATTAAAAATTGCCATCAAAATTCAGTTAAACTTCTGACATAACTGGGGATGGGAGAAGTAATAGAAATTAATGCTTCTGGAAATGAGACAGGTTATGTTTTGCCCTAACATTCTAATACCAAAGCATTTCCAGCCTTTTTTTTTTTTTTGTAACACAGCTTTTTGTTTCATACTCAAATGAAAACTAGAGTAAGCCAATTTCTGCATGGAATAGATACTTGAACGATTCAAAGGGGTGAAAATATTCTACACTCTAAATGGTATGAGATGATGCAGATTAAATTGATTTTAATATACATAATACATTGCAAAAAATCCCATTTCCCTGATTTGACAGTAATTCAGGCATTGTAACACTTCTTTTTAAATATCAAAACTGTGTTTTAAGCCTACCTTGCCTATAAGTGATTTTAAAAAAGGTTACAAAACAAATAGACAGCAACTTTGTGACTATTCCATAAAAAACTCTTCCAATTCTTAGATATATATACTTTAAACAATTGTGACCTTCACCAGTGGTTGAAGTCTGGGAGTTCTGCCAGCAGCAGCTCCCCTCAGACCTCAATGTGCTCAGTTACAAGCTCTCGTTGCCCTAAAGAGATTAGGACTTTGGAGAAGTCCAGAGACTATTTCAGTCCTTACAACAGCCCTTTAAACCATCTGTGCTGAGTCTCCCACTGAGCTGCTTGTGTCAAAAAGTGTGCTAAGAGATCTCTGCTTTTTCCTCAGCCTTATGTGCATCTACAGGAATAACTTTCACTTAAGCCTTCCTTTCACAAAAGGAAAAAATATATCTAGCCCAACAGTAGCCAAATATAGAAATCGATTTCCTCCTCATCCACTCATTAGAGAGGTCGTAAAATCTCTATTCGTCAGACTACATGGGATGAAACAGCCAGCCTTATTCCAAGGGAAAAGGATGTCCTATAAAGCAAAAAGTAAAAAGATAAATGAAAACTGTGAGATAATCACTCAGCTCCCTCTTTAAAAGCCAGAATTGTATTGAGTATAGCTACATTTAGCATCTGCTGTATTTAAAGAAAATGTATTACAACAATAACTTAATATATATTGTTTTATACACACACACATATATAGTTTTAAGGATAGCATTGCTAGTAAGTTGTTCTGCAGCATCTAAGACAAATCATATAAGCTTTTATTTTCTCATTAAGTTATAATAGATAAAAGATAGACCTTATAAAATGGAGATTGCCTTTCTTTAAAATAAAATGTGATTCTTTGTGGATGAACTCAAGGAGATTAATTGCCATCTGTGCTTCAGCAAATTCTCAGATGCTGCAGACAGAGCCTGAGAGCAACCAGGGAGGTAGAAGGGAATGGCAGAAGGAGTGGTGAACGTGAGCCAATGGGCAAGATGGGTAAAGACAAAGAAAATTAACAAGAAGGGCTTACATTTGTGTAAACTGGAGTAGAAGGAAAGAGGTGGGTAATGAGCAAAGGAAGGAGACAAAATAATAAAGATAAAATTGTGTTCTTCTGACAGGATTGGAAAAATATACACTACTTTACAAAACAAAAATTATTTTATATTGGAAAAATGTACATTATTTTTAAAACTACTCTGACCTAGGCTGCTGAGTAGAATAAGCTGAATGATTATCTAAACATAAAATAACTGCGAAAAGCATTTTGAAGTTAGTGAAAGCTTTTTTTAAAAAAATATAGAATAATCTAAACCATATATTTATCTTAAGCTGATAGATTCTCCATGAATTCTGGATCTGCCTTTCCTCACAACACTATGTTCAGAAATGTTAAAAACATTACTGTTTTTAAATTGTTATTTAAATCAAGTGATCCTTCAATTTTGTAGTTCTTTCCCTGCTGCTAGGTCATTAATTATTGTACATTAACTAGACTTCCCTTATTCATTAGTCTGAATCTGGATTCTATCCAACAAGAAGCATATTCAAAATATCTCTAGAGAAGACACTTTCTTCTTCTGGCAGAAGGTATTCAGGGAAGCCATCAATGCTAACTTCTCAATGAACAGGTTGAAACTGAAAACCGAGTAGACTATCCCAGCAGAAACAAGTCAGAGGTGAGTAAAAATATTCTTAGTGAGTCAGACCAGTGTTGCAGATTTCCTACTGTGTATTTTCATGGTGTTTTGGCAAATTTAAGCATTAAAAATTATAATAAATCAGCAAGAAATAAAATAATGTGTTAAACACATTTGTCTATGTTCAGCAGGTTTTTGTGAAAAGCGTCTTGATATAGTTTTGGAGCAATCTACATACTTGCTAGGGATATATTTTGTTAAATTTGGTTAATATAGGAATGCAGTACAGACATTTAGTTGTAATTAACAGCTAAAGTTCATGCTAATTTGCCCTGTGACACAATTCTTATTCTGCCCACAAAACCATTCTATTCTAAAAAATTATGTGTGCACTGCAGCCTAAAAAAGTGATAAAAGCCTAATATTCCAAAGGTTTTCATTGGTCAACCCACCAGAATACCAGATATTACTGTGGGACTGGTTTTTCTGAATTTATAATTCTGTCTTTTGTTTCTATTCCAGAATTTATAACATAACCCAATATATACAATGATATTAAGATATTACAGATGTTGAGTAGAATATGATTACCAGTGAATTGTACTTATACTTTCTGAATGAAAAAGGTTTCAGGCAATATCATCTATTTCCAAGATAAAAACCCCAAACATAATAAGAAAAATAAAATACCAAAGCAATCAAAGTACTGAAATGTTAATAAGATTACCATAGTATAATATCTAATGAAAAACTGACTTTTTTTTTTCAGCCTGCATAGAAAATTTAGAAGGATGAGGAATACCTGCAAATGTTACTATTGGGGTAGAAGGGTAGAAAATCCTGTTTTGGAGGATTTTTGTTTTGTTTTGTTTTGGTTTTTTTTTTCTCTTTCAATGACAAGGAATTTTGAATACTTGATGTTTACATCTAGAACACACAATAACCTCTGTTACTCTGTGAACCAGAAATGCTGGCCTCCATGCTGATCCTCTTTCCCCCCAAGGGACTGATGCTAGGAGGGTGTTAAGACACTGAGATAGCATCCTCCCCCCTCATACTGTCTCAACCTTGTAGAAATAGTTTTGCAACTGTGTTTTTAGAAGACAGACAAGATATAAGGGGATGTTTACAAGCAAAAAGGTCTGTTTAGGCTATGCAGAAACCAAGCCCCCTGGAACTTTTTGAAAAGATGTGCTCAGGCTCTCCTGCAAAAGAGCTGGGGACAATTTCTTGGTGTCAGTTCACGATGCTATTCACTTAGATTGAGCAAAGAAGATAGCTGCTACCATGAAACAGAGAGAAATTGTTAGGAAAACGAGGAGGCAAAGACAAACTTCAGGAGGAAAACAAATAGGGAGAAAGAAGATTTTATTTATAGTCATATACTACCTGCAAAGTAAGAGAAAACCTCTCAAGTAAAAGCCCAAATGAGATAAAAAAACCTGAAATATTCTCATTATGAAGGGGAAAAAATGAAAATAATAAAAAAAAATTCAGCATAAGTCCATGAGGATTTTTTTCTTGATTAGGTTAATAAGGAGTCTAACTTTTAAATTTCAGGTGGGAGGAAAAGAAAACTGGAGTACAGAATGCTTAACTAAAGTGCATCAAGAGAAGGCCAAAAAAGCTGAAAATGTAATTTTTATTAAAGTAGAAAAAAAATACAATAGAAAGAAAACAGATGTTGATTATGTTAATTATGTATTTCTGAAATAAATTTTGTTTGTAATCATACAAAACATTTGATCAAAATTAAGCCAGATTGTTAGTATTATATAAAGAAGACAGCATCCTACTACAATATGCAAGTTACATTCATATTCTGCAAGGGTCAGATTTTCGTGCTCTGATCTGAAACAAAGCTGATCTGACACAAGTACCCATTGGTTTTAATTTGTGATTTACAACTCTCTACAGCCATGCAGAATAGAAACCTAGATCATCATCCTCTACAAGGTTGTGGTTGCCTTCCTAGGAATGGAACAGTTGAATACAGATTTATTGCAGAAGATCTAAAAAGTGATACAGAATCCTCAAACTAGAAGAGGATTTGCTCTGCTTTGCAAGAAAAGCAAAAGCAGCACAAACCACATCTCTGTTCTGTGAATCTTGTAACTTTCTTGAAACAGGGAAAGATCCAGCATAATTTTAGTAATCATGAAAACTTGGAGTCCAAACCACTGAATTTTTACTACAACTGAGGGACAAGGCTTGTCCTCAACCTTGTTTGGGGGTTTTTTATAACCTAATTTTTTTTCTGTCTAAAACTACTTAGAAACTTTTTTAGAGATACTAATTACAGAAAAGATCAGAAGCATTCTGAAGAAGGCAAAAGCACCACTGGAACTAAGGCAGAGTATTGTGCTGACTTCTGGTGGAACTACATGATGGTTGTTGTACAATATGGATACTGAATTTCCAGGCATAAATTGTAAAAGAGGTTGCAAAAGCATATCACAGGATTTGTGTTTCATTAGTACAGCTATAAACTTGGAGACATACAAATACATACTGACAGTGTAAGACTGACAGCTTATTACTGTATGTCCACATTGGGATCATAATAGTGAATTTACCCTTTTCAGATATCCTGTGGAACATGGAGTTAGTTTTACATGGTACATAAAGCATATTTAGCAATGTGGATATTACATATAAAGATACACTTTCCACTTTATCTGTTTATAAAGTGAGTGAAATAAAGGCAGTTAAAAAGAAAAAGATATTTCTGTGGAGATGAACCACCTATTGAGAAAGGGAAAATCACAAGACATGAAGTGATTATAGCTAATCTAAGATTCCAGTCAACCAGGAAGGAGAGCTACTTAACACAGTACTAAATAATACAGATGTCTGCCCTAAAGTAGGAGGCTGTATTTGCACAGAAGAAGTCCAATAAATTCTTTATGTAAGATCACTCTGCTGGTATTCACATGCACTGCTATGAATTTTCCTGATTATTCCACTGGTATTCTCATGTGATGCTCTGAATTGCCTTACTCAATTTCATAAAATGGGGACCATGTCTTTGCAGGTAATTGCCAAATCCTAAATTTTACTTACATAAGTTCTCACTGGTATTTCCTTTAACAGAATACAGAAGACTGGACTACATAATACAGCTGAGTAGGTGATAAATGTGACTTTTCAGCACTGTATAATCTTGTAAAGGTCATGTTCTCAGGTGCTGTTATTTTTTGCCAGATTTGCTGCCTCTGCCAATGATACCAGATCTAAAATCCTATATTCTGCATCTAATATTTAATATGCTGTATTTGTCCAGTGCTGCTGTCTATATGCGACTCAATTATTCCAATGGCATAAAAACTGTTCTCCTTAAGTAACCTTACTCTTCAATGACACTGTGCTCTCTCTGGTGCTTCCTGCCAAATTATAATACCCAAAGAAGACACGTGGATCAAAGCTGGGTATTCCATGCAGAGAAAACTTTGTTCTTCTGCACAATCTCAGTTGCTGTTTCCAAACATGCTATGGGACAGGCTAGCCTAAGTCAGCAATTATTTGATACAGAGCATTATAAGTTTTGCTTTCCATAACACAAATAGTATTTTAAACATAATATATGTTCAAATTTAAAGAATGCTTTTGTAAGAGATCAAAAATATATAGGGAAAACCACATTACTACTATTATGTATTAAGTAGATGTCTTAAACAGAATAATCACACAGTCTAATGCAAATGTTTATAAATATCACATTTAATATCAGCTGTCCTTTATTATATGGGGCACAGTGTAATAACTTTCACAGCGTTTCACTAATATAAGTGTAGAAAGATTGATGATAACATAATATTTTAGTGCTACCAGCATTTAACTTGTGATAGCAGCAATGTCAACAACAAAAAAAGACAGCAAATCATAACATCCATTTATCTACCTCTCAAAACATTGGTTTTTTTCCCTAAGAGGGGAGATATGAAATGCTCTACACCTTTTTTTTTTGTTTCTTTTACTCAAAAGAAAACAGTTGTACGTATATAGTATTACAAAACTAAAAAACCATGACTACCGCTAACAGAAAAGTGATCAGCAAGCACCAACCCTGGCCACAGCAGTATGTGAAACAAGTTTCATATCCTGAAAGGAAGGAAATTTCTAGACCTAGGAAGGTGGCACCAAGACAGTGTCTATGCAACTTCCTGTGGAGAACACAGTGACAACAGAATTACAGATTGCAACTTCATTTAGTTTACTATTTGGTTTCGCACCTTTAAAGGAAGTGAATTTACAACAACCTGAATTAGCTTTGACTGTAGTAGGACAATGGGTTTAATGCTACTATCAGGGAGGTTTCTTCATTTTCCTCTCTAAGAGCATGATTCCCTTGTTCCATGGCCTATATATCACAAATATGTGACAGATGGCACTGACTGGCTTTGCATACTAAAGAGAAAGAACTGAAAAAGGATGCTGTTGGGAAATACACAAAACGTACCTTTTGCTGCTGATTTTCTAAAATCTTCTTTTGGAATTTGTTCCAAACACCAGAAAAATATAAAAATCCAGCTCATGCAATATGTGCTTGATAACCATATGTCTCTGCTGACTTTGTAATGTTCTCAAAATCAGTGATTAAGTAAGAAAATCTAGTTATACCTGGCACTTTGCAGATAGTGTTCACTGCATTTTATTAAGTTATTAGGAGAATGACTGAAAACTACATCCACCTCCAGCAGATGGCTCAGTTTTAGTGAAATCTACAGAGCTCTTAAACTGACAAAGTCAGCAACATAAGCCATTCACCTCTTGCAGTTAAATATTATAAAAGCAGTTTTCAGGATAATTTAAAGAATCATATGTATTTTCTTAAGCTTCCTTTGAATCACAAGGAAATAAAATAACTTCTCTACAGCCCCTGAAAGAATCCACATCCCAAAAAAAGGCCTATGACTTCTGCAAATTCCCAAACAAGCATTCCTTCAGTTGGTGGGGGAGTGGGTGGAGGGAAACAGCTACCATTAGAGCAGTGATATGGTTGATACTGAAAATCTGGAACTGTAGGGAATGAAGCTTCCCAAAAGTCCTTCAGAAGGCAATATAATTAGAGGTTAATACCAATGAAATAGTCACACATTGATAATTCCAAATGTCTTTGTAGCCATCCAATTTATTAAAGGTTTATGGATTTAAAAACTACTGTCTAAAGAAAGAAGAATCTACCATTCAGCTATCTGATTTTTGCAGATATGTTCTCTTCATAAGGAATACCTGTCTATACAGCATTTGTTCTCATGAATTTGAACACATTGGATTTATATTAGTTTTCAAGTGTTTAGAGTAACTTTTGCATTTATCCTCTGAAGAAATTAAATTCAAGCTATAATCCAGTGCATTGAGACAAAATCCCTTTAAAAAAATTATCTTTTTTTAGAAATTTTTGGGTTTTGCACTTTTTACAGGCTGAATTTTGGGTTGTATTTTCCCCCTACAAACAAGCAAGCAAAAAAGCACTCTCTCTACCCTACCCAGCACCTCTCTAGGTTGCCTCCATAACTTTAGAATTATTGATCATGATCATTCTGTATTGTAACTTTAAAAGAAAATCATAAATTTGATAAAATTTATATAACTGGCTGGCATTTATGGAATTTAAATGGCAGCTACAAACTTTTTTATAGTTTTTAAGTTGCAAATATTTACTGCTTGTCAATATTTCCACAGCAGATATGATGTGCAGCTGTTATAGACTCCTTGAGTTCAGACAGTAATTCTTCCAGGCGGATGGGATGAGGGACCACTCTGCAGGATCAGCACTCAGATCACCTCTTTTATTCCACAGGGCTGTTGCTCTTGGCTGAATTCCCAAGGGCTGAATGCTCAAAGAGAACTTTGCTGCCTATTGCAGGTTCTTCATTAATTAATCTCTCCCCAGGTGTCAAGGCATCGTGTGGAGTGTGGGCAGCCCAGAACAGCCCCCACCCTGTGGCCAGGAGAGTCTGAGGTGAGGGTCTTTACCCTCTGTCTTCACTGATATGTGGTCCTGGACCATGGGAAGGCTGGGGAGATGCCCTGGGAGAGGCCAGGCAGGGACAGTCAGGGATGTTGATGCCCTCAGGAATACTGATATGGACATTTCTGAATTGCATTGTTGGATCTAGGTATTTTGGCTTTTATTTTAGGCATTAAGAGAGTGTTTTAGGTTTTGTTTATGCCCTCATCATGCCCTACTTTCTCTACAGGGGTCTGCTGCTTCTTCTAAATTATAGCCAGTAGCTGCCCTGACAGAGATGAAAGATACAGGGTGGCTTGTGAGTTGTGTTATTTGCATTCAGAACACAATGCAAAAAGTTAAAACAGCCTTTTTCTCTTGCCAGACACATAAATAGCTCTCCGATTGGGATTGATTTTTATGCTGAATGACATTTAAAAATATAGACAGAAACCATAAGCATGATTAAACAGAATCTAACACACTTCACTGCAGCATCTGCCTGGCACATTTATCACAGAAAGATAGAGTACAGGCCAGCCTGAGACACTTCACAGCACTAGAAGAATTAAGAGCCCAAATGTGTTAAATAACCTTTAAAAAGTACACTTGACTAGGGCACACTGCTAGATTTTTTGAAGTTCTTATAATTTTTAATCAGAAAAAATAAAATACTAGGTTTTATTTCCATTTCAATATGTATTGTTTTAAGGATGTAGCACTACAGAGTTTCTTTCTACTTGCACATTATTCTTTCTGGATTTTGGTCTTTCAAAAGTATAATTACTACTTGCTTTTTTTACTGCCAAAAGTTAATCGATATTTGTGATAAAATATCAAGGATTTTTTCTCCCTAAAAAAATATTTTAAAAGCAGTGTAATATCTACTTAAAGAGGTAGAAAATTAGTGTGTTCAAATTTCTTTGAGAGTCACAGTTTAGTCAGTTCAAAGCAATTGCTTATCTGCTTTTAATCAATATATTTTCTCCTCCTGCCTTTAAGACATAAGTTTAGATACACCTTTCACAACTGAATAAAATCAAATTTCATTTTACAATAGGCCTGCTGAAGAAAGAACTGGGTCTAATATCTCTTTAAGTAAACAAAGAAAACAAACAGATCCAAAAACTGCTAGCTAAGTAAAACAAATGCCAGGGGAAAAAAATTACAAGTCCTTATCTTTTACAGTGAATTATAAGCATTTGGACTATATTCCCTGACTGATACTTTCACTTTAGGATGTGACAGAGAGAAGCTGAAAAACGTGCTATGAAGAGAAAGCATTGATTTGTGGCTGTTCTGCACTAATAGCTTCCTAGGGACTAATAAAATAAGTTAGAGCCTAATAAAATGACTGATCTTTCATTCAGGATAACAATGAACCTTAGCCACCAAGTCAAGCCAGACTCATCATTCTAAATGACAATCCCAAAAGGCAAAGCAGAAGATACATCTTCCCCTTAACCCAACTTATTATTATACAGGGATATAAAAATTCCTTGATCCAAAGTAGAAATTTTAATTTGGTGTAGCAGTGACATACTTATTTGGTTCACACTCCCTTCTGGCTACTAATCCCAGTTTTCTTGACAATCCAGGTCAATCCCACAGTGAGTACACCTGAAATTTGCAGAGAAGCTTTGGAAAGGATGTTGATAACATATCCCAGGAGAAGTTAAGAACTTCCAGATTCCATTTCTAGCTCTCATCCAAACGGTGGCACCCAGTCAGATCAAATATACATATATCTTGTTCATTTTTGTATGCCAAACAATGAATAAAAGGAAAAAGTAAGAGCAGGCAAGTCAACAGGATAACCTGTAACACTAGCCTAGCCTTTGTGGCATCCTGAGCTGCATAAATTTGTCATTACAAACCATCGATGGATTTGTTTTTCATGACTGTCCAGTCTTCCCTTGAAGCCATAAAATCTTCTGGCAACCATAATACACAAATAGGTTTACAGTTTTGCTATGAAAAAATTTAAGAATCTGCTCTTGCTGAATCTGATGCCTAATACTTTTCTCTGGTACCTCAAACTTTTTGTACTGGAATAGAAAGACAATCCAATCTTGCATGTCTTATTCATAATACTATGAATTTACAGACCACTCATGCAACAGTTCTTAATTACCCTGAAGAATTCTTCTATACTCAGTTTTTAATCATGTATCTCCTGTTCTGTAATTATTCTTTCTTTGGGTTCTTTGAGGAACCAACGTTGTATGCAGTATTTATGATACGAATTAAAGACAGACTCATATAATGGCATAAATATGTCCTCTGTTTCACTTTGATTTTTCCACTTTGGTACTTGGTTTGTTTTTTGGCCACTGCTAAGCCCTGAGATGTTTGTTGTGGAACTATCTATCAGAAGAGGTCAATGGTTTTGATGATCAAATCACTTCACTTTTATGAAAAATATTAATGAAAGAAAATAATTACAAATTTAAGAATAGGCTTCTTCAGCTTTAGTTACAACCATTAGCAGCTAGGAAAGAATTTGAATTTCAAATATCTAAGAAAATCATGTTTTAAAGAGATAATTTTAAAAATACAAGAAAACATTTTATTTAATTCCAGCAAACAATCAACTATTTTTAAATGTAATAAATTTAACAAAGGGAAGTTGATGCTCAGCAAAATAAAGGTCTTCCATAAATAGATTTTCAGGAATAACAAAGCATGAAACCTTCAAAACAGCTTAATTCAAGAAAAAACAGAGGCAACAGAATCTTGACATTTCAAGTCTCAGTGTTCTGCACAATTCCTTGGTTACCTCTTTACTGTGCTTATTCTCAGAACTGATACTTGTTGCACAAGTCTGCTTCATCTATTTATAGTTTTGTGGCCACAGGATTTGTTTGTTTGTTTGCTTGCTTGTTTTTTAAATGCAAGGATGCATGGAACAGATTTATCAATATTATATGAAATAAATTTTAGTAATAAATTAATTAAAGCTTTGGGATATTTAATAGTATTACAAATTGCTTATAAATACAAAAAATATCAGCTTGGTCAAAACTTCATCTGCTAAGCTTATCCAAACCATTTTATGATTTGGACTAAAAAACACCATTTTCTTGAGTCAAATTTATATCTCTTGTGGAATTTTTCAACAGTTTTAAAAGAAAACAAGTAAAAAGAACTTACAGGGTGAAGGCATCAATAACATCTCCTGCAGATCTTGTCATCTCAAAGTAGGTTTGCAGAATGTTGACGGTTCCTGAAAGTGCTTCATGTCCACAGCCACAGAACAGTGCAACTCCAGCGTAGAGCAGGATGGTAGCAATCAAAGATGCATAGGGAATCCCTCCCAGGCATTTGATGCAACACTCGAAGCATCCTACAAGAAAGAAAAAAAAAATGTTATATGCTACTAAATTATGTTAAAAAAGCAAAAAGGGTGTTTTATTCATGAGAAACACTTCTGAAATTTAAAGACTGTAGGCCAAAGAGAGTTTAGGTCAAGTATAACAACTCAGACTGTCAGAAAACCTGTGAAAGGTTAATCCAGCTTCTGAATTTTCTCAGTTGCTACTTGACCTATTAAATGTAGACATGCCATCTGATTAACATGAAAGGTTAAACAGTTAGTTCCTTGCAGAACTTCATGTTTTTATATTTTTATAGAGCAGGTTACAATGCCAGTCCTAGGTTATATCCATATTCACAATTTCTGCTGGTCACCTATCAGATTACTGAGAAGGACTCTCAATAACAGGAAAATCACTAAAAAAAATAAAAAAGCTTTTCAGTCCAACACCTTCCATCATCATAGGTTTATTCAAAATTTTTGGACATACACCTGACAACAGAATTGCTCCTGCCCGTAACACCAATTCCTTCTGCATCTCTCAAATACCTCACATGAATAAATAAATACATCCACCAAAGAGCACAGAATTAGAAAAAAAATATAGTTAAATTTTCTCTCAATGTATTTTACTCTGTGAGATATTTCTAAAATCAAGGTAATTGCTCTTGAGTTCTAAAAGACCATCTTCTTGTCCTGCCATCACAGTGTCTAAAACAATGCCCAGTTCCACAAAAAAACCCATTTCTTCAGTAAGTGTGGTCAAGTTTCTGGCACTACCCTGCCTAGTTGAATGAATGCAGCATCTCTGACTCTTCCAAATCACATCAATCCCATAACACCTCTTACACCCCAGGGAACTCTTCCTATTGCCTTCTGAAGGGACACAGAAGATAGGAACCACTGGCTGAGAGAAGACAAACAGGCACTGACTCAGTAATCAGAAGTTATGTTTTCTCCTAAACACTACCAGTTTATAGCAAAATGGACGTGGATAGAAAACAAAGTGAGGCATATAGTTTTTAAGAAAAAGACCAATTAAAAATTAAGTATAAGATGTTCAACAGGTATGATTCAATATATTTTAACTTGTTTCAAAGGTTTTATGCTATGCTGAATCATAGTGCCAAAGATGTATCAAAAGAAAAAAGTCATTCTTTAAAGACAGTATGTCTACTTTCATTATGTCTAATTCGCAAATGTAGCTTCTCTATGTAATTTTATGTTTTGTCCTTTAATTTGGTATATTTCTATTTCCTTTAGCCTAGATAAGCCAAGTAATAATTTCCTCTGTCTGTTAAAACCTTCATTTTCTGCATTTAATGAACAAATATTAAATATTCATACATATATATTTGTTTAGCACTTATATACATTTATATGGAAGATTCCCTGCAGAGAAGAGTTAAGGCCATTTTCAAATATGTACACGTTTTACCCATATAGAAACCCCTTGCTATTTTTTAAAATATATGTAATATTATGGGAAGGCAGCATTCAAATGGCTGGATAGCTCCTTGTAAAAAATATAGTGTACTAAACATTGAATATATTAAAAACATAAAAGACAAAATAATACCCAAGTATGTATGCTAGTTGTACAAAAAGAGAAAGTTATAGTTTGAGACTGCTTTTGTTTAATGCCAACTTACTGTATCAGAGTCAGGTGTGAAATACCAGAGGTAAAATGTGCAAATCCATACATTGAAACTGCTGCCAATGTCTTGCTGAGTAACCTGTAGCACAAGTCACCACCTGGAGCATTCACCACACACTGCCAGGGGTGTAACACCTTCCAGGCTTTTAGGTGAGAGCCTTCCATCTCCCCTGCTCCCCCCAACTCTGAGCCCGTCCATTACTGGGTGAAGAGCAGATTGTCCTTACAATTCCTGCCGTTCCACTGCACTGGCACCAGGCAGCTCTCCTCTCCAGCAGCACAAGGCTTTGGATGTCCAGGGATGGATGAGCCTTTCTTTAGTGACAAACTGTAGGTTTTATACCCAGGGACTCTGGGATTTTCATCAGTGCAAGATCTTAGGAACAGGCTAGACAAAGGTACAAATGCTTTTGGAGTAACTAATTCTGCATGCAGATAACTGCAGGAATCTCTTAAAATTTCTTAGGTTCTGTTTTTTAAGACTACCCTTAATAATAACAACTGTGATTAATTCAGCAATGTTTAAAAGACTTTACAAATACTAGAAAAGAATCATTCACTGGAAAATCTTTGTCTTAAAGGCAAAAATCCTAAGAAATATATATTTGAAATAAATTCATTGAACAAGAACTACAAGACAATACATAGTTACCTGACATCAGAGTTTGTCAGAGTTGTCAGCATAGCATAACAACAGAAAAAGCCTCAGAAAACTAGTACCACTGTACATCTATTGACATTATATGAGAAAGCAAAAAAGAAGGGGAAAGATGGCAATAGCAGGAATGATGTATGAGGGCTTATAGGCCCAGCTGAAAAAATAAGGTAGACCTAAATATTTTCAGGGACACATGGACTTTAGGTAGTGTTGATATTGCAATAGTTTAGGGCAGAGAAAAAGAAGAGATTTTGTAAAGATTTATTTTTCCCCTTCTGAGAAAGATGAAGTGGAAGAAAGTTGTGTGCACTGTTGTCTGGGAACAGCTGGCTGTGCATTACCTCCTGAAGCTGCTGCACCTTGCTCTCTAGGTCCTGTGAGGGTTGAGCACACACTCAGCTGTCACAAATTCAGATGTCACCCACAGCCAGAGATATTACTTGGGCTTTATTATAGTGAAACAGTGTAAAAGGGTAGTGAAATAGCATAACAAAGTAAAAACAGTATAAATTATAGATATAATAATGTACAATCCAAGGAAAAATTTAATCCAAAAAGAAATAATTTTTTTTCCTCCATCACTTCAAAATTTGTAAAATAACTGAAACAAATATATAGTTTGTGAAGAAGGGCTTCTATTCATCTCTCACATTTAAACTGTTCATCTTTATAGGCCTTTGAGGGAAGATTTTATTGGTATATTTCACCGACTCAATATATTTTCATTCATAAAAATACTACGAAAAAATTAATTCAACCACATGAAATTTTCAAATAATCATATATTGCCAAAGCATTGCTCATTTACTTCATTCTTCTATAGCCCTAACACCTTTCTCACTGCTTACTTCATGAGTAACTCCAGAGTTTTCAATGCTGTCAAAGCAACTCAAAACTAAAGCAAACCAGTGAATCAGCACTAAGATTTTTAAATAGATTTTACACATCATTCATACACTACACATGGTAATGTGCTATAGGTAATATCTGCTCCAATTCTTTTCTTTCAGCTGTTCAGAATGTGCAGGGTTTTTTTTTAATACCAGAACAATAGAAATGCTATTTTAACCTGCACAGTGATATTGAATCACCAGCACAGAGTGTGACTCAGCTGTGAGATATGTGTGTATGTCTGTGCGAGACAGGGAGTCATTCACCTCTCCCAACACCCTCTTCACAAGGCACTTAGCACATACAGTCACAGAAATAATTACTAGGAAAGATGAAAAAGATTCTATGCTCCTTTGATGTTTGTTCTCATCTTCAAATACAGTTTTCAGTACTTTTCAAACTGTTCACTCTGCACAATAAGCTTATGCTATATAATTCAGCATCTACTGTTCTTATTTTGCTTATGTGTACCAATATTTTTCCTTCAGGTAAAAATTCAAATCTTCTGGGGCCACATGTCTTTACCAAAACTGCAGGAAGTAATTGAAAATACTATCATTTTTTGTAGTTTTGAACATGAAAGTCTGTTCTTTTTTCTCTATTTTATTAAAATCATTCCATAGAGAAAATTTAATCATGAAATACACAGAAGATGACAAGAAATTTTATTTTATGCAGATAAATAAAACTCCAAATACTGGCTATAATCAGCTGTCAATACACAGCACATTAATGTTGCACTATATTCATCTTTTTCCATTCAACAAACATCTCATTGACAACTACCTCTTTGTTCCTCTTAGTACAATTATTACTGTCTACACCAGAAATATTCTTGATATAGATCTCTAAACTTCCTTATACAGGAAAATCTGTGCAAATCTCTTCTAGTTTCAGGGGTTTGGGTATAAATATTCTATTATGTCTTCAATTGCATCAGCTAAAAATAAGTTGACTTTCTGTTTATACAATCTCTACATTAAAAAGGCAAAAAAATTAGATATTGAGCAAAAGAAAAAATTTTCCCTGTGATTTAAATGCAATTATGCACACAAATTGCATCTCCACAATAATTTCTTTGTTCTTGTGTTAATGATATGTGACCTCTTTCTCCTCATTGTAGATCAGAACATATAACTAACAAATAAAATACTCAATCCATTTCTGATCAGTATATTTAAAAGAAAAAAAAAAGATTCAGGAGTTACATCTCGTGCCACTTCTGTCTGTGAAAGGTAAATCAATGATATCAGAACCAGTTTCAGAAGGCTGTTATGCTACTGCCTTTGACATAAACAGTCAAAAAACCCCATTCACCCATGATATTAACATGAAGAAAATCAATATTAAAAATATAAAAAGGAAACATAGAAAATACAGAAGGATATTCTCTTTTTATTTTTTATCCTTTCCAACTCATTTGCAGCTGGAACACCTAAATGATTAATCAGAGAGAACTACATGTCCAAAGAATTACTGATTAATCACAGATAATTACTTCTCCAATGGGAACAAGTATCTCTGAAGAACATACAACATTTTAATAACACTTTTTCTTAAATTACTTTTCTTAAAGAGTTTTCTATCTAATATTAGAAGACAGGACAACAGAATCCAAGTAAAATGCCAGAGAACTACATAAACTTGAAACGGAAAACAAAATAACCAAATCTTCTGTGTCTTCCATGCCTGGATAGGCAGGCATTTTCTTCATATCTAAATTTGTACCACTTGTCACACAGCTTTCATGGCAAATCAACTCAAATACAGTTTCACAGCCCCATCATGAAACATGCAGATTTACTTCTGAATTCTCTTAAGCTAGACTTAACCTAAAGTCAAGCTACTGTTATGTAATATTTTAATTGATAAACACAGCCATCAAAACAAAATGTATTGAACAAAAAACAACACTTTTTTATTCTATCTCATTCTCTCAAATTACTCAACATGCAGCATGATTTCCTGATCTAAAACTGGATGCCAGGACTGCACAGTACAGGAGAAGGTAGAAGCAATCCACCTCACTCAATACTATCCCAAGGACAGAGAAAGGACAAGACCTTCACAATGTGGTTTTATAAAGCTTCAAATGAGGTGAAGCAATATTTGGGAATGAATCATCACAGATCATCCCTGTACTTTGACTTGGAAAACCTGCTCAAGTGCTGCATGCACATTCCCCGTGTGATTTTGTCCCAGGCTCATCAATGGAATACATCCCCACTCTGCTCCACCCTCTCCCATTATACAAGATCTACTGGAAACTAGACCAGTAATGCTAACAACTAAAGTTGTTTCTTAGTCTTGTTCAGGAGATGATTTCTCAATTAGTTCAACCTTCAATAAGAATGTTTACAATTGCAGAATTACCTATCAAGCAACAAAAAGTAATTTTACTACAAAACTAATTCTGATATCCTGAGTGCTATGATTACAGTGGAAAACTTAGTTAGATATGGAACACCTGTAAGAAACATGATATGTAGAAAAGCAAGAATAATGCCCCAAAAAACACAAAGGGATTTCAGGAAATAGGCAACAAATTGCATGAAAATAAAAAAAAAACAAATATGAAGGTATCATTTTACACATTAAATTGTGTATTATTACTGGATCTACTTTGACTTATCTCCACAGTGTGACTGGATATTAGCTAATCAGATATCAGCTAATACTGAAAATGAAAATGTTAGTCCTGAGGCTTTTACAGTCATTCTGCAGTTAATAGTTGCTTCTGTTACTGTACCCAGCATGGGACCAAGGCTAAGAGAAATCATAAAGACCTTTTCTTATTTAGATGCAAAATGCCTCAAACTAAATTGACATACTTAACACTGTGCATTGTCAAAAACACTATGTGTCTTCATGAGAATCCCACTGGCCAAGATGACTGCTTTGAGCAGTGGAGATATAGTCTGGTTATGCTGGATTTTGGATGCAGCTCCCACAAACCAAGCCCTTCTCCAGATCACTGTCCTCATATTGCCTTACATTAAAAAAAAAAAAAATCCTAGAAACCACCTTTGTGGACTGGTTAGGATAACACTGCTGCCCAGGGGAATATATGGAGGATAAACATGTGCAACTTGAAGCCAGAAACTGCTCTATAATATCTCACACAATTCCTCCTTTAACTAAAAAGCAACAAAACATTAATTTTGCAACATCCATCTCACCTACGCTCTGATTCTCTAACTTATAGAAATGTTCAGTCATAAAAAGAATATGACTTCAGGTATTTGAATGATAATGGGATTATGTCACCATGGACATGTCAAGCACACATATATCCCCAGTGGCCCAAGGCCAACAACAAAAATGATCACTTTTGCAGCATAAAACCCCACAATTTTCCATCTTATTCACTACTACAATTTGTCTATAAGTTGATACAACGACTTTCACTAACATAAAAAACCCCAATGAAATCCTTCAAAGAGGTTTCAAAACAAAAATTAAAAGAAAAATTTCATACTTACAATGAAGTTGTCTGAAAATGCAGCTTTAAGAGCTGAATGTACATGTCAGGAATTCTCCAGTGGAAAAAAAAAATTTACATCTTTATTGACAGCTTTTAGAGGTAATGGTTTCTTATGTGGCTAAATGCTCAAATACTTAAAATTGAAGCAATAAAGGTAAAATATTTGATCCTTCAGCATATTTTGAAATGCAGAAAATATTCAAAATCTTCTCTGAATCATTAAAACAAAAGGAATAGAATGGTCACAGTCTAAGGAACATAACTAAGCTCAGCTCAGTTTTATGTACCATTTTTGAAAAAAAATTTAAATAGTCAACTGCTCGTGTATCCTATGACAACACAAGATTGCTCAGTACTTGCACTAGGAAAAGACATTGTTGTAAAAAATTTTCTAAACTGAACTTTATTATTTGAGAAGTTTTATTTAGAGATTTTAGAATTCCAATACCGGCCTAGGTCAGCAATCAAATGTAAATTCAAGTGTTTAATGGGATGTAAGCAGTTTTTTATTTTTAAGTTTGTAAAACCTCCTTGTAGCAGCACCAATATTTTGAGAAGAGAAAACTGTGCAGCAAAATATTTATTTAAAAAAGGAAATTACTAAGACTTTCAAAGATTTAATTTATTAATTAATTTATTAATAGCTTTTTTTATCCTTATAAAAAAAGTGTATTAATAGCTTTTTTTATCCTTATAAAAAAAGTGCATATGCAAATTTTAAAGTTCTTTCTTTTATGGTTGTTTTCAATTGAAACATGGGGAGCTGGAGATTACATGGTTTTTTAATATAATACAGTACATTATGCAAAATCCCTGCCTCCCTTTCTCATATGGATGATGTCTTGATCTGAGTAACAGATAACAATTAAACCTGAATAAGGGTAATAGAATTAGTACATTTTTTGTACTCTGTTGAATATTAGGTATGATTTCATCCAGAACTGTCCCTTGTTCTTGTCCCTTGTTCCTTGTTAAGCACTTCATACTCCAGTTCAATTTGTAGTGTTTAACAAATTGCTCTCACTACAGGAAAAAAAGTAATTCAACAAGCTCACTAATAATCATGGTACCTCTTACATCAGAAATATAACTTAGATTTGCATTTTCGTCATATGCATTGCATGCATTACTTCCCTTATATTCACAGGAATTAAATCTCAAATGTATTGCTTATATAGATACCTAATAATTCACTGTCCTAATGTAGAGTAAAATTAAACATGCTACTTTGCCAATGAGAAGAAATATGTTTTCAAGAAGCCTTCATCTATAACACTTAGCTATTCAAATAACTACATTTTGGAAATACACCTTTCCAAGTGACCTATAATATCTGTTTTACCATCAAACTGATATAACAAACTTACAAAGCCAAATCAAAGATGTATTTTGTATTTGAGCTAAATGATGTTAAAAATAAGTGTTCAGCTAAGTTTGAAGATACAGGTAATATAAAGAAACATGATTTTTATTCTCATTGAAGTCCAAAGCAAACAGCTTTGACTCTTTGCCAAAACAACAAAAACAACAGCAAGAAAGAAGAGATCCTCTCTTTCTCCTAGTTTGGGAGTCACACAGTGTGTACTAATCCCAACATAACAAACAAGCTTCCCTTGTTCCATCCATCTTAACTGCTCTGAAACCTGGAGGGAAAAAAACCCAAACAGGCTGCCTACAGCCTCTTTTTCTGAATAACTGAAACACAGCTTAGGATAGCTGAATATGGATAAATAGACATATATATTTATATACACACGTACAAAAATCCATTTTCCATAACAGCGGACTGTACTTTTTTTATCCATAACCAAATAGCTTGTAGACTTCCCCTGTTGCACCAAAGTATTCTGCCAAAGTATTTGTTGAACTTGGATAACTCTCTAATGAATGATGAGAATCACTGGATATCACACATTAATAAAAGAGCACTGTGAAACAATACACCTGATTAATAGCTTTTGGCAAAATACAGATCTAAGTTGTAGTGACACCAGAGGAACAGTGGCTTGGCAGTAAAGTCTCATAATGAGTCATGATCAAAGGTTTAGATTTCATGTAGTGAAGGTACATTCCAAGCTTTAGCAGAGACTGCACAACATCCTGAAAAGCTACTCTGTATTTCTTTCCAACTCCATAACTCTCAACAACAAAGGGAAGCTACCTAGGATTGACTGGAAATACTTTTTTAAAGCAAAATGCCTCGTTTGCTTTGCCAGTCAGGCAGGAAACGAACCTTTTCATCACTCTAGGGTTGTTTTTCTTTTCTTCTTTGATGGACAGGTAAATGATCATCCTGCATGCTGCATGCTTCCTTTAAGGTACCAGTGCCACTTTCCCAGCCCTGTCAATTGTAATTCTAACAAAGAACTAACTTAAGCAAAAGCTCCTGGCTGCACAACCCACAGCTTGTCAAAGAAATTGGCTCAGCTACTATTTACTTACACAAGGATCCATTTAGTAAGGTATTGAGAATGTGCTTGGCTGAAAACCTGTGGCTTGTCCAATTGACTTAAAATCAAACTAACACCTTAACTAATAAAATATACAGAATATGACATAAGTATCCACAACTAGATGATACTACACCAGTTGATTTGACTCTTTAATTGTTCCACATTCATAAAAAATATTGCGTATGAAATATTTCTGAATGTCCATG
The DNA here is from genome assembly GCF_036417665.1 of Passer domesticus. Classification (NCBI taxonomy): domain Eukaryota; kingdom Metazoa; phylum Chordata; class Aves; order Passeriformes; family Passeridae; genus Passer; species Passer domesticus. The sequence goes on from NC_087477.1 coordinate 49,031,297, forward strand.
GTTTTCTTTATCTGTGCCCAACGGGGTAATGCTTCTGGTGAGAAAGAAACACATTATTAAGAAAAAATATTGGAAAAGGCACCTTTATATGCTTGGGAAGACTGATTTTATCAGTATTGGAATTGCTTGCAATGTAAACCAATGCAAATATTTTCAGAAAATGTATTAATTAAAATAATTTAATTATATGCATGCAAAAATGTATACCGTCATACCTTGGACAGAAACAAATACTCATATTTTGGACATTGATGATTACAATAATATACAGAAAACTGTGTTGTGATTAGCTGTTATAGAGTCTTCAGTACATTAGGTTCATTGCTGTTTAATGAGACAGATCTCAATCTAGCAGTTAATAAGTATTAAACTTACTGACACAGAGCAGTCACTGCCTAAAATACAAATCATTCAGGCATAACACAGTCAATCTTCATAATCTTAAAAAAACTTTCTGGCTGATTTAACACAGACAACATTTGTCAGCTTCAAAATTGCTCTAAAGCTAAAGAGACAGAAATAAAACAAACTAGCTTCACAAACATGATAAAAATATTGAAGATGTGGGTCAGTTAATTCAAAGACTTTATCCATTACATGTACTCCAAAGATCATGTATCCAAGATATGTATATTAAATAAATTAACAATTTATTATTATTAATAAATGGGTTATAAGCATATTATATATATCAATAATGCATAGATTATTATTGAAACAATTATAAGTTTTTATTGTTTGATTCAATTGAAAATAATAATTTGTAGCACTAATTCCATGCAACACTTACTACTCTAATTATAAGTGAATGACAATGCCATGGATCGTAAAACCAGAAAATAGGAACCCTTTTCATCTCTCTCATCTAGAGTTCATGGAATCCATGAAAAGTCTCAATTCTTTTCCTCAGCCTTGAACAGAACTATTTCTCCCAAAGGAAAAACTACTATGAAGTATGTACTGAAATATAATTCTGCACTATTTTTTTCTCATTCACAAATAGGTTGAGTTATACTAGGCTTTAAGCTATATATTTTTCTTTTTTTTTTAAGTGCATTATTCAAATCTTGAAAACTCCAAAAACATTGCTTCATGATTTTTCCATGCACTTATTTGTTTAAACAGAATGTTCTACAAACCTCTCAACAGGTATTTGTGGGTTTTGCACGCCTTCATTTTAGAGAAGGTAGCATCCTCCTTTTTTTCAGGTGTCGGAACAGACAAACAAACAGGTCATTTGGCAAGGGATTTTCAGTTTGGTAGCCAGAATAATATTAATATGATTTCTCAGAATAGTTACATTGATACAATCAAAGCACATATTCCTGTTGTCATTTCCAGTTCTTGGTGTTTAAAACTCAGAAATAACAAAAATGCAAGTAGAGGTGAGATGCAAATACTTTGATCTCATTAAATTTTCCAGCAGCTGCCCAGGCCATAGTGGTCAAAAGCATATGAATAAAATATGAAATATTCAGCATCTTTAAATGATCTTTTTTACCTCACAAGTCTTTTCACTGCTGAAAAGGATAGGGTGTGCATTTTGTACAGCTGTTAGCTGAGTGGATTTCTAGAACTTAAAAAGCCCAGACTTTTGGAAATTATACCAATTAAACCTTTAACTTAATAGGAAATATATAGCTCTTTATTTTACATCATGTGCAAGTTTTGATTCTAATGTCCTCATGTTTTTACATCACTTTTATCTCAAAAGCCTCTTTTTGCTTCATCTGCTCCCTTTACCCTCAGGCTGTCTTCATCTTGGCTACTCCTCTTCCCTTGAACACCTATTTGCCTGAGAAACAATCAGAGCTGATAATCTTGCTAGCTCTCTTCAAAGCTGGGAGGCAGAAAACTCATCTGCTCTGGGGAATGAGCAGCAGGAACTTCCATTGCTTCCCTCTCCTCTCCCCATCCTTGTCCACCACCCCCCTCCAAGGCACTGAGATATTCCTCAATGAAACAGACATGCACAGGTTGTCATGTTTACTATCCAAAAGGGGAGAATATCTCCAACTAAAGTAGTAGAAAAAGGAATTATAAAAAGCTTCAGTATGAAAGTTTGAATATTCTGAATATTTCTGTCTGGAAAGAAACCCATAATCCTTTAATGGAAGTATTTTATGACTGTCATTTTAACACCTCAGAAAGGAAAAAAAATGTAGGAAATAAATCATGATAGGGAAGATAACTGCTATCCTTCAAGACATGACTACTTACGAAGACTGCTCCATGAAACAAACTAATGCCATTGTACATATTTTAAAATATTTAAATACCATATTTAAAAATATATGTATGTATAACACTTTGAAATATGCTACTTGAACCCTTCTATATGGTAATTAACAGCTTAATCTGATTTAAAAATACAAACTAATGAATCTATCAATAAGCAGGTTTACAAACATAAATAAAACACAAACATAGTTATTTGTTAATTAACTAGGAATATGCAATGTAGGAATCATTTAGTCAATACAAATTTACACATCCATTTATTTTGTAGATAATAACTTGAAAGATACAGGTCATAAGCAAAGTCTCTGTGGACCAGTATGTTAGAAGATTTCTCAAGTCTACTACTAAAAATCTTAGTGATATAAAACTTAAGGGTTTTTTTTGGAACAGAATCATTAAGTTTCCCTCTGCCAAGACCTCAGATTAAGTTATGTATTTCTTCTGAACAGAAACATCTGCAACTGACTTCTACTGGCTTCCAAAAGCCAGTAGAATAAAAATAAAAAAATAAATAAAAAAATAAATAAAACCTAAGCTATCTCCCACTGGAGTTAGACAACCCTTATTAGTGACTACCACAGGAACAGAACTCAACAAGCATTAAATGTAAAAAGAAGTTTTAAAGTAAAGGAATGAATAACTGTATTGAGGAAAATGGCTCTAAACCAAACAAAATAGAATCTAGTGCAAGATCAATCTGCAGCAAGCATGCATTTCATTTTCACTCTCAATGTAGAGTGGAAAAGGCATTTATACTTGTACATTAAAATACTAGAAGACATTTAAAAATAGTATATGGGACATAGACAGGAAAACTGAAATCATGTTTCATATTAATTTATCTCACCTGCTGCTTTGCCATGAAAGAATACCTTCTTGTTTCACAAAAGTTCATTTGTAAGATACTTAGATAGAATTATTTTTTTCTCATAGAAATCTAGAATGAGGGCACCATTTTTAGATGTTCATATGAAAGCAAGGAAAGATCTGTAAAAGACCAATGTGGCCACATTTCTCTTCACAGAGAAATGCAGAAAAGCAAGGCACAGGCCAAAGGCAATACAAGGTGGGAAACATGCTGAAAACAAGAAGTAGAGTTGCCACATAACATTTTTATCCTGATAATGGCAGACATCTACTAACAGTTTTTTTAACCATTGGTTCCATTGATTATGAAACCAAGCCAGAGCAACTTAATCCTTACACAAAATTGCATTAAGACCATAACAGAGTTTTCTTTTTAAAATTTCTTTAAAAAGAAATAAATTTCAAATAATGCAGAATGAAACTTATCTAAGTGCAACTTGCACAAAATTTAAACTACAAGACTGCATGAAATTCAGCACTACCCTAGCAGCTCCAATAGATAGTTTCACCTATATAGATATATATGTTTGATATCTTTATACCAGTTCACACTTCCTATGCCTTAAATTTAAAATAGGCAATGCCTGCAGCCATTGAGTACAGTTTATGTTGGCTTTAGACTGTTTTGTTATTATAAATTTTGTTCTTCCTAAATTCCAAATAAGAAGGAAAGGAAAGCTTTTACATGAAAGAGAAAAAGCCAGGCCAATCCTGAATTAAGGAAGCGCTGTTCAGCAGCCAGGATCCATGATGACTGGCTCTTTTCTTATGCCTCTCCTTTTTCGTTAGCTTGCTCTACAGCTGGAGATCCCTGTAGTTCTTCACAGCTACACCACTGTGATGGAGTGCTTGCTAATCTCACATATCACAGCCAGAAATATCTACTTTCCAGTAAATTATTTCACTGAAGTAGTTCCAGAGAGAGAAATCAAACAAAGCAAAAATCAAGATGATGTATCACATTTGCATAGAAAGAATAGATGCAATAAAACAAATTCAAAAAAATATTTTACAGAAGTATTAGTACTTTGGCAGTGAAACAAAGTCTTTCCAAAATTACTTGTAGTATATAAGATCTATGTTGGATTTTCCTTATTTAAAAGATATATAGTTATTTTATTATAAAATAATAGAAAATTGAAAATTTTCAAGTAGTGTGTTTGTCTTTGAGATGCAAATTCTTTCTCTCATAATATCAAAAGGTTTGAACTTGAAATCTTCCTAATATAATATATTGTAATATAATGTAATATGACATAATATATAAAGTATCTTATGAAATTTGCTGGTCATTTAAAGCAAGATCACTGTAGAAAGATAGCAACAGATATTTCAGGAACACATAGTTATTACTATACAAATAAAAGTATTTGTCTCCTTTACACAAGTGATTTTTTCCCCAAAGATTACTGATATAAGTCCTGTGTCTACTGTGGTCACATTTAGTGAATAAATTTATTTTAATTTTATTATCTTCAATTTAAAAGTCTTCCTATTCATTCAATAAATATAAACAAAATAACTTTAAGACGTCTTTGAAAAAGCAGTTTAACATTATAGCTAACTTTTTTGAAAAACCTTTTAGAGAAAATGAAAATATGCATTTTTTGCACCAAAATTAAAGACACAATCATTGTAAAACACTAAATTTTTAAACTTTCAACTGTCAAAATTAATCCATTGCAGCTTTTCTGCACTAATTAAATTAGCTTAGCACATCTATCTCCAGAGGTAAGTCATTTAGTGTTAAAAAAGGTCATAGTCTCAGGAAGTCTTGCTGAGCTCCTATACAGTCTCTTCATTGTAACACTATGCTAAGAGCAATATATTTTACTCCTGGGAAATAAAAGAGTGCAGAAGTGAAAAGGTCAACAGACAGAGAGGTTTAAGGCAAAAAAAAAAAAAAAAGGAATAAAACAAATGCATTTGAGGAAAAATAATTTGCTAATGTAAAAGATATGCATATATGTGTGACCATACACTTATGTGTAAGTATTTATACAACATAAATTAAGTTAAACTCTAGGTTTTCTTTGGAAAACAATTGGAGAATATGTCTTTTTTACTGTATCAATTTTTATGTCCATGGCAATTAAGTGTAGACTATTCTGCCTGGGAATTCTAGTAAGCTTTACAATGCCATTATTCCAGGCACACACCTTCACCTACATTTACATGGGGAAAATCATCACTCCCATGAGAGAACAAAGCTCTGTTCTACTCAACAGCTGCTGCAGTGTGATAACAGGCCACAGTCACAGTACTCACTATGGGAACATAGAGAAATTTTTTAAAAAGGAAGTAGATTCCTTGTGATCTGATATCATCCATACAAGCAGCAAGTAGATAATTAATTTATTTTGACTGTCACTTCTTTTTGCAGTAGTGAAGAGGCTGCACAGAGCTCTACAGCCAGGAAAGGGTTTTGACTACTTTAACAGGTATTCTGAAAAATGTTTTCCACCCAAACATTCCAAAAAATGTTCTTTTAAACCAATGTGTTAGAAGGGACATTACAATTTTCACAGATATTTTAAAATTGGGGGGGGGGTCTATTTGTTTTTAAATTATTTTAGCATTTTCAATCAGATGTATAAATTTAAGCTACCTTTCTTTCTTTGCCTGTTTTTATATAAAGGATTATAATAAAGCCAGGATTAAAACACATGTTTTTTCATAAAACCAAGTGATTTCTCTGAATTAACAACTAATAAAATAACAGATCTTACAATTTTAGCTGTTTCAGAATAGAGACATAGTTTACAGAGTGGACAAGTGATGCTCCTTCTATTTTTAGACTCTGAAGAAACAAGACAGGGCAGGCTTTGTTTCATCATATAATTTTCATTTCTTTTTTTTTTCTTAATGAATTCTAAATAAAGATTAGACAGCTTTCTTACTTTGCTTCTTGCATTACCTGTTCTACCTGGGGGTATTTGAAGAGTAATGAACTTTTCATTTGCAATTATTCATATTATCTGCACTCTAGGCAAGCTTATTCTGATTCACTCTCCAGGTACCTGGACTATGCCTTCTCTTTACATGCAACACATGAAATGAAACTGAGAGCAGTAAACATCATATAGGGATATCCAAGGATTTGGAAGAAAGCTGTTTTGCAGACCAAACCCTCAATGCACATGGAATGAAGGAGAACGAAATACTGAATTTTAAGTGAACTCCACTGATTCTGATTAGTTGTCAACAGCATGAAGAGCCTACCAAGAAGATGAAGATTAACTGATTAACTATGCATAAGAGAAATGTGCAAGTTATTGGCATTTACATTTTGATGAGTGTTTACAATTAGATGTCATACATGACAGCAGAAACCAGGACACTGGTTTACTATTTAATTTACTGAACAACCTTGATTTGGAATTTCCATTCTATGAACAGGATATAATCTAACATGGAAAGCTGCAATATTCTCTGTTTGCTAAGGCGCAAAAAACATGAGCAAACTGCAAACAACTCATGCATATAATGTTATAAAAGTATTGAGATTATACATACTTTGCTGTTAACATTGCAACTCTCTTGTTATGGATTTACAACATGGTTTTCTTAGTTTACTGAAAACAATTCCTTTAGTCTTTTTCATCACAAATCTAACAGTGCCTGAGAGCAGACGAATGCATGAAAATTCTTGCCATAATGAATGATCATGTCCCCACGTGAAGATTTCAGAGCTCTGTATGGTGCGGGCAAACATCACTAGGGAGCACTATGAAAAGCATCCTAACTTCTATTGTAACAACTATAATTGACTCTAATTCCACACGCAGCAGATAAATATCATGGGAAATTTCCAAAATTATGCTCAGATCACTGTTAATCAATCCACTGCATTCTTAGAAAAAAATAGAATCTGACATTCTTTTCCATTTTAATGCAAGGAGCATATCAGTGTGTTACATGGGCTTTGACAATCAGCTTTTGAAAATGGGATAACAGTAACCAGGCTAGGTTACAGACACCAGCACAGGGAAAAAGAATTCAGTTGCCTCCAGGGATTTCATCTGCATCCTGGCCTAGTAGAAATCTTCAAAAGAGATGATGGAAAAAAAATCAATTTACCGTAAATTATTCCCTTGCGTAGCTAACAAAATTCACTGGGTACTATGAGTACAGTAGCTTTTTGAATAGCTAAATTCCTGGTGAGCAAATCTCAGCATGGATGAAGGATGCATAGTCAGGGTGGCAGATGTGTACTTACTGAGTATATTGAAGGGTAAATATTTAGAGCTCCAGCAATGCTACAAAATTACCTTACATATAACCTTCAAAGACTCCAAACAGACATTATTGACTAGGTTCTGTATAGTAGCACGTGCAGGCACTATATACAGGCACAGGCAACATCTTTCTTTTCCAGTTACCTACTTGCTTATGTGCCTTTCCCTATCCCTATTCAGCTTTACATAGTAATGAGGTTTTACATAGCAAAATATAGACATTGGGAAAAAGAAATTGTTTGCTTTTCTGTATTGGAAACACTACAAAACTATTTATCCAACTTGGTAGACTGAAAATTCAGGCCACTTCCAGTGGTCTCAGCTTTACAGACTATTGAAGAGTCTGAGTGAAGTAAAATTCTCACACTGTTTACACAGACCTTTGAATAGAGTTTCAATAACCAAATCAGAAATTGAAGGAGTCCTTGAGTGAGCCAAGAGACCAGTTAATACAAGATACAAGGTAATGGAGAAGAAATGGACACTACTTTTTTCTTTTTTATCATTTGTTAGTAATATTTGAGAGCACAAATGCTTCTCCTACAACACAATAAACTCTATAAACCAATGGCTTTCTGGATAAACTATAGTAAACATTACCTGCAATCACATACAGTGGCCTACAGAAACCCATCTTTAGAATCAGAAAACTCACAACTAGATTTTTTTTTAAGTTTTCTTGGGCTCTGAGCCATGAAAGAATGACACATATACAGACAAAGCAATTTGCTTGATATGAGTAAATGTACAGTTTTATGCAAATAAATTTACATTGAAGGGCAGTTCTTCTTGGAGAGAAAAACAAAGAAAAAAGCTACAATTTCCATAAATTGCCAAATATAACAACTGGAAACTTGTATTTGCTGCCAGTATAGAAGATGCATGCTTTTCTGTAAACATTTGGTTACAAAGGTAGCAGACAGTTTGATCTTGTATTTGCAAATAAACCTGACTTTCATACATATTAAATTTTGACAAGAGAGGGCCAGCAAAACAGGGCCAAACCAGCATGATTGTTTTTAATGAGTGAGACCCTCACCCAAACTCATCTTTCCTATAGGTTAGGATAGCACAAATACATAAAGGTTGCATTTTGCCAATTAATTCTTGTAAGCTCAGTAAAAAAAATCCTAATGAATCTTCAAGTATATGTCCTCTAATGACAGAAAACTGCTCATTTCCACAAAGCACAAATGGCAATATGTTTATGTGAGCTCATCTAAATGACCTTAAAAGACTTTCTTCTGTTTTCTCAAACAGTACCTTCTGAGGAAAATCACTGTAAAGAGACACGAAAAGGTCAACAAAATGCTTAAGAGGATGATGATAAAGAACCTAAGAAGCCTTTTAAAACTTGGCCATGCCTTCAGACAGAAAGTGTACATTTCATATCCACTCACCTAATATTTAATAAAGAAGTCAAATACTTCAGAAAGTATCTAATATGGTGGGGCAAATACAACAGAGGAAAACTGCAAAACACACAGCAGGGTGCACCTTCATCCAAACACACTGCATTCTAGTAAAAATCCTTTCTTTTGGAGAGCAGATGGTATTTCAGCATGGAACAATTTGCAGCTCTGCTGATGAAAGGTTTTTTGTAGGTTTTTTTTTTTTCCTTTGGCCTTTTTTATTTTAAATCTTACTACAGCTTGAAAGACTCCTACCAACAAGCTTTTGAAGAGCTATGCTGGCTGAATGGGCTCCAAAATTGCACTAAAAAAAGAAGACACTTCATTTTCTAGATGATTCCTACTCCCACACACCTAAAGTTAGGATGGTTAAGTATCACCAAAGTGTTTGTTCATGTTCTGCTCCATGAGCAGCTCTATATCAGAGTAAACACCCAGTACAATGCCTGGGAGTCTGGTGCAATGTGTATTTCTCGTGCAGTGTTAAGATACACTGTCACACATCCAGTTTCCCAGCCTTCCTGGGAAAGCTATTCCTGGCCATTATACTGGTGTCCAATGCCAGATGGGCCTCAAGAATCACTGACTATGTTCCAGTTAATTTTTTTAGATAAAAAAATCTGCTCACATACTTTCTTGAAAATAAGAGGTTCATAATTACTGGTTAGAAACATACCTTTTTGTGAAGACAAAAAAGAATTCTAATTTCTCATTAGAAACACATACAAAAGTTTTATTTCCTTGGTCACATACATGCACAAAATTGACTAATAAATGTTACTGGTTTCTGTTCTCAAGACCTCTAGGAATGTCTTCTCTGAGGGATAAAAAAATCTCCACTTGACTACTATCCAGAAAAGCCTGGACCTTTTAAAGGTCAGCAGCAGCACATTACAGGTCCTCCTGAGACGAATATTTCTGCAGACATCAGTGCAGTAGTATTACAAAGACAAGACAAATACAAATGCAGAAGTTTGTAAAAATAGGATCAGTACAAAATAACAACTGAGCAAATAGAAAGCTAACCTGCATTAAGTGCAACTAGAATATTGTTGATATTTCAGAACCATTATTAATACTGTTATTTAAAATAAGATTTCAAAGTAAATTATTTCAAAATAATATCTTTCAAAGGTTCCAGGGGAACCAGGGGAAAGTTCCCCGAGGTTTCAGAGCTACAAGGGGAAATTAATGTGCTGTGAGTTCGTTACATAGGAAACTTACAACAATTTTAAGAATCTTCTAGCAAAAAACATACATTTTTTTCTCAGTAAATGAGAAACAAACTTACAATAACATTAGCAACAATATATGAACTTACTGCTTGTCAAAATCTGTTGAAATGTTAGAACCTACTTCTATTGTGCATTGTTTGCATTTCCAAACCTATAGTCTTTTCACTACACTGCGTTTTAGCTGTAGGCATTTGTGTGACAGCTGTAGGTAAGACAGAGACGTACTGTATCAAAAGTCTCTAAGAACTACATAATCTAGAAGACTAGTTTTTAAATCTCCAGGAACAGTTTTATTCTACTACTTTTTACACCCATAGGAACACAGTTTCTGATAAGATTCCCTTAAAAAAGATCCTAAAAGCAAAACACAGGCTCAATGACTAATCACAATTTTCTCTATTAAAATGCAAATATATGCATGTTGTATTGATTTATGCTATGAAAAATATATTTCACCCAACCCAGGATTATATGTCACTATTTCCCCTGCCTGCAGAACAAGAAAGAGAGCAAAACTGCTTTTTTTGACCAATCATGGGCAGCTGTCAGAGTATAGGTACTCTGCATTTTACCTTCTCCTAACCCCAGATGTTTTTCACCTGGGATCCTTTCTTTCCTCTCTGGAGTCCTCATAAGTAGATTTACAATGTCCAGTTTCTCCAATAGGCATGGCTGCCTTCCCTAGAGTCAGAAGCATTTTCTATGGATTATGTATGTCCAGAACAAATGTACTACAGAATGAAAGTAAACAGGATGTGAAGGCAGCCAGAGACAGGGCAAAAAACAACTGCACTTGCAAGAGAGGGTTATTCAGTGGACAAAGCCAAGACAATGTAAGTTAAATTTTATAAAACTTAGGCCAGTTTTTTCATTAAAATCTGTGCTTAAGACCTCATGATGTTGTTTATGTTGCTTTAGACTCCCTTTTAGGAAAGAAAAAAGTCTTAACAAGAAGACAGAACACAGGGGAAAAAAAGGAAAGGAAGGAAAAACTTGTAACTGATATTCCCAATACCAAAGAATGCATATATGTTTTATTTGCACTGTACAAATTTTTTTTTAGAAAATTTCAAAATCAATTTCATGTTATTTGAAAACTTTTTGTTCCAAGGCCACTACTGAAATTCAATTAGGTTGAGAGGTCAAATAGAGATCCTTTTGTTCTTTATTATTTCAAAATATAATTTTTAATATTATGAGTACTTAATATGAATTATTTTTTTCTGAATATTCCTTCCCCTTCATCACCCCATATACACCTTCACACTGTGATATCAAAGTGTTTTGGCAGGTCTTTTTTTCAATTATGTAAAATTAACCTACAGCATTCTATATCAAATTAAGTCTGCCCAAAACACATAATAACATAATGCCTTTTTCCACTGCTTTGCAGATCAAGAGAAAGGATTCCAGAATGTAGAAGAAAAAGTATGCCACTATGAAGTCAATGTTAGCATGATGTTGAGACCTGACACATTTCTGTCTCAAACCACTAAAGAAAATCTTACAATCTTGCTGATAATCTGAAAAAAGTGGATTTTTTTTTCTTATAAAGAGTTGGGCTGCTCAGGAATTTTTTGCTTAAAAAATCATTGGAAAGAGGTAAGTTCAATGGGAAAAAAAAATATTTCACAGGAGCATATTGTTTGGATGAATTTTGTCATTCCTAGACTGGAATGTCTGTTTAAAAACACAGCAGAACACAAAGAATTGACTAGTGGTTACATTCAAAGGAGAGATGCAAATTTATTTTAGAAAGTCGATATTATTTCTCATAAAACTATGGCTAATTTTTCATGATTTGATGAATTTAACTTTTATTTTGAGACAGTAAATTTCTGTGATTCTAAATCATACAGACATGCACAGCAGTAGGCTCAGGTATCTCCATCAGAGCAGTTGTGCCGTGACAGAGCAACATGAGCTCCATAATCCACCTGAGAAACCCACTTGGTTGTTGGACTATATCCTCTCCAGTGTACACTGATGAGAATATCTAAGCTGGTTTTTTATGCATGAAGCAATATCAGAAATGTCCCCAAGAGCTGCAGTCATATTTTAGCTTGTTTCTTCCTCCCTTTAAATGCACTATCATTTTACAATAGGTCCTCTGAAAGCACACAGCTCATTCTTGTATCATTGTGATAAAATTCTGACTCATCACGGAAAGTCTTCAGTCCACAGAGTGGATCAGCTAGGTTGCTGTAATTGAATTTTTTATATGCATACTCTATAGCTTTTATAGTAACCTTATTTTCTCTCAGCAGACTTAATAACCCACAATTGTTCATTTTTCTGATGTAAGTCTGTTGAACATCTTTCAAACATTTACACTGACCATGGGACAAATAAAGACATGCATAAGATAAAAGTTTTCTGTAGCTAGTTTACTTGAGATTATTTATGCAAGGGTGAAGAAATAATTTAAAGATAAAATTCATTTACTATTTTCTAAACAAAGGAGCAGAGGTGGTGGCAATGAAACTAAATTAAAATAGAATTTACTACAGTGTGGAACTCATCAAATATTTACCTCCCTCAAATGTAAAATATCCATAGAATTACACAAGCTGACAATATTTTCCTTATTATTTTGGGGGCTTCTAGCACATATTCAGTTCTCAAGCACAGTTTTGTTATCAGATCCCATGCATGTGTTTTACACTAAGGATGGATTTTGATTGTTTACATTATGTGTCATTAAAGCAACATTGATAAATTCAAGATATTAAAAGTGAAAGAAAATAAGAGAGGTAATGAGGCTTATTTTAACTAAGAATAAAACTGTTGCTATTAGACACAACTATTTCGCAAATAAATTTTTGTTATTACTGTAAGATTACTGTCCAGACAAACCATCATCGTATTCTATTGAAAAGTACATAATCCAGACATTTTATATGGTAGTATGTCCAAGTATAGGTCACCATTTTTTTTTAAACCAAACCAGCTTCTTCACCACTTCACACTCTGCCTCTTTCTGGATTTTCTACTTCAAGCTCCAAGTGTTAAGATTTATTTCTATAGAGCTGGATCAATGAGCTCTTTTGCACTAGTTCTGAATTTTATCTCATCTGCCAAGGTTGCAGAATGATGTGGAATAAATGAACACCTGCTCTTGAAAAGGAAGCTATCTGAAACACCAGGCTTTGGCAAGATTATTACAAAATATGCATGTCACCCAGAAAATCTGTTACAATGGCCAGCTGCCAAGGCATTTGCTCCCAGGGAAGCACAGGTTAAAACTGCTGTCAATAATTTGTCTTAAGAAGACAAAGAACCCAGTCAAAGTGGGAAAAAACACTGATGTACATAAAAAATACATTTGAATACATTTTTCAAATAAAAATATTTGATTTCATTTTTTTTCCACTACTTCTAAAGAGCTAGAAGTATGTTCCTGATACATTGAGCAATGTTTCAGTCAGAATTGAGTCATAAGTTCATTGTTCTCCTCAGGGACAAAAAAATTGCTGAACATTCTTTGTAGCAAACTGAATTTGATGACATAAATCTGGTACAAAACCTCCCTTAAGCCTCTGTTTTTTTCATCAGGTTAAAAATATTGAAATATATATCCAAAGCAGTTTTGACTATTTAATTTTTTTCTTTTGTGTTCTGATAATAAGACGTACAGGAAAAAAAAAAAGTGAAAGAAGAAAAGTGAACTTCAATATCAGAAGGAAATAGAGATGAAGTTCAGAGACAGTAGACTATAATTATATTTCCTGTCTTAAAATGTTTAAATACAAAATAAGCCTGATACTTTTTTAAATATTGAGTCTTCTCTGTCAGCATCTTTCAGAAATGCAATTGTCTTGGGATTTTGCAAAGAATATAAACTTCTGGGACCTACTTGACATTCATAAATGTGATAGAGTCTTAAATTTTGTTTTGCACACATCAAAAACATAGACATTGTTCTTTTCTGTTTACAAAGGGCAGTATTAACAGTAGCTTTCTTCTAAAGACAGTATCAAATTTTGTTCTTCCTTAGTTGAACATGGAAGACTCTTAAGGGCTGTCTTCTTTCCTCATGACAGCATTTCGCACATTCAAGACTAAAGCATGAGCTTTCTTATCTGAGCAATATTTTGTCTTCAACCAGTGGTCAGATACTAAAGTTTTAGCAAAATTTCATCACGTATTCTCTTTGTCTTTACATTATCTCTGTGTATTGGTTGGAGTATGACACAGATTCTTACAAGATTTCCTTTGATTTCTTCAACAAAACATCTGTGTTCTCAATGACCCCAAAGTCAGGTCATTGCAGAGTTCAATTCAGTGTAAGATGCAACACTGGCATGTAAATCTGGAACAAGACTTTTAAAGAGAACACAAAGTCTTGTACAAATAATTAAGAAAGTAATATGGATGTTTACTTCCATAGGTTTAGGGTAGGGTTTTTTCTCCTACAAATAAAGAGGTTAACAAGAATTTTAGTTCTTGATAAGACTTGTTTGCCTTATTGATTATTGAGATATTTGCCTTATTTGAATGTCAAAAGTCAAAGCCCTGAGGTGAAGTTAAAAGTGGGACTGATTCCCCAGCCAAGGAGAAAGCTCTCAGGGACACTGGGATGCTTCACAGAATATCCTGCTGTGATCTCAGTATTTGATGGTTCTGAAAAACAGCAAAGGGTTTGACAGAGATTTATTTGTATTCTTGACAAATTTGCCAAGGAAATGCCAGAGGGTTTATTGACCTTAAGTAAAGGCTTCCTCTAGTCTGGTTAAACCATTATTTGCTTTTGGGCAATTAACTACACATGTTCTTCACTACAGAAGTAGAACACTAAATTTCTCAGTAACCATGTAGGGCAGATGTCGATTTTAAAGATAATGGCCTAAAGATATTTCAGGGTTTACAACTGAGCAATTAGCTCAAATTTCAACTTGTATGGATTTCTAGTTGCAGCAACTTTGTCCCTGCCTCATAAAGCTGATTTCATATTAGTACCATTTTATGAAACTGAAGATTTGAATACTTTTTTCCTTTGATTTTCTGCTTTCCCCAAAGGATTTAACACCTTACTGCTCAGAGCAGTTCTGTTGGTCATAACATGGCCAGCTACACAGCTGTAGCTCCCAAAACTTCATAACCTGTTACAAGTAGATTTTATGCTAACCTTTTTCTTCTTTTCATGAAATTAAAAAATCACAACATAGTGACCCAAGC
Source organism: Passer domesticus (assembly GCF_036417665.1). Lineage (NCBI taxonomy): Eukaryota > Metazoa > Chordata > Aves > Passeriformes > Passeridae > Passer > Passer domesticus. The sequence continues at coordinate 49,046,468 of NC_087477.1, forward strand.
TGGCATACTCTATGGGTTATGTCCAGTCCTAGCTCCCTGATGACACTGAGTTGTAGTGTTCTGCTAGATGACATGAAGCGGTATGGGAGTAAATATATGCTGAATTCTCCCTTCTCCCCCTTTATTCTTTTGTTTGCTTGTTTTAACCCAGAATGGAACAGTAGATTTGTCTAGAACTTCTATATAAATAACGGTATACAGTATTTAAGATGTGCAGATTTTAATTTCTATCCTATGATATAAAATGAGAAAGAAGAGGCCTCCAAAATCTATTTAGGCCATTTGCTACTATCAGAGAGAAACCAGTCATGCCCAATACACTTATATCAGCTTTCTGGTTTCCTGATAAGGAAATCCCTTGCCAAAAGATATTCTATACCTTCGCTTTAAACAGATTTAAGTGGACTAGCTTTTCCATACATCTAACACCCATAATTTGCATCTACTTATGAAAGAGTTAACAAAGGTATGTCCTCTTCTTATTTCCAATTCAAGAAGATAAAAGAAAAAAGAAAAGAATCTTTCAAGGTTTTAAGAATTAACAAGGAATAGTTGTGGCCAAAAGATCTTCAAGTTAAAAAAAAAAAGTTGAGAGAACTGGAGACCCAAGCATTACATTTGTTCCTAAGTATACTATAGGTAAATCACCATATTACAAATAATGTGTTATTTATTATAATTCCTAATTTCTGTTAAAATACAAAAATTACTGAAATATATTGATATTTATGTAATTTCATGAGTTGTATGAAATTTAAGACATATCTGACATACTAGGTAGTAAGAAATTGAAATATGAAATTCATATAGTGTTAAAACACAAAGGAAGACAAAAGCAAAGTTAGGGAGAAAACACATAACTTGTTCACACATTTCATATGGCATCATTTCAACACTAGGCATTTAGGAAGTATAAATGAGTCACTAAACAAGTTTTCAGATTTAAGATATTACTTTAGGCAGGCAAATATTTTCAGTTCCCAGTATTTCTACACCCACTAATTGAGGACTTTACCAGGGTATAAAAAAATGGTTATCCAAGATATTGTATTTGATTAACTAAATACAATATTTAGGGTAACTACCTTAATAAAAAACATACTCCTTGAAATTTGATGAGATATTTTTGATTTTAATAATCTATATGTATATGGATACTTATAGTCACACAGCCTAAGCGGTTAAACAGCTAATTCTACAACACAGATGAACATAACAGCAATACATCCTCCTTGATTTAAAAATGATGAAGAATGTTCTGGAAAAAAGTTATTTTCAGTTAAGCAAGAAATAGGGTATTGTTTGAGAGATCATTGCTCTTCTGTTATTCTTTGCTCATAAGTCATTGCTACAATAAAACAAAACAAAATATAGTTTGCTCAAATTTTTCCCTACAATTACTGCAGAATGGTATTTGTGGTGCCAAAATATTCTTTCACATGGCTGGTGCAAAATCTATTAAAACCTTGAAATTATTTTGAAAAGAACCAAAGAGTGGAAAGCTCTTTTCCACAGCTTAAGTTTCCTAAATAAACAGCTTCCTGACACCTGTTTCTTGATGTGTCAAATCTCCCTTTCTACCTTAACCTAAAAGAATATGAGAAGTATAGACTAAAAGAGACAAGAAATTATCCATCTTTGCTTCCAAATGGTGTACTGCTAGTTTCTGTAAGCATTTACACCAGCATTCATCTACTGTATTAAGTGAGGTAATACAAATAAAAAACATGTTGTTTTTCTTTTTTGTCTTATTGGTAAATTTAGTTTATTCTAATCTACAAATATTATTAATAGCTTGGCCTATCAAAATAATATCTTGGCCTAAAAGAGATCCTCATAATAACCTTCAAAGGGGATAGATCTAGTGTAAAGAAAATGAAAAAATGTTACCATTATTTTATTGTCCCAAGGCAGGCATTTTCTAATAGAGGATATCAAAGGTGGTATAGCTTCTACTGCCTCCTGAAAGATCTAGGAAGTGACAACTGAAACTTTAGTAGTTGCTTTTTTATTGGAAAATCACACTAAATTCAAGGTGAGATCTGGAACAAACAATCAGTTCCAAAGGAATTTCTAGAAGGTATTAGAGTGCAGACAGTTTCACTTGTACAGTCCAAGGTGATGCTCTCATGGAAGAGCTACTTTATTAAACTCTATCTATAGCTGCAACCTAGAAAAAGGCTTCCCTACAAAGGATAGTTTTTTTCAGCTGTAGTCCCATTGTTATTAATCTACTGGCAGTGTAATGGCAAATTGTGATGAAAAATGATGAATGAAGAGAAAGCCTTATGATCTATTGTTTGAAAAGAAGACAAAGAACTAGAATCCTTCAAGAGAAAGGAAAAGCATGAGCTGGGTTTTTGAAGTGGGTAGTACACACAAGTGAGGAATCTACTGAAATCCCTAGTATGACCAGAACTGTCAACAACCACAACAGAACATAAACAGTATGGATTTGTACAGGCTGATTTGCACTTCGGGATATGAAAAACCCATTCTTTAGCAGGAGGAATACATGACAGAAGTAAGTTATCACATGTAAATTTCTTGAGGCTGAAGATTTCAGGCTTCACTCTGTAAAATTTAATAGACCACAATGCTACCTGCTCTACAAAAAATACGCAGCAGCACTTAAGATAACAGCTCCTGAAAAATTAGAAAAACTTCTACATAATTCCTCAGCTGTAGCAATACTAATATTTTGGACTATTTTTGTCTGGAGATTTTCAGGTAATTTTTTGCTCCAAAACTCATCCAGTTAGTGTCAAACTCCTTCATTTCTTGCCACGTTCATTTCTTTATGAACTCACATCATACAGAGAGGCGCTGCAACAGCCAATTTTGCCTGAATCTTTTCATACTCATTAAATGTCTGATGAAGGCCAAAATATCCCTTCCATTATTCAAAATCATAACTATGGGAAAGAACCCCTTATTTAACACTTATGATGCAAGGCCATTTTCTTCTAGGAATTTTCAGGCTGAAAAGAAACCTCAGGGAAACCATAGAATTAAACTGTCTCCAAATATTGAGGAAGAGAGAATAGGGTCCAATGAAAACAATATGCTACTTGATGTCAGTTGCTTCAGCTTCATTCACTCCATCAAATCTTCATATATTTGTCATAATTGTACTTCTGCAACAAGCCTTTTTTAATGAAAATGCCACTTTAAAATAAGCTTCAGAGAATATCAGGTTACAATCCCAGACACTGCCAACACTACAAGTTTCCCTGATTTTGCTTCTTGCCTGCTTGAGCCTTTATAACATGTGGCATTACCATGCAACAAAATATGTAATTCAAAACAAGAGAAAATATCTCACAACAAAATAAACCTACCTGAGTTTAGAGGCATTTGTTTTAGGACCAATATAAATTGCATTTGGGGATATGGTTTAGGTGAGGTCATAGTTGATGGACTGTGAAGGCCTTTTTCAACATTAATGATTTTGTGAATCTGAGATAATGGTGGCAATGAAGAGGAACAAAATTGTAATCAGCAAACATGGGGATTAGTTTGGGCTTTATTTTGCATTCAGGAATTTGTCCAGTAATGTAGCTGCTTTATTGTCCCACGTAAACAGGTGTGAATGATCATAATGTTCATAGAAATTACTCATGGTCATATTCATTTAATTTCAATAGTCAAATGGCAAGTTATGATGTAAATCACAAACATATAAAATTTGTTTTATGTTTAGCGTTAGTGAAAAGAAAGAAACATCAGAATCATATTTATTACTATAGTGATTTAGCAATTAGTGTATTAAATAGAAATTCCATGTAAAAATATTTAATATTTTTAGTCATATCAATAAAGGTGGAACACTATATAAATTAAACATCAATATTTCAGTCAGTGAACACCAGCATAGGTATAATGGACAAATTCTGGATCATTTTTAACAGAAATAAACTTTAACTCATTTTTTAGTGCTTATTTATTCAAATAGATTTTCCTCCAATGCTTGATATATAAAAATTCAGAAGTAGCAGTTACTACCATTTTTCTACAATTTTTTAATGACTAAATCTGTAGACAAGCTGCAACTAGCACAGTTCTAAAATAATTTGACTGAGTTCATTTCAGCTGTCACTGGGGATACGGCCAGAATGCAAATTCCCTTTAACACAAACTACTTGTATGAGCTTTTCCTATAAAACATTCCTTCATTTACTTTATTGAAATTTAGAATTCAGGATGTGTGGTAATACAGGGGTTTAAAGAAAAAAACCAAACCCCACTTATGAATAAATAAGAGATTTCCAATGAAATACTGACTGCCAAAAATACTGGCAAAGAAATTATACACTCGATGTCACTGGGCTCTTCTGTATATTTCTTTAGACATCAGAGATCTCTCAAATCCACTAAAGTATCTATAGAGGCTCTTTATAAATGCACATTGTAAAGCATAAAAGCACGTGCAGTTATAAAAGTCACAAAGGATGGCTGTACCATATAAAGACTGTGTCTGAGATAAATGAAGATTTCTAAATCTAAGACAATGAAAACCATTGAAATGTAAACAGTGTTTCATTAATTTTTCTATTTACCATATAATATGAAAAGCAAAATCCTGACCTTTTAACTAAGCACTTTTTATATTTATAAGAAACGAGAAAAAATAAGTTTCAGGCATTTTGATTATTCTTGCAAAATATGAAATTTTTTTCTTGTTTCATCAGCTTTGGCTTAACACAGCAAAAAAGAAAAAAAAAATCAAATTATAGCTTGATAATAATATGAATTATCTTCACTGTACTTTCCAGACCAGAGGTGTGTGAATGCTTGTATTTCCTCCTTAAAATTCTTCAAGAACATCAAGACCGTAAAACAACTTATTATCACTGAGTATTGATGAGAGTTAATTTCTGCCTAATCCCATAATGAAGGCAAAAATGTTCATAATCATTCATATGCAGTTGTTAAAAGTCTGATATCATCACCTACCTTTAAAACACTACTACACCTTTAGGGTGGAGCTCAAAGGTACTTTGGAAAGTCTTGTCCCTTCTACTGACCCCACTCACAACCCCATTCTAGGGAAGAACAGAGGTGCAGCAAACAGTATGAGACTGGGTCAGTCTTCAGGATATCCAACTGCAGATATTTTAGGGGTATCAGCATCTGCTATAAAAAAATTCTTCCACCTTAAACTGAGAACAGTAACAGGTGGCAGATAATTGGGTGCATGCGTGTAGGAGGACTGCATTTCAAAAACTCAGGGTTTGAACTTTCCAGTAGAAGTTTTCTATTTGCCAGCTGCATGTGCATTCTGACTGTAAATCTTTCTAACATCTGGTATAAAAATGGTGTCTCCCAAATATTCCAATTTTTAAACAGATAAGACAAAACGACAAATTAGAATGCTGGCCACATACTGTGCTTAAATTGGGGAGACTGGGGCCTTGGGGTTGCAGAAAGAAAAGGACAGACATAAAAGGACCTGAAGAAAAGGTGGAAAAGGTCTTGGCTGGAGGAAATGTCCTGGAAGTGATCCTTCTGGATTCAGGAGATCAGGTAGATGGATGGAGATAATTGTTATGGTCACCCAAGGTCCTTGGCTAACAGTGCCCAACATGACTAAGAACAAACAGCAAAGGAACAGTAGAGCCTTCTGCCCAACCCTCCTGGAAGAGCAGTAATCTCTGTGCAAGGGAAGTGTGAAAATATCCCTGAAAATATCCCTGTTGGGGATCTCTGTTGAGGACACAGAGATGAATGGGGCAATGTGAGTGAGATAAACAAGTCAGGGAAAATCTGGTCTAGTTGGTTCTTAAGCAAATCAGCTATGGGTTATTTATAGAATCTCACAGGTGCAAGCACTTAAAAACTTAGGCATCATATATATTTTATAATTACGGTATCAGTACCATATCAGCATATCACTTTCAAGTAAAATTCATCTGTCTTTTTTAAATGCAAGTAATTTCAACCACGCAAAGCATATAGTCTGATGTGAAATACAAATGGACATAGCCAGAATTTTTAAATTATGGATAAAAAATAAACCACTGAGACTTTTCTGCCTTACAAACCAGAGAATTCTACTAAAATATATATTGAATAACATTTTAGTCTCATACTGCAGTAGCCATTTTCTACTTACCTAATTTTTCCTCTATGTACACATTTCAACATGAAACAAGGCAGCAACAACAGAACTTTAGGGGAAAAATCAGTTCTGAGAATTATCATGATTCTGCTCAAGTACAATGATTGTTGGTATGTCCTCCTGCTCATGATTTGCAGATTTTCACAGCTGTAGGATCTTAAAAGTGCATAGGAATCTGCAGTGTATTACCAGAATATATTGAGAGCCTTCTGGAAAGAACTGGCACAGGTTTCCTGAGATCATGGTTTAAAAAGATATTTTTATTTCCAGTGTTTCTGGTTACTTGGAGAGGAGGACTGTCCACTTTCTTCTATAACAATTAAGTCATTACTTCCAAGCCTGTCAATTATGGGAATTCAAAAAATCTCTGCCTAAATGACTCATGCTCCTGCACAATCTTCAGGCAGTGACACCTGCACCTCAGATCTGCACTTTCTCTTGCTGCTGCATCCCTGCAGACACTCCAGAAACTCTCCAAAGAGAAGTAACAGAGAAACTCATACTAATTTATTTCCTTTGGGGAATATTTTAACTGGATGAGCCTGGGGAGGAATGATGCACCAGGTAAGAGTCCTGGTAGATATCAGTCTGCTCATTTCACCTTTATTCTAATGAGTTACCATGCCCTCACTCCACTCAACCATTAGCAAATTTAAAAGGGAGGCGTGACCACAGACCCATCAGGTGTTGTGAAGGATGCTGCTCAACTCCATGTGCAAAGGCTATCTGCCCACCTGTAGATGCTTGTGTAATTAGGTGTTGTATTCCTTCAAAATAAAGAGTTCTTTGAAAAACAGAACAAATATTACATCCAAAACCATCAAGAGAAACAAATCTTGCTCAAATACAAAAATTAAACAATGACAAAAGATTTAAATACAGTTCCAAAGTTGCAACATGAATAATACTGTATAAGCTTTCAGTCATAAGAACCTAATTTAAGTCCTAAAAGAGGTTTTCACTTTCATCGCATATCACAATTTGTGAAATCCAGGTTATAATGAATTTGTAATATAATTTGAGTGATCCGTTCACTGCAATTAAAGGAATTTTTCATAGCTTTTAGAGATAAGATTAATTATCTTTTCAAAGTCAGATATTCCAGAAAGGCAGCTACTTTGTCCTTAAGGCTTCCCTGATGGTGTCTCTGCATGACAGGTGTATGCCAGCTAAGGGAGAGTGTTGATGCATCCAGAAGAAATCACACTGTGCTGCAACTCCATGAGCTTGACAGATGACCACCACATAATTCAGAGAGCCAACAGTGATGCATCATGTGGTTAGGATAAACTGGAAATTCATTCTGACATCCATAAACTTTTAAAAATGTAAATTACCTTTCAGGTGTTGTTTTGTTTTGTTTTCTGGACAATCCATTAGCAGTCTTCAGTAGCATTTCAGTATTTCAAGAAAATTTTAAGGTATTAGGTGTAGCCCACCTAAGTCAAATCCACCTCAGGTTTCCTGCAGGATGCATATACAGATAACTTGAACCTCTGTTTGTACCTATCAAGTTACTTCATGACAACTCCTTGAAATCAGATGGAAATTCAGTTGATCTCTAAGGCCAGCAGTATGTCACACACAGAACATTAGTGGAGTGTCAGGAATATGCAAGCATCTTGACTCCAACATTCGGTAATTATCCTCTCTCAAACACAAATTGTTTTCTATAAACTACCAAGAAAATTTACAACAGAAGGAGCAAATAAAAAGGACAAACATTCATGAAGTATCCCATAAGCTTTGTAGAGCTACAAGATAAGCAAGAAAGTAAGGCAGACCCATTGCTGAGTATCAATTATAAATATTTGTTTAGTCTTCATTTCCCTGACTATTCTGTAACCCAGAAAACAACAATAGAGATTTGTGGCATTTTTATTTCTAGTACCTAAGTTTCTTCTGCTGACACTTTTAATCAATACAATTAGCAATCTATCATGCACACAAAATGAATACTCCTTTACATATCTGGGGGGGCAATAATTAGCTTTGTGAAAGGGATGCAATTACTGATGCTTTTATTAAACTGAGCACCACTACAAAGACTCATGCCAAAAATTCTTCTAGAAGCTGAAATACATACCAGAAAGGAAGTTAACAAAGCTACAAAAGCTACCTTCTATATCCCTAGCTGACCAGAAAGATAAGGTTCTCTGACACAGGAAAATTTGGTCCATTAAGGGGAGGAAAGGGATAACATGTACATGAGGTAGTGGTGTAAAGACCATAAGCAGGATGTCTCGCTGAGTACTAAAGATCTTTCCAAATGAATATTAATATGTTTAATCCACCATGTGTCATCTTGTATTACATATTCCACATTTTACAATTATTGTTTTATTAATACTAGCATTAAAAATGTATGTGTTCATATTATCCATCTGTGCCTAAAGCCAAAATCTTACCTACCACACAGTGTAAGGTACAGCCATGTGCTCAGGCACCAGGACTTTTTCCTATTCAGCAGGTCCATGGACCAATGATTTTGGGCTCTCAGCCAGCCATGCCCAACATGCACACATGGCTTGTTTGCCCACAGCCATCTAAAGACTGCTGGTGCTTTGTGGGGACATACCAAAACAGGGAAGGTGAACAACACAATAAAATACATATGAGGGACTTTGAATGTTCCCTACTATGATGATGCTACTGGCAGTAAGAATTTCACCAAATGTGGGTGGTTTTCACCAAAGGAAGAATTTGGGGAAAGTCACCCAAGCTTGTTGGCATGCTGATTGACAATGACAATTTTCTCCCACTGTATGAAACAAATGAAGGAATTTCAGGAAAAAAGATTAAACCTGAGAAGACCTGAAAGAACAGATACACAATCAAATCTAAACACAAATGAAAGGGCATGAAAAAATGCTGAAATTATCATTATCATTTGGTCAAGAATGAAACAAAGTCGGATGAAGAAAAAAAGAGGAAGAGCTTTATCATGATACTACTACATTCATATCTAAGAGCATTTTTTGTTACCATTCATGACCTAAGCATCTTATAATAATTTGGAACCCTACTGCCTAATTTAACTGTATAATAATTGTGTATACCTACATTTTTCATCAATTTAGTTCAAATAAAATATTATTTCAGAGAATCGATAATGGCACAGAATTAATCACAAAAAGAGCATGGAAAGTTTATAGTTTTTAAAGCTATGGGAGCCTTTAATTATATCCCCAACATTGTATCAAGCAGGTAACAAAGTGGGACTTCACGAAGCTGCACAGGTCAGATAAAAGCTGATACAGCAGGGGTCAGGAGAAGCAAAAGTGGCTTGAGGAAGGTTTGGGACCCTGGAGCCCCATAAATACTGGAAATCTTCACCAAAAGCACTATGGAGACAAAATGCAGGAAGTGAAATGAAACAGTAAAGAGTCCACAAACCACCGGCCAGAGTTAAACCACACAGAGTGACTACAGCTATTAGAGAACATGTGTTTATTCTTTTGGAAGTCTGCACGTCATATTCAGATTGAGAGACACAATACCATGAATTAATTGTAAAACCATCATCAATGAGAAGACTAACTTCATGCAAATTGTATATCTAGAGCACCTTCCCCTTTTCAGTTTCTACTGGTTTCCAGTGATTTAGAAATGAAGAGTGAATGCTTGCATATAAAGAGAAATCATGACGATTTCTCAAATTCGTGACAAACAAAAAACAAATAAATAAAATCCACCATAGGAAGGTAAGGCAAGGTATCACACACGACCTAAGAAAATCTGATCCTGAACTCTTGCATGGCATCAAACTTTTACATCCATTTGCCCAAACAGCATCTCAGGAAACAAGCAGTAGAAGATTCAATCTATCCTCTGTCACAATAAAACCAAGAAAGCAAATCTTTTCCCTCACAGGTGAAAGCATTTTTTTTCTTTCTTTTTTAAAAATTCTTATGAACTGTGGAGTTCCTGTGGGAGTTGGCGGAGAAAAGAGAGAAAGAGGAAAATCAAGCCTTACTTCTGTAAAAATTTCTAAAAGAAAAATATAATAAAAAAATTTAAGTGATGTAAACCTTACAATTTGGGACTCAGTTCTTAAAAAGAACCCCAAAAAACAACAAATCAAACAAAAAACCAAACTCATTCCTTTTACTTACCTTTCCTAATATTGGTTCTATTTTCTCTTTATCTCATTATACTGTTCCCCAAACTTTTAATAAATCCTCTAGCCCTTTTATGAAAATGAATTAATTTTCCATTTATGCTTTTCTTATTTTCTTCCTTTCCAGATTAACTAATGCTGACACATTGCTTCATTGCTTTCCTTTTCTTTTGGGAGCTATGTTTTTTTCTCAGCCTTACATCTTTAACTGTATCATGAAGGCACAGGGCTTTTTTCCTGTTTCTTTCTTTCTGTTCACTTGGAGATGTGATCAGTCATGCCTTAACCAGTGTGTTTTTAAAGACTGTTCAGCTGTGTTCCATTTTGACAGAATTTTCTTACTCATTTTTCACATACTAACTAAATTTCTCAGTGCATTTCAAATTTGCTCTCCCGAATTTGAAAACTCCTGTGTGGTTATATGCAGTCTGAGCTATTCCTTCTAGGCTGAATACAAGAAATCTACTAACTCTGACATTAAATGACCTAATGTCATACAATTTCAGTTAACTAATAATAGATTATTTTCTGACAATTTTCAACAACCTTTCTGTCATTTACATGTTTTTGTAATCAAACTTTCCTATGGCATTTAGACCTCACAAAGTACTGTACCTCATGAAAACAAATGCTCAGTCGTACTACAGACTCAACCATACCACAAAAGTTGAAAACATGATATTAAAAAATAAATTTGTGCAAATGTATTATGACAAAAATATCCATTAAGTAAGTATGCAAATAAAGGAGAACATTATATACACACACACACACACGCATACATATATATATATACACACATATATACGTAAAAACTGCACAAATGGTAATTTACTTTCTAGCTTATAAATTATTTTTTGCAACGTTTTTGTGTTATTATACAGATAGCACCATTATTATGCTTGGCACTTTACAGATGTCTCCAAAAATGAGGTCACTGCCTTGAAGAGCTTATAATTAACCCTCCTGTGAATTATATACTGAGTAATTGAGGATATTTATCTGCCTGTGAGCTATACAAACAACCTTATTCAGGGTTATATATTACATATTTGTATTACTTTGGGTTCCAGTTTGTATGTTAACTAACACAAAAATAAAAACAAGCGAGTGGTGGAAGATTTAAGAAAAAAATTCAAGCCAGATAACTGTTTTCCCATTTGCTTTTTCATAGATTGAAGCAAAGTGAATGGGTTACCAAGACAACCATTTCATAAAATCAGATTGTCAAAATCTGTTAGGAAACAAGTAGTCTATAATATGAGCCTTTGGCTAAATGAAATCATCTGATATGATGGAACTCTAAAATTACCTTATAATTTTAATTAAAACAAGTTGCACACATTCAGTCTTGAATGTTGACCATTATCATAGTCTGTAATTGTCATTCTTCAAATAAATAGTCAAAGTTTAGGGAGCAGATCTACTAATCCTTTTCCATCCCTGTTCTTCAATAATAATTTTCTTTGTGCTGACCACCATAGCTGAAAGAACACTCTTGCAAAGCTAGCAGAAAAAGGTTTACATCTTGCCAGCCAAAAAGCTGTACTGAAGAGATTGTTTAGTATTCACAGTATCACTTGTATCCTTCTTTGCCCTGTCTAGGCAACTAGGGAGTTAGATCCTGTGTATATAAACCAAAGAGAAGGGTGTGAGAAGAATAAAGGCTTTGAAATTTACATTTCTTTTTGTCAGTCTATTTTTGCTTCTCTTTTTCAAGTTCTCTGGTGTAAAAGCAGCATAGATTATCCACTTGCCAGTACTGCAAACTTGCAGTCAGTATTAATATGAAATTAATGATGTAGTGAGAACATCACAATCTCCCAGGGAATGAATGCCATTTTTGTGACACTACTACTGTATATTAACCTCTCTACAAATGGAAGGAAAAAAAAAGCTACAGTTTATTTCTATCTGTTTATATATGGAATATATGCATTTTGCATGCATGTGAAGAGCATTTTTTTATATTAAAACATAGAAATATACACATGGGTCTTTAAAATTATGTGCTGCTTGTTCCACAATCCCTTCCCAAAAAAAGATATACAAGCTTAACTATAGCTTGTGAAATGTTCTGATTTTTCTCTTGGTAGGTTTCTAGAATCTCTGGAAAACACTAAGAGCTCCAGATGGAAGAATTTTTTGAAAAGCTTGATTCAAGAGACTTCTGAATTTTGGCAGATAAATGCTGCATATGTTGTGTGGAGGTGATCTCCTGTGGGGGACAGGAAGATGATCTCTTAATGCACATTCACCAACTGTCACAAGGCTGAAAAGAGTATGCACGTATTGTGCAAAGATACTTATCAAAATTTCAAATCCCTGTTTTTTCAGTGCAAAAGCTAAAATAAATCTTAAAAGTGAACTGTCATGTTCTTCAGGGGATGAATTAAACATGCTGTTAAGTGTATACTCCATTGGAAAAAAAAGTGGTCCTTTTTAACCCATATTTATATAACTCTTTTTAAAAAAACAGATTTCCAACATGCATGTTTTATTGAGGGGAAAAAAACCTCCCAACTCTGAACATGCCAGCATCACATCCAGCAATCCAGCTGTTATTTTCAGACTAAGTGAAGGTACAATTCTAAACTAAAATAACCAGAATAAAGTAAATAATTAACTAGGACAAAAAGTTAATTCTGTTTAAACAGTGGCAGTACAGTAACCTTTCCACTTAAAATGTTTACTGATTTAGGTGCTTTAAGAAGATTTTCAGATCTGTGGCCTAAATATGTGGGGAAAAAAATAAATAAACTGAAAGAAAATGAATTCATCATTTCCCACGGGAGTTTTCTACTGCAAAAAACCACAGAGTTTCCACTGGGATAAAAATAGGTTTAGAACAATTCAGTTGTGCCACTTGTTGTTGACCATATAAATAAAGTTCCCTCTTTATCCAACAGGTAAAATCTTTATACCAGGCAGCAGGGGTATAGCCCATAGGACTGTTTTGGATAATATTAATAAATGTGGCTTTCCTTAGAAACTAATGAAGTCAGTTTGAGGATGTGGGACAAGTAGAGTCCCTATTGCAAATGGTGATCTCAGCACTCCAGAGATCTAACTCTCACTACTCTCTTGTAAACTCTTTTATTGCATATTAGATAAAATCTAATCTGCTAAATTCTGGCAAAAGTTTATTTTTTAATAATGATCACATTTTAGTTCAGAAAGAAATTGTTCTACATGAGTTAAAAATGCAGCCTTCATTAGGCAATTCTCTCAGCCTTAGGCGCCTGGTGTGTTATCTAGCAATGATATTTTCTTTCTTTCTTTTTTTTTTAACTTAGAAGATTATGGTTTAGTGATATAAGACTATAGAATGGCCTGGGTTGGAAGATCACCTTAAATATAATTGAGTTCCAGATCCTCTGCCATTGGCAGTGACATCTTCCACCAGACCTGATTGCTCAAAGCCCCACCCAACTTGGCATTCAACACTTCTAGGGATGGGGCATCCACAACTGCTCTTGGCAGACCTGTTCCAGTGTCTCACCACTATCACAGTAAAGAATTTCTTATGAACATCCAATATAAACCTACTTCCAGTTTGAATCCATTCCCTCTTCTCCTGTCACTATGTGCGGGTATAACAAGTCCCTCTCTGGCTCTCCTGTAGGTTCCTTTCAGGATCTGAAAGGCCACATTTAGGTCACCTCAAAGTCTTCTATTCTACAGCTCAAACAATATCAGCTCTCTCAGCCTTTCCTCACAGAAGAGGTGCTCCATGTCTCTAATTATCTTGGTGGCCTCCTCTAAGCTTGCTCCAACAGGTCCATGTCCTTCCTGGGGCTCCAGGGATGGATACAGCACTACAGGTGGGATCTCACCAGTGCAGAGCAGAGGGGCAGAATCCTCTCCTCTCCGTCTCCCTGTTGGCCACACTGCTTTTGGTGCAGCCCAGGACCAGACTGGCTTTCTGGGCTGGGAGTGCACTTGTCAGCTCATGTCCAGCCTCTCATCCATCACCATCCCCAAGTCCTTCTCAGCAGGGCTGCTCTCTGATCCCCCAGTCTGTGTTGATACCAGGGCTTGTCCCATCCCAGGTGCAGCACATTCCCTGTACTCCATGTGCCTTGGCATAACTTCTAGAGGATCTGTTCCAGCATCTTCCCAGGCACAGAGGTGGGGCTGACAGTTTAATAATTCCCGGGGTGTCCCTTTCTACGCTTTTTAGAGATAAGTAAATTTTCCTTTTTCCAGTCACCTGGGACTTCACTTGACTGATGTGACTATTCAAATGACATGAAGAGTGACTTGGCAACTGTATCAGCCAATTCTCTCAGGACTCTGGGATGCATCTTATCAGATCCTATAGACAGATACACTAAAGTTCCTCAGGTGGTCATAAACCCGATCTTACAGTGGGAAACTCTTTGCCCCCATAGTCCTCAGAGAGACAGCGATGTCTTCTGATATCCCAAAGAGCACTAAAAGTCTGAACCACCTACCATTGTCCATTTAAGTAACAATTTACAAACTTATAAAAACAAAGGTTCTCATTCAAGAGGGCATATTTAAGTTTCAATAAAGCACTGAAGAGTTTCCCTCGCAAAATTCAAACTTAAAATAATTAAAAAACTACCCTAAAAGCAGCAAGAAGTCCACTTAGGTCTTTGTTTCAAAAGATTAAAATAATTAAAGGTTATATGACAGTCTTGGAACAGAATTGTAAATCTGGGCATCATTGTGTATAACTTCTGTATGTACCTAAAGTACACAATCTATTGTCTAAAGACTTTTTACTTTCCATGGCCAAATATTTAGTTGTCTTAAGTAATACCACAAGATTTTTAATTTTTTTTTTTAATTATCCATATCCTATTGTGCAAGCTGACATATAAAAGAAGTGAGAAAATTGTGTCACAACTTTTCAATGTAGCTCATACAAGCTAGGTATTTAACATTTGGCATGAAAAACAGTGACTCGTCTGGTTAGGAATACCAAGGAGGTGAATCCAGATGGGGAAAAAATTGAATGATTTGGTAATTAGCACAGTTCACAAAACTTAACCAATTTGGATGGGCTCCAAAAAAAGACAGATGTGAAAAATGTCTCTGCAATGCCTTCGTTTAGTTTGTTTATTGGTTACTCAGGTACACATGCTGGAAATATTACAAGAACAAAGTTTAAAAAAATAATAAAAACTGTCTTTTAATGAATTATCTTCTCTGTTATAGTAGAGCCAGACTTTCCTTCAAGGCTAAAGAATTAAGTTACCTTTTCTTCCTCATGCATTTCACTCTGAAAAGCTTTAAAATGGACATCTTACTTCTAGAAGAGTATGATTAGATGAGGAGCACTACCATCCAGTTGCAATTTGCTATTTTCACATTTAGATAAGAATTACACCCACTGTAACACCTAGAGTCCTAGTATGGTACAGACACCACAGCTGAATTACCTACTGCAATGCACAGATGTTATTTGGAAAGTCAAATGTAGACTTTTATTCTCCTTACAATATATTTATACTTGTGTATTCCACATAGAGGTAATTAATGTCAGGGGCAGAGACTTTATCACACACTTCATTCTAGTCACTCAGTTACCACTGCCACACCACTCAACAAGGATACAAGTGCTCTTTTTTAGTAAATTATTTTTAAAATTATAGAACCATATAAAAAAAAGTTGATTCTAGCAAAAAACTGCTGATGAGTACTGTAGTTTTAAGAAGTAACACCCAGAGTAGCAAAAACGCGACTTTAGAAAAATGTTTTCTAATATGTCTAAAAGAGCTGTCCAAGCATAGAACAGAAAAATAGCCAAGATGGATTTGTATAGCACCAGTAGTAGTTCTATGGTAGTACTTGCAGAGACAAGTAATCTTGCTGGGTTTCAGAACAATTACTGTAAGGATTATTGGCACGGAGAGAATGTGAAGAGGTAGTTCTTAAAGTATAAGCCATAAATGCAAATTGGTTTTGTCTTGAATGTGCTGCTGCCCATATGAAGCTGAAATATATGCAAAATAGTAGCTTTATCACATGCTAATGCAGACAGAATACCAGACATCCTAATGCACGAGACCTGCCAGTATTTGACTTTACAGTTCAAATAAAATAGACGGGATTTAAGTGGATTATATCCCAAGTACCTTGTGCACACGGAATAACTTCAAAACCTTCCTAGCATGAAGCCACTTTTAGGCAAAAAAATATTCCATTTTACTAGTAAGCCCTGAAAAGTCAATCCATATAAATATCTTCAATAATTTATCATGCCAGACATTTCAAATGCCAACAAATTTAGCATGCACACACTGAGAAGCTTTCTGTTAGTTCTGAATGTTTTAATAAGGGCAAAGTCACATACCTACAGATGCAATATAAAGCATTTGACATTGTTAAGTAAATCACTGTGTATTATAAATAACTACTACATGTACTTAACCAAAACTAATATAAAAACCAAAACATCAGTGCTCAACCAATATGTTGATAACCAACTGCCTCCCAGTCAGAAGATGAAATACATATCTAACAATAGTATGCATACATTCACTGATTGTGTGATAATTGTGATTTAAAAGGCATCCTGATAGGCTCACTATCAAATGTTTCACAATGTTGTTTTGCCTAGAATATTTCCATGGGGAAGGCAGTGAATAAACAGAAGTTAATAGGGAAAGAAGAAGGTTAGGTACCTGTAACAGCAACATTTTCATAAACATTATTTTGCACCTTTGAATCTCCTCTGCCTCACATCCAGCATATATGTGTTCTTCTTCTTCATTATCAAATTATTTCCTCCAACTTATTTGTAGGACAAACTCTTATATTTTTCTGTGACCATAACACTTGATACACCTGCTGTGCACAGGAGGGATGCCTGGCTACATACAACACAGCATGGTACAGTCAAGGCTATCATGGTCTCTGTGTTTGAGAGCTCAAGGCTCAGAGGTCTATATTCTACTTCAGAATATACAAATTGCCAAATGAAAATAAGATTGACAGATTTTTCAAATCTTGCTTACTTAGCTTTTACTTTAACTTTCACATTTAAAATTATGGCAAAATATGACTCTCCAGGAAGGAGGAATGCATAGAAAGGTGTACAAGAGTCTCAGATGACAGTATTCTTTACCTGAGTACACTGAAGACTTCAGAAGTTCTCCCTAATCTACCCAGTCATGGGGAGTCGCTAACCACATCACACCATTTCAGCAGATATACATCCCTAGAAAACAAAGTACCTCCTTTTGTTGGCCAGTTTGAATCAGCACAACTTTGTTTCCAAGAGAAACAAATTCAACAATTATATTAATAGAATTAAATACACAAGTGAAACTTTGAAAATTCATCAAAAATCCAAGGATTAAAATTTTAATGGGTTTCATATTCTATGCCATGATTGAATAGGATTTTCATGTTAACAATGTTTTTAGGTGTCCCAAAAAAGGTGGGTATAGAAAGCTGAAAAATAGTTCAATACAATACAGACTTCAAGTAAAAACATAATATTATGAAAGCAAGTCTTAATCCTCCACAAATATGTTTCTGCCACAGAACAAAAGGAGCATGCTCACTCTAAATGTGGCTTAAGAAACTTAAGTAAAATGTAAATAGTCATGTGTTTTACTGAAAAAAGGCCATGACTTTAAAACAATAGCAGTTTGGAATCTAGAAGGAGCCACTAGTAGTTTAAATTATTGTTCAGCCATGATGCAAAAGTATGGTATAGAATACTCTTAGTGGAGAAAACTGTATGAAGAGACAAAGCAGCTTAAACAACTGCAGTTGATTCTTTCTCTGTGTAAGTACAAATCACCAGAGTCACCATCTCATGAAGCAATTTTATATTAGTACAGACAAGAAAGCTTATCAGTTTAAAAAAAAATAAAAACAACAAAAAACAACCTCATTAGGAAAAAATTAAAACCTGGAAGTTAGTATAGCATCTCTCTATCAATCACCATGCAACTGTGCCCACTTAGGTGTCAATACATCTATCAAAATTCTGTGCTGTACATGCATTTACATAAATTTAAATTTGATCATATTCAATGAGAAGAACAGAAAAACAAATATTAAAATAAATATAAATCATTACCGATAAAGAATAAATCAGGGAACAACAAGTTTGAGCAAAGTATTTTTGAGTAGAAAACCAGCTTTTACTATATCCTGCTATACAGGCCAAATAAGAAGTTGATGGACTTGTCTTGGACCTTGCATAGCTTTTGTGTAGCCAAAAATGAATGGAAACAAAATGCTTTTTTGCTCATTTTTGTTACACAATTAAAAAAAAAGGGCAAAATACTTAAACCACAGATTTTTTTTTATTTTGTCTCTTCCAAAAAATAAATTACCAATATCTCTATTAGCCTGCTGCAGAGTGATTTAAGCCTATGTCTGCAGCTTTGTAATGTAGCAAAGATTAAGGTTTTTTGGCTGCTGGCTTTTTAAATCAATAAAGACAGACAAATCAAGGCCCCCTCATGGCACGATTCTCATCAGACTAATAGACTGGGTTAAGGAACAGGTTTGAGGCTTCGATGCTCTGATGGAGCAGAGATTAAATCAATTAGGAAAGTGCTAGGATGGGCACGGCAGGAAGTGTTTTTCTGCATTAGCTTCTCCTATCAGTTAACACAGGCAAGCAAGCACACTGAACTGAGTATAAAAGCAGTGCTATGCTGCAATAACCAAGGGCAAGAAAATAAAACTGAAATTCATTTCAAATTAACAAAAGAAACCTCCACCAGAAAACTCCAAGTTTTCCTCACTGTTCTAAGCACTAAGTTCCCAGGAAACCTCTTTCTCTCAGTTCTGCTCAATAAAAAGAGAGTAAGCAAAACATCATTGTGATGCTAAAGCTATAATGCTAAAGCCATAATACTAAAGCTGCAGAAAAAATCTATTAGTACAAAAGTTAAAATTGAAAATTGCTTATCAGTTTCTGAAAAACAATGATATATTACCATAATTTCTTGTTATCATTAGTAGTTTTTTGCTTGCTTAAAAGGATGATTTTTCACCAGACTTTATTGAACCCTTTTGTATGTACATAGAGGAACTCCTAATAGCAGCATCATATACACAAAAGAAAAACAAGGAAATACATATATAGTAAATTCATACCGTTCTTTTTGAATGGGTAAAAAGAATTTAGTCTTTTTTATTACCACAAAATTTCTATCTTTTATTTTTCTACATCAAAACCATACTATAAATATTATAAAGATGATGTAATAATGTAAACCCAAACCAGTTTGAAAATGTGTGAAGATTCCAAAGATGTAAATAAGAAATATTAGAGGACAACCAGTTTTTATTTCCAACAACTGGAGGAAGTCTACAACACACAAACCATTCTTGTGGCATGCTTGCATCAGAAAATTCAGATAATGTAAGAACAAAGACAATAGTATAGCCCAATGAAGAATTGCATAAAATAGCAATGCAATTACCAAAACTAACAAAAGTTATCCAAAAATACAGGTAAGTCTCAACTATTGTTATTATGCAGCTTCATATGAAACACTGTCTTTGCACATCTGACTTGGAAATTCCCAATTTTTTGCCATACAGCCCAGCAGCCAAAAAGGAGGCACAATCCCATTCAAGCATATGCTACATAGTTATGATTCAACATAGACAATTAAATGTTAGGTAGACTGAGAATTAATAACCAGTTTGATTTAATATTGTTCTTGCTGGGTTAGGCCAAAAAAAAAATAATTAAATAATCCTAGAGTGGCTTGGGTTGGAAAGGACCATCTAAAGATCATCTAGGTCCAAGCCTACTACCATGGGCAGGGTCGTCTTTCACTAGATCAGGTCACTCAAAGCCCCATCCAGCCTGGCCTTTAACACTCCCAGAGATGAGGCATCCTCAGCCTCTCTGGGCAACCTGTTCCTGTGCCTCACCACCGTCATAGTAAAGAATTTTTTGCCTAATATTTAATCTAAACTTACTCTTTTCCAGCTTAAAGCCATTCCTCCTAGTACAGACACTACATGCCCTTGTAAAACCTATCTCCAGCTTTCTTGTAGGCTCCCTGCAGGTTCTGGAAGGCTGCTATATGATCTCCCCAAAGCCTTCTCTTCTTCAGGTTGAACTATCCCAGACTTGCCTCATAGGAAAGTAGCTCCAGCCCTTTGATCAACTTTGTAGCCATCATCTGGAGTTGTTCCAACAGGTCAACATTTTTCTTGTGTTGCGGGTCCCAGAGCTGGACAGTTTTTCAGGTGGGCTCTCATGACAGCAGAGTGGAGGGCCAGACTCAACTCCCTTGACTTGCTGGCCAAACTCCTTTTGATGCATACCAGGATGTAGTTTGCTTTCTGGGCTATAGGTGCACATTGCTGAGACATATTGAAATTCTCACCCATGAGACATCTGTCTTCAACACATTAAATAAGTCATTCTACTCTGGGAAAAACTTCTGCACCATTTTAATAATGTATTTTTTTAACTAGAAAACTAAAAACATAAGCAACTTCAGTTCAATTAACTTAAGGTGCTTTTTTTTTGACACAGAGTAAAATGAAGGTATATTTTAAATATTAGTAGATTAAATAATATTTAACTTGATCCTTGCATGTCAACTACTCTAGACAGGCAGAGAATTGGTTCTGACCACCTGGGACAGGGCAACCCTAGATGTAGCTACGGACTGGGGAACAAGAGACTGGAGAACAGAACTGTGGAAAGGGTCCTGGGTGTTCTAGCTGAGAGAAAGTTGGATATGAGTCAGCAGTGCCCTGGCAGCCAGGAGGGCCAACTGTGTCCTGGGCTGAATTAAGCAAAATATCACCAGTCAGTCAAAGGAAGGGATTGTCCTGTTTTGCTCTGCATTGGGGCACCTCATCTTGAATAGTGCAATTTTGAGGGCAGACCTCAACACAATCTACAGCTTCCAAACGAGCGGAAATGGAGGGGCAGGTACTGATCTCTTCCCTCTGGTGTCTACAGATAGGACCTGCATGAAGCTGTGTCAGGGAAGGTTTAGGCTGGTATTAGAAAAAGGTTCTTCACCCAGAGGGTGGTTGGGCACTGGAACAGGCTCCCCAGGGAAGTGGTCACAGCACCAAGCCTGAGAGAGATCAATAAGTGTTTGTGCAATGCTCTCAGACACATGGTGTGACCCTTGGGGCTGTCCTGTGCAGGCCAGGAGCTGGACTTCAATGATCCTTGTGGGTCACTTCCACCTCAGGATATTCTATGATCTCATGAAAAATCAGCCACAGTGGTATGAACTTGTGTGACAAGAATTATACTAGAATAATATATGTAAACAAGTAAACATCTCTTCCATCAGAAAACTATTAAATGTAGTTGCAGTTATACAGATTAGACATTTAAGATATTCCTCTTTTTTCATGTTGGTTTACTTCTTTTGTAGGCTCAGTATGAGTTATGATGGTTGTAACATGAGCCATTTTCATTCAGGATTTTTTTCCTGTCCTTTTTAATACTGGTTAGCAGAAATGTATTACAAAGTGATCTGGAATGTACTCATAAAGAAAACAAACTAGCTAGACATTGAGACAACAGACAAGAAAAATTTAAAAATCGGTATAACTTTGTTACTTTATCATATTTCATAGGCCAATTCAAGCATTTTTATGAATACATCATTTACTGATGACATATAAATACGAAAACTTCAAACATGGAAGATATCAGAACAAAGAATTTCACTGCTTCCATGGCGATGTCTCACTCATTATATAAGCTTCATTTTCCCCTCAGCAGATTCTTCCTAAACTGTCTTCCATCAACTGCTATGAGTTAGCACTTTTTCTTTCAAATAGCTCAATGGAAAAAAAAAAAAAATAAAATTCTAAAATACCTTATATTTGCAAAAAAATTCGTCAGCTATATGCTTTATCTACATCTTTCACACTTCATTTTCAACAATATTTAATATTTAAGCTGCTTAGGGAAAACGCTCCTTTTATTCATAGATTCTAAGTGCTTTGTTTATATATACAAAATGTATACCATTAAGATCTTGAATTTGATGTCCCATGTATCCTAACGTTATACAAATGGCAGAAAACAAGTGTGTGTGCTAAATTGAAGCACTCGTTGAAGACTCCATAGGACCATTGACCCAAGAATCTCAGCAACTGGGAGTATCAGCTGAACTTTTAGAAATATTTTTATATTTCTATATTGCATTTCCAGCTCTGGGGCTCCCAGAATCAGAACAGGTACTTGTTGGAGCAAGTCCAGAGGAGAGCCTGAAGATGAGGTAGTTGTCTCCTGTGGAATCAGGCTGAGATAGTTTTTCAGCCTGGAGAAGGCTCTGGGGAGGCTTTTAGCAGCCTTCCAGTACCTAAAAAGGGCTTTACAAGACAGCTGGAGAGGGGCTTTTTACAGGGACAAGTAGTGGTGAACAAGGGAGAACAATTTAAAGGGCTTTAAATTGTCAGAGGGTAGGTTCATACTAGATGTAAGAAAGAAATTTTTTACTTTGGGAGTGCTGAGTCACATACAATCTGTTCCAAAGAGATTTCCCAGAAAAGTCATGGATGTCCTGTCCCTGGAGATGTTGAAAGCCAGTCTGGATGAAGTT
Organism: Passer domesticus; assembly: GCF_036417665.1. Classification (NCBI taxonomy): domain Eukaryota; kingdom Metazoa; phylum Chordata; class Aves; order Passeriformes; family Passeridae; genus Passer; species Passer domesticus. Next base: position 49,069,251 of record NC_087477.1, read on the forward strand.
TTAAGCAATCTGATCTAAAGGGAAGTGTCCCTGCCCATGCTGGGTGTGGCATGGTTGGAACTACATCATCTTTAAAGGTTGCTTCCAAATCAAACAATTATATGATTAAAAAAAAAAAAAAAAAAAAAAAAAAAAGAAAAATAAGGACACCCTTATTATGATACAAAGTGGCTGCTACTCCTATATTAAGACTGGAGGGGTTTTTTTTTCATTCAGGTGTCTAGAATTACACATATTAAGTGAGAAGTCCAACATTACCTTGGCTTCATATCTCTTTTGCAGAACATGAAATTTTCTTGTAAGATGCACAATTTTCCTAGCTGAGGCAAGGGCAAGAATTTCAAGTGGAAGGACAAGAATTACAAGAAAGGCAACTGTGATAGTACCACACAATAATCAAACCTTCAAATTCTTATTTCAATAATTTATTTAGTGACAGCCTATTTAAAATATGCATGTAAGCATTAGACTTCCTCATCATGTTCTCTTTTTTCCCCTTTCCTCTCTCTTTTCTACGCAATCTATAATTATTTTCAGTTATATTCAACAGTTTCAGCAGAGACAGAATGGCCCCATTTTAACCCGACATACAGATCAATTGTCAGAATATACTCAGGGATATAGTAAATGTAGGTGAGAAGGGACTTGATCCCAAGCATATGCTGGAACCATTAACATAGCACTCTTCCTCTCTCATGCATTTTCAGATCACACTTCTCAAGATGAAACCTGGAAGTCAGCACAGGCAAAACAACACTCTACAGACACATAGATGAACTGCACCAAGATGTGAAACTCACTAAGCCAGTTACTGGCAGCTCCACTTCCAGCATGTCTCTAATGCAATTTAAGATGTTTTGGTACATACACATTTTAGAAGCCACCAGGATTAGGCAAAACGTCATGAGGTTTAGGGAGGATCAGATTAAAAAGCACATACCTAAACTCTAACTCCCTTTTTGGATGAGTCCTAAGTCTTCCACTCCTTTTATACAGACAACTGCAAGAGATTCAGGCTGGGAACTTGAAAATATAGCTACTGTCCATCACAGCCTACATGAAACTACTGCCACAGGAAACCTCCCTGCCAATCCAATCCAATCCAATCCAATCCAATCCAATCCAATCCAATCCAATCCAATCCAATCCAATCCAAAACTGAGTTGTAGGAGGTTCTCTGGGGACAAGCACCTAAGAAACTTTGAAGGAGGGGGATGGGAAAGAATGAAAGCCCACAAAAAAATAAACCACAAACCCAAACACCATGATGAGAAGATTTTAGACCTTCCTGTTGGTATTAGAGAGTTTTTATTCCCACAATTTCTTTTGCAAGAAGTAGAGCATTTTTCTTTATTTTAAAGCACAGATATGCTTTAAGACAAGCTTCCTTAGAAGTTCATAATGTAGTCACTTGATGCAAACCCTTGATGCAAACCCTGGATGCAAACCCTAGTTTGCTCAGTTGAATGATTGCTGAATATTTTGTGGCAGTAAATGTCAAAATGTACAGCTTATGCATCTGTGCACATATGTTGCATACATGTTGAAATAAAGGCATTCATATTTTGTTCTGCATATGAACTGTGATAAAGTTATGATCAGGTCCCAGCATTTCTACTGCAGAAATATATCACAATAAGAATTTTGCTCCATTCCATTCCATTCCATTCCATTCCATTCCATTCCATTCCATTCCATTCCATTCCATTCCATTCCATTCCATTCCTATGTTTATTGACTTCAGCTTTTCTTCCATCCCATTACTGAAGAGAAATGAAGGGGAGGAAGAGACCTTGAAGTCCCCAAATATTTTTTAAAATAAGAGCGCAGTGAGATACGTTACAATAACTTTGTATACTATGCAAATAGGAAACATGGAGAGAGATGCTTTAGTGGCATTCTATTAACTCTGCAAGACCTTAAAGTGCAGAAAATTGTAAATATTCTCTGTGATGTTTCAATCCATTTGGTTATGTTTTATGTCCCTAAGAATGAAGTAAAAGTCATATCTATCACTTTCAAAGCCACCAATCAAACAAATATTTTTGTTTGATTGGACAATATACTAATAGAAGACCCACCTAGTTGGATCCCAGCAAAAGGATCTTCTCCACATCTCTGTACACTAAATTACATATATGTTTTACCTTTCACTTCTAATAGGCTACTCAAAAGACATGACAGCTGGGCCAGGAAAGAGGCGCACCTTCATTTTGAGTTACAAGTAAGATATCTAATCAAAATAATTTCAAAATGAAAATGTATTTCTTCTCTTTCTGGAAAATTATATGTCATTTCAATTATGCAGTAAATCACTTTTCAAGAATCCAAGTGATAGGATTTTTAGGCTTATTTCATTGGGGGATTTGGGGATTTTTGATGCAGGGGGAAGTTATTTTTCCTTAACATCTTAAAGATATTCTCAACCCTGACACGCTTTGCTGTCTGAAAGTTGGCACCAGCTTCCTGTATTCTCACTGCAGTCCATCTGTTGAAAGAGATCCAGTAAGTGTTTAAGATATACTTTGCTGCAGGTACTAGCTGTCTCCATATACACAGTCTAGAGGAGAAAAGGGCATCACTAAAGATGAACAAACTTAATTCTCATGTTTTTGACATGAAAGTTCATTTTGGAAAATACAGAACACATTGAAAATAATAGTGCTACCAATGGGAAATAAAAGCAGAGAAAGCCGTGAGATTTAAGACTGCACCATATGTCCTCTACTGTCTTGTGCACCCACTTGAAAACAAACTCCTTAAGCACAACCTCTAGAAATCTGAGTCCCCAGTGCCAGTGACTGGCGTTATGGCCATTTTATTTACTGTCTCCGGCTTTTTTTGCAGCTCTGTCTCTCACATCCTTTAACACTTTCCAATGAAATATGAAGTATTTATTCGTGAACTTGAAGAGATTTAAAGCCCTGCAGAGGGAGATAATTTAAGATCTGGTTATACATCAGTGGGGTTTCTACAGTTTTATCAATTTCTGTAAAAGCAGCACAGAGAGTTATAATCACAGGACTACTTGGGTCAAACTGAACAGCAATACATCCAGCTATTTTGCTCAGAAGATAAACAAACAGCAGGAAAGTATTAAAGAAAGAGACTACAAGAAACTGGAAACTTCCTAAAGGAAAGAAGAAGAGACAATTCTTTTATAAAAGTAGTCCTAAAAGGCTGAAAAAATTTTTGCACACTATTTCCCATTTATCAAGGAACAAACAATGTTTTCAAAAGCCATGGAGTTTTTCCAAACTTGAACTGAAATGAATGAAAAGGAAAATTTTCTCAGCTCTTTTCAGCAAGAACAAAATATAGAATTTCTACTAGATTGTCAGCCTTTAAAATTGATTTTGTACTGTTGCTTTTACTTAATTTTCTTATTTAAAACACGCATTCAATTGCCCACATAATAATTTGGCAATAAAGTCGAAAGGTTAAAATGGTCAACTACTTCAGAAACTGTAAGACAATTTTTAAAAAAAAAATATTTTTATTTTAAAACCTTCTGTCTTTCTCCCTTTTTTAAAAATTAGTAGTAGTATGATAATCAATTTTTTTTTTATTCTTCTATTCAAAGTTTGGTTTAGTTAAACTACGCAGGGAAATAATTTAGTCACACAAGGATGGTTTGAAAGAAAAGGATAAAAGAGAAAGATGAGCTACAAGGGACATTGGGAGAACTAAGACCTGTTAGCTCCACATTTTTTTCCTTTTTGCTTAAAATCTATAGAGAGCATTAGAAGGCATTGCACATGACTAACTCAGTGTTCATCTAGCCTCAGTTTTAACCTTGAATAACTTCTATAACTAATTTGCCCACCTTTTACTTTCAGCTGTTTTGAGTTGGAGCTTGCCTACTTCCTATCTGTCCAGGGTGTCATTTTTTATTACACCATTTACTTAGAAATACTTTCAAAACCCATTCTGAGGTTCCCAAGCAGTTTGAATTTTTGTTTGTGTATAATATGGTTTCAAAACTGTATTTTTTCTGGTACCTGCAGGCCCAAAACATGAAATATGAAATATTTACCATGTAAGTATACTCTCCAGAAGCAGTAATTGCTGTTGATCGGCCAAGGATGGGAAGCATACAAGTTGTGAAGGTGACAAAACCTACTTGCTATTTCAAGTCCACACGTGCAGCAGTATAACACTGGCATTCTTAGGGATGTTTTTCAGCTAAAAACCTCTGTGAAAGATACAGTGAAGCCTCGCTCCCTACATTAGCTTAGCATGAATGGCAAAACAGAACTGGCTGTTGGTACTGTTCCCACTTCGATAGCTGCTTTCAGGAGAAAACTACTTGTAGGAATTCCTACCTGAATATAGAATATATTTTTTAGAAAAAGAAGCTTTGTAGCTACAGAACCTTACATGCTCTCAGCTCTGTACAACACTTTTATTTTACAGAAATAAATGGTTTTGCCAAAGTCCATACCTCTTCTAGTCATCAGCTGCTCGACTGAAGCAAATGAACACATAGCCCATGGCATTGTCAGTAATAAATCTGTTTCCTCCAGATGCAGGACTTTCATTGATGCTGTGATGTGGTCAGTGGGAAAGATTTGAATCTCTCTGCAATTACAAAATTCCTGCCTTTTCCCTTCATATGCCTTCTCTTCCAATTTTAGTGGTAACATACTGGTGGTCAGTGTCAACTGTAAGAATCCGTTCATTAGATCAACAATTACTATGAACTTTGGATGTTCAGATTCAAGTTTTCTCTGTGATCAGACTACTTTTCAAAAAACTGTTATAAATTTAATTTTGCAGATTTTTTTTTTAATGTTAGCATGCGTGAGGATTACAACACATGAAATTTTGCTTCTTTATAGATTCATGGAGAAAAACACTTTGTCAGGTTTTTTTCTTGTTTTTGGGATCTGTGGAAGCACAGAGGAGAGAATGGCAAACCACAGCAAGATCTAAAGCAGTTATGAAATATTTATCTTTCTTGTGTTGTACATTAGAACAACTAGGTCTGACTGATGTATAATGTATTCAATCCCACCAAACTAAAATAATATCCAAAGACTTTAGAACAAAGCAACATAGAACACAGAACATAAAGTGAAGTGCTGTGCATTGCTTCATTTCGTTTGTAAGTTTGCATTTCTGACCCTCCCACTACCAAAGACAATAGACACATTAAAAAAGGGGGGAAGAATCCACTGCCAGTTTCAGCATCCAAGGGCTTTTTCCTCCCTGCCCTCCAGCAAGACCCCGTGAGAGCAGCAGGCTGGGAGCCTGCTCTGCGCATGATTCCTGGACCACTGCCGTTGCCTTGCCAACGCAAGGAGAGAACTCAGGGCTTACATCGGGCATTTCAATGCAGTGACCCACTTACTGTCTGTCAACAAATTCACTGGGACAATAGTGAGTGTAACACATTACAGAGATTAAATCCCAGGGACTGAACTACAAAGATGTCTGGAAAACAATCTTTGTCCGTTTGAAAAGCCAGAACACTATAAACAGAGTTAACAGTAATATGTTTATTCCTCCCATGTATTTGTTGCTTTACAGGAGAAATTTCTACCGTGATAATCTGTATTCATTATTTGTGTATTTATTTTTTTAACTAGGTTCACAAAACTCAGTAAATATTGCCATAAAAGTAATGAGAATGAAATAGCTTTTGTGTACTGCATTCTTGGCTAGAGCTGAGCAGTATTAAGACCTGAAAACCTTCTTTCAAGCTATAAGAATGCAATGGTTAATTTAGGATATATTTGTACAGATGGCTATCGTAGGAGCAAATCGTTACAAAAACCCCCACAAGTGATTTCTGCAAGACAGTTAGATCATGGATTTATATTTAAAAATTAACTATATGCAGGCTAGTTACAGGTTTCCCTTTCAGTTCTTCCCTTTACAAATATATTATTGCAGGCATGTTCAAATTCTTCTCCCTTTCTTCAATTCCCAGTTTCCTTCTGTTCTTTTCATTCTCTGCAAATAGATTATTCAAACATAAATAATTTGCTTTAAAAAGGCTGGCAACTACCATGAGAACTAAATATACATAATGGCACAATACCAAATGCAAAAAATGTATGTTTAATACATGTTTACCTACATTCTTCCGCTTCTTAGCAATATTACCCTGTCACTTTAAATGAAAGTCAGCAATTTTTTTTAAATGCATGTGTCACCAGTTACCAAATGGAATTATCTGAGGAACCATGCAGTGAGCAAAAAATAGCTGCAACCTTCTGCAGTATCTGTAGAAAAGGCTATTTTTTAATCCAATGAAGGTTTATTTATATGTTTACTCTTAATATTTTGTATATTTCTAATAGTTGCCTGGCTATATGAACTCATACTGCTGCAATTAGATATTACCAAAATTCTTGGTTTGGATTGTTTCTCCATCACTTACCCCCAACAGAAATCCCTTTCTAATTAACACCTAAGAGTGGGTCTTGCTTCACATCCTGAAACTGATATTTCCAAACCTTTGTGGCTTGCAGACTCCCATAGTTTCTGTATGACATTTTTAAAATATTATTTTCAGGAGGTGTGGGGGAAGGCAAATGTTCCTTATGCCTGCATGAGATTACTGATACCAGACAAACTTTAAGGTGAAAACTTTATTCTAAAAAAAGTCAGCATCAGTGAGCAGTGAAAATTGCAATTCTAGATTATATATAATATCCCTGCAGTATTTTCTAATTGTTTAGCTAGTTTGGAGATATGGGGAACCACACACCACCCTTTTTCTTTCAGTCACCTTTCCCATGCTCATTCTTTATATTCCACACTACTGATCACTCAGACCTTCCTCTGGGCTCTTCCAGATTTGTCTCTTTCCACAAAATTAAATCCCAAATTTCTCATCTCTTTAAAAGGCTCCCTAGGCCCATGCCCCTATGCCATGCAAAAGGAACACAGAGGCTCTCCTTTCTATCTCCTGGGAGGTTTCTCTTTGCTCATAATCTTGTCTTATTCTATACACAGCCTAATTAATGTCTGCATTTGCTGTTTAAAATATCAGAATATTATAAAACCACATAAGTTAAATTCTTTAAACAATACATATTTCATCAAATCTATAAACTGTCATTCTTCATAGATACTACATACCAGTGATAGAGATACACAGCGGTGTTGATTTTCTCGTTCCACTCCTTTCCCCCTTCCTTACACTTGACTTCTCTCATATGTAGTAACTTGCATTATTATGCCAATATTTTCCAAAGCAAAACACTGTTTGTATTTAGTAATTTTCCAAAATCAATTATTAAGGATGCATTTGGCTATGCATGGTGTCCCTCCAGGCTGCAATCTCTAAAGTTAAAGCCAAAATATCTCACACTGTTCCAAAGAGTGAAGTTAAAGGAAAATACATTAATTTTCCCTTGGGGGTGGGAAATCCAGCAAGCTTTTATTTGAACAACTTTAAGATTTCTTGTAGGATTTACAGGAGGGACTTGAAAATGGCAATGGGACAGTCATACTCTCAGATATCTGCTCTTTGAAGCATTCCTAAAAATTCCTTCAGACTTGCTCCATGAAATTTGTGATACACACACATACACTCAGAGATTTGCTGTGTCTGTAGAACAAATGCTGTCAGGGATACAGTCCAGGTCTGCTGGGCCATAGCACAGCTTCTCCTGTATCTCTGCAAACCAGGACATAGAAAGAGTCATCCTGAACTGACTGCATCTTATGGAAACCCATGGTGCCCTTGTGAAGAGAGAATATCTGCTGGTTTACTAAATGCTCTCCATAATTTCCAGTTACTGGAAACTCTGTTAGAATTCTTACAGCCCTGTCTGCTGTTCTTGATTGCAGGACAATTTAACCTTCCAGTTCCCCTCTGCTCCCCACACCAAGTAATCTGCTTTGCATCTGTCAATGACTAAAAGTACCTCGTTTTCTCCTTAACACATCCTTAAATGAGAGTCATTGCGAGAGAATGATTTCAACATTCTTGCCTCTCTGTAAGTCAAGTCTTCCAAATGCTGTCAATTCAAATTGGGAGAAAGTACTACTTCAGCTTTCTCCCCACTTTTCAACCCACATCTGCAAGGGAAAAATCAGACTCTACTGTGTGCTCTTAGGTAGTCCTCCCTCCCACAAGTTTGGCCTTTCCTCCTAGTTATCAGCTTAGGGAAATGTCCCAGCAGATCTCAGTCCAGTGCCCCTCATCTCCATGAGAAACAACTGCAAAATGCATTTCCCAAAGCCAAAGACTTAGAGCAGCAAAAAAGAGAGAATTCAATCTTTGTACTGGAGGATCATTCTATGATTCATTGCGCATGTTGCACTGAGCTTTTGGCAAGTATCACCAAAGAGAAGCCTTAGCAGTGGACTATGCTAAAGCTGCTGCTCAAAGTGATGTTTTTATACATTTTTTAAAATCAAAATTAATGTGCACATCCTATGCAGCATTGCAATCTAGATGGTGATACTAGATAGCCAGAGAACCATGACTGTGAAAATTATCAACTCCCAGGTGGCCCTGAAATGCTGCAGGATTTGCTTCTCCATCTGGATCCCTGCAAATCTAAGGAGTCTGATGGGATTCATTCCAGAATCCCAGAAGAGCTAGCTGATGTCTTCACAAAACCTCTCTGACTGATTTTGAGTAGTCTTGGGAATCCAGAAAGGTCCCAGCTGATTGGAAACTGGCAAACATTGTCCCAGTTTTCAAGAAAGAAAGAAGGAGAGAAAGGAAACCCCACTACTGTCAGTCTCACTTCAGTAACTGGTAAAGTTATGGAGAGGATTATTCTGAGAGATATTGAAAAACACCTGAAAACAACACAGTCCTCAGTCACCGCCAGCATGGCTTCATGAGAGGAAAGTCCTGTTTATCAAACCTTATTTCTTTTTATGACAAGGTAACCCACCAGTTGATGAAGGGAAGCCAGCAGATGTGATCTTTTTGGATTTCAGTAAGGCTTTAGATACTGTCTTTCACAGGACCCTTCTGGACCAAAATGTCCAGCACACAGCTGGATAAACACATCCTGTGATTGGTGAGCAGCTGGCTCACAGGTTGGGCACAAAGGTTTAGAGTGAGTGGTGTGACGTCAGACTGGGGACCTGTCACTAGTGGAGCTCTGCAGGGCTCCATCCTCAGCCCTGTGCTCTTCAACATCTTCATAAATGACTTGGGTGCAGAAGGGATACTAAGCAAGTTCACAGATTATAGAAAACTGGGAGATGCTGTTGGTTCCCTTGAAGGCAGGGAGGTCCTGCAAAGAGGCCTTGGTAAAGTAGAAGACTGGGCAATCACCAGCCACAAGAAGTTCAACAAGGGAAAGTGACAGACTATGCACCTGGGATGAGGCAGCCCTGTATGCACAATACAGACTGCGGAATGAGACACTGGAAAGCAGCAATGTAGAAAGAAAACAAGAGGTCTTGGTTGACAACAAGCTGAATCTGACTTATTGTGCCCTGGCAGCCAGGAGGGCCAACCATGTCCTGGGGTCCATCAGGCACAGCATCGCCCATTGGGAAATGGAGCAAGCTCCCCAGGTCACAGCACCAAACCTGACAGAGTTCAAGAAACATTTGGTCAATGCTCTCAAGCACATGGTATGACTCTTGGAGCTGTCCTCTGCAGGGTGATGAGTTGGACTTGATGATCCTTGAGGATCCCTTCCAACTCTGCTCATGCTATGATTCTGTGATAGAGGGATAAGAGTTTATGGGAATTCTGCAGCCAGGAGCAAGCACAGCATTTTCTGTCTGTTTTCTTCTGTTGCCTGGGGGAATTGTTACAGTTCTTGAAGCTTCCTCTCTGGCTAAAGTCTCCGTGACAATGCCGCCTCCGACAGCTTTGCACAGATCCAACGTAACTGCTACAGAAATTCCTTCTAGCTGAAAAGTGATTTTGGTTTTCTTCCCTCAACTTCTTGCTTCAAGTAGGAGGAGTAAAATATTATGTAGGTATGATATCATATTCCCTAAACACAAAATAAAAGATGGAGACCCTCCTGTCCTAACTACTCCTTCTGTACATTAAACCCTTGCAACCTGTACAGTTAGCTAACTTGCCAGCCATTGGCAACTCCAGCAGCTATCCACCCTCTCACTCCAAGACCATATAGTCCTGTCTGTTGCCCATCAGATGTACTCCACTACCCAGCTCCTACCAGTGCAGATCTTCACCTCACACTACATACTAAGTCTCTACCCACCTACTGCATTCTACTACACCCTTAGATACAGAAACTGTAATTACACATCCTTAGTAGCCATGTTATTATCTGCTTTAGGAGCAAGGAAATTCCTTATTAAAATGAAAGGGACTGCTAAAGGACAGCTAGCCTTACTGTCATAAAACAGTTAATGGCATAGGACTACATTAATTGTCATCAACTGTAAACAAGGCCTGACTTGAAAATCAGGCCTTCACATGACACTTAAAACAAGTTTGGAGGCTTTTTTTGCCTTGTGTGTAGGTGTTTGTGTTTTGTTTGTTTTCTTTTTCTTTTTTTTTCTATTGTCTCACTTTTTTATTTCCATTTCAGAGCTTTCAGAAGGCATCCACTTCACATTTTCAAGATGTCTCTTTTTTAATGGCATTAAGACTAATCTTTTTAACTTAATATCACTTAGTCCTTGGAGATTTTGAAAATCTAAGCAGATGTGGCACACAACTTCAGGCAACAGGGCAACAGACACCTTATGTGCTGCATAGCTGTTCAAAATTCCTTCATGCTGAAAGTCCTCTTCTTTCTCTTGTTGTTCTTTCATTCTCCAGTGGTAATGAATATTGGTAATCATTCATTTCTTCCAGACTAGTTCACCCTCAGATCTACCTGGCTTTGCTGAACAGTGGAGCATGAAAAAGCTGCAATCACTTTCCGTTTTCCTCTTTCCTAATTTTTCATAGTGAGGAATAAAAACACACAACTGTGCTCTACCCTGCTGCTAGCACAGGAAACTTTATGGGCAGACCCCTGTTTTAGCTTCATGATGTGAATGATGGCCCAATGCTTGCTGCACAGCTCTAAAAAAATGCTTCTTTTTTTTTTACTCAAAATATATTCTTGAAGGTCTGTTCCTCATAGTTTACAGGTATTTGTTTCATAGAACTGGGAAAACCAAACCATTTTTCAAAACATTACATACTCTGCTCTTCTAACAACTACAGTGTAGTTATATTAAAAAAAAATAAAATAGTTATTGAACACTAGTACAACCTACTATAAGCCCCAGATTGCAGACCCAAATTACATTCATTTCCTAATCTTTTGGTACCACTTCACCTGTCTCTAAGGGGGACTCAGAAAAGCACTGTTTCATGATAAACCAAACCACTACAAACGTACTGCCTTTTCCACCAGTTTATCTGGAATAAACCTCACAAACAGCAGTGTTTACCTATGGGCAATAAGTTTTCTATATATTTATTCTGGTCAGAGCTAATTTTCTTCAGCTGGCATAGGCTGTGTTTTGGGTTTGTGCTGAAGACAGGGTAGATAGTGTGGAGATGTTTTTGTTTTTGCTGAGCAGGGGTTGCACAGAGCCAAGGTCTTTTCTGCTTTCTATACTGCCATGGTGGGAAGGAAAGGGGGGATGAATGGGAGGATGGGAGGGGAGAGAGCCAGGACAAATGACCCAAACTGACCAAAGGGATATTCCAGACTATATATAAAGTAGGGAAAATAAAGGAAGGGAGGGATGTTTGGACTTATGGTGCTTGTCTTTCCAAGTCACTGCTATGCAGCTCCAGTTCTCCAGGAGATGGCTAAACACCTGCCTGCCTATGGGGAGTAGTGAGTTAATTTCTTGTTTTGTTTTCCTTGTGTATATGCCTTTTGCTTTCCCTATTAAACTGTCTTCATATCAACCCACAAGTTCTCTGGTTTTTATTTTCCCTGATCCCGGTGGGGAAGTGAGTGAAGAGCAGTGTGGTGCTTGGCTGCTGGATGGGTTAAAACAAAACAGCATGTCACAATATAAAGAAAGCACTGCACTTATTAACAGAAATTTTAAAAATACAAACTTCAAACTCCTTAAGAAACTGACATAAAATTAGATGGAATTATGAAGAGAAAAATATTTTTTCTAAAATGTTTAAATTCATAAATGTATTTTCATAGGTTAGTATCAAATTTGTAAAAACTTAATGCAAGTCTTTCTTTTGAATACTTCATGTTTGAAAAAAAAAAGACTGGAAGCAATTGGAAATATGCTTCCATGGACTGAGCTAGTATTATCATTAATCCTCTCCAGCAAGCTAACAGTACTACTACAATTTCTGACTGAATGTTGACGATAAAGTTCCATCCCCTTTTCCCCAACCTACAAACTAGACAGTCTATACTTCAAAAAACTTTATATTCTACACTTCATCTGCTTTAATTGCAATAAGTCCTTTCTGCCTACTTTTATATATCTAGAGAAGCCTGTAATAGTTTGACATTGCTTTCAGTCATTCTAAATGCAACATTTGTTGTCTGAGGGCAGAACTGCTCTTCAATGTTATTCAACGATTCAACGCATTAGTGGCAAACGCTAGGTCCATCATGTGCTTTGACATTAAAACTAAAATACCAAAGGCTGAGAAATACTTGTATTTATCACAGAAAAAAAAAAGAAAAAAGAAAAGAAAACCAATCAACCTTTCAAATTCTTTGCAAGCAAGTAAATTAAAACAAGGATAGGGCCCATGCATGCCAAAAGTGTCACCAGCATTGTCAGAGCCTCCACATAATCCATATGTTATTGATGAAATATATAAGAAATGTAATTTTGAAGATAATTTTTTTTTATTGAAGACAGTAAGACCAGAAATTTGCTTTTGTAATGAAGCTGCTGAGATTTTGTTCATATCACAAGATTTTTTGGAGCTACTTTTAAAGAGGACTTCAAACTTGCAACAAAACAAGGGATGCAGAAGACTGGTTATTTCTACAACTTATTTAATTGTACAACTTTTTAACAGACAGCAGTCTTAAAGAAGGGGTTATACAGAAAATTTAAACAAGATAGCTTGAATAGCAGACATAAATTTTGTTGTAACAGTGTAGAGTTCCCCACAGTGCATTCTTCCCACTAAGACAATTTAGATGGTGCTGCTTACAGTTTTGAGGAGAGACTGGATGTGATGCAATGGGACCACATCACATGCATGTGCAGGAAGATGCTCAGAGGCTCTCTTTGCATGGGCCATATACCAAATATATTCAAAGAAAGCAGACACATTTAAAAATAGTATTTTGAGTATATTTCTGTTAAGAGTTAGGCCTTTTAATTTGCAGCCTGAAATTTTCTTCATATTTGGGTTTATACTCCATCATATGCTGATTAAACAAAGTCTGTATTTTTTGCTGCCAAAGACAGAACAAATTTTGTCATCATTTCAGTAACTGAAAATGTTGCAATCACCTTCCTAAAGAAAAATAGCCATTCATCAGAAGAAAATGCATATTTTTTTAAACAAACAAGCAAGCACAGGCCAATTTGTCTCTGTTGGGTACCACTTCTGTAAAATGAGTAAAAAAAGGCACTAATGACTAGTAGAGACATATCCATTCTGAACTTTCCATATCACATATTATAATTACTAAGAAATTCAGGTTTTTTTGAAGGGAATGAAGTTAACAACTTTCTGAACTGTTCCTTCCTTTGGCATACTGTACCGACATCCACCATATGTATGTTACAGCACTCTGACTTAGATTATGTCTCAGTTAAAAATCAAAGGTCTGTCACTCTTCATTTTAACAACACATATGCCATATGTATAATGAATGCAACTCCTTCAGTTTTGTTCATTTAAATAAAATGTTTGATTAGGAATTAAGGAGGGACAGAAAAGAATCTTCAATTACACTCATTTCACCCTTACTAGCAAAGAACATCAAATGCCTACAATTTATTTATTTATTTAAAAATTAGTAAGTATTCCTTAGCATACTTCATCTTGCTTTAATATCTAGATGACTCAACTGAAATTGCATTGTAGAATTGTAAATACTACCACCGATTAAAGTGATAAACAAGTCAGAATGAGTGGAAAAAATCAAAGTTTATGTATGTCCCTATATTGCTTTGCATAAATGAGAAATCAAGACACAGTGAATTACAGTGTGATTTTTCAGGGTTGCAAATTATTTTGTCTTTGCAAATTATTTGTAATTTCTGCAAATCAAACTGGAAAATGTAAATTATACAAATAATCTGTTTCAGATATTTCATATTTCAGTCCAGAATCTTACATGATGTCCCAGTAATTTCACAAAACATTATCTCTAAAGGAGTAACTTATGAATTACAGGCTGAAATGAGAGCTTACTTTTTAATCCAATAATATAACTTTTAACACCTTCACTATTTCACAACAATTTCATTCCTCAGAATTACCAAGCATGATGGAAATTATTGCTATGACATATTTTCTTGTAATTGTGTACTCTTACTGAGAATCATAAAATCATAGAATATCCAGAGCAGGAAAGGACCACAAGGATCATTAAAGTCCAACTTCTGTCCTCAAGATTCACACCATGTACCAGAGAGCATTGTCCAAATGCTTTTTGAAGAGTGTCAAGCTTTGTGCTGTGACCACTTCCCTGGGGAGCCTGTTCCAGCACCCAACCACCCTCGGGGTAAAGAACCTTTACTCAACATCTCCATACAAAGAGAATTCATGTTTGTATCAATGGATGAGGCACACTGCTGAAACTACCTGGAGATCTTTGATTTGATTTTTGGAGGTTTTTCCTATTATCCCATTTGTTGAAAGGCAGTTGTTGGTGTTTTGTAAAGTTAGTGCACTAAAGAGATTTCTTTGGCAACCAGTTTATCCAAGTAAGTGTTCTGCCTTGTGGAGCCAGGGACACGGAGTATATTCATTAAGAAATTTATTTCATTTTCCCTAGAGGTTTGCTTTCACTCACATTAACATTTTCATGCTTCTGTTGCAGGAGTTTCGTAACCCAGTTCCATAAACAGAATACTATCATCTCAGTACTGCTTTCTTTAAATGTTAAAATAGATTGAGTTGGGAGAGTTCACTGACATAAATATAATCTTATTCATTTTAGCTGCATGCTCCACCTCTCATTTATAAAAACGGAGACAGTCTCACAAGTATGTATTGAATAGAAACCAGCCAACTTTTGTTTTCAGTGTCCATTACCATTACAGTTGCAAGTATTCTGGCTAACCACCCATCTTACTACTCAAATATAACAAAAAAATGAACAAACCCGCTTTTTTTTCTGTGAGGAATACAGTTCAGTGATCTAATTTTTTTTCCTCCTATGTCCTGTCAAAAAAACCCCCTTAAAATACTTTCAATTGTATGATTTTTTAAATTTGTTTTCTCTCAAATCCAATTAGAAAGCTCAAAAATAGCATGGTATTATTGCTTACTTTACCACCATTAGGTGGTAATTAAAGCAACTGCGAGATTTTTCTAGAATTTTTTGTTTTAATAGGTACTGAAAGACTGTGTATTAAATACAAAACCATTAAAATATACAGCATTCCCAGTCTTGATAAAATATTATGTGTTCATGAACTGGACTTAGAATTTAGTGTTTTGATGGCCACAAACTATGTAGATAAACCAAATCAGTTGTGGTCTTCAGCACAATAACTGTACAAAAAGGTGGGTACTGTCAGGAATACAAATGTAAGATAAACTAAAGAGAAGGAAAATAAATAACAAATAAGCATGCAGAATGATGTTCTGGGCTAAAGAAGTTGAACCAATAAACTTTGAACCAATGTCAGAAGGCCAGAGAATACTAGGGTACACCTTTGGCTGTCAGGCACACAGAATCCTTTATTCTTCTACAGAAGAGGGTGGGTTCCATTCATTTTTAAGCTGTGCAGGCCCCAACATGGAGGCATAAGAGGGAAATGGAGATAACAAGCTAAAAGACAGTAAGTATTTCAGCAGATGATAGCTCAGAATAAATGAAAGCATAGCTCATAGCAACAAAATGAAAGAGGCCTGCACTTCTGCACTACTCTGATACAGAGGAACCTAAGACGCTTCATTTAAAATCCTTTTTCCTACATATTTGTCCTTAAATAGGAATAGTATCCAAATAACAGAAAAAAATATTCTAAAGTTTAAAGAAACTGTCTCCAGGCATTTTGGTTTTCAGTATGAAAAATCTCCAGAACAACCGACTGCTGAGGAGTTTTCTCTAATAATATGGCTATTATTACTTTGAATATTCATACCTATTTTTGAACTTCCATGTACTGCTAATAAGCAGTATCTGCTGAATACATCTGTGGGCTGAGTAACTGAGATACAGACCACTTATTAATTACACCACTGATATTGAGGATGTAAAAACACTTAACTGGAACCATCTTCATAAGAAACCTTAAAAAATTTCCAAAATTTCCAAAATTTCCCTTAGGGCTGGTGTTTGCCCTCTACATATATGTAAAATCCCAATTCTCCCTCCTTTGAATACTTTATATTTACAATAGCTTTGTTGGATTATGCAAGAAATACAGGACTGGATAACAGAAATATTAATATTTGTTTCACTAAAGTAATGAAATTGTATATTGACAGGAGTATTTGTCAAACATTATGTCATAGAGAAACCTAGTTTCAGTTTTAATGCAAACGATTGCCTATTATGAAATGAGAGCACACTGAATTAGTCATTTCCATTAAATCTATGAAGTAGAATTGCCTAGCAACCAAGAAAATTAATTCAGAGATTAAAATAAACACTGTGACACTGACAGAACAAATGCTATTCTACCTCAATAACCAAAAAGACACTAAGAAAAGAGGTGTTTTCTTAATTCTTCTTAACAAAGGTAAAACAAACAATTTCATAAAATGAGTCATAATGGACAAAGAATAGAAACAAAGAGTCAAAGCAACTGCACACTGCAAATGCAAATAATTACCCTATTTTTACATAACATCATGGAAATTTAAAAAATTGAAAGTTATTCCTATTCTGACAATGCTGAATAAATTGTTGTGGAAGTTTTAACATGTTTTCCTAGTTACAAAGGAGAAATTTGTTTCATTATATTCATTCTATGCAAATGTTCTATATTTTAGTACTTACTAGTTTAATTACAGAATTATTACAGAATTATTTTTATTACAGAATTTATGACTATGCTTACCTGAAAAAATTCTGCATTACTACCTACTTCTACCCCCAATCAAATTATTCCTAATCACACTTCGGTAGGAAAGCTTTTAAATTATACATTTTTTCACACTGAGATGGTTATGAAAAAAAATAAATTCAAAACGTTAACAGATTAAGGACAGTGGGGATGAGTGCAATAATTTAGTTTAATGACTGCTACATATTGCTTGTTACATCTGGGCCATTGTGTAATTCATTGTCCCTGAAGGACCACAAAAAGCCTAGTAAAATTATCCCTTTAGAAATAAAACAACCACATCCTGTAACAATATTGAAGTCTATCACCTTGTCAGGGTATTAGATTAGAGGAATGATTACAGATCAGGGATTCTGGAGTGGCAGTACTTTCATACCTCCAGTAGGAGATAGTCCATCTTTCCAGCTTGAGGTACAGAGTTCGTATAGAGCCAAAAAAAAATCACAAGTGATTAAGGCAAGAATAACACAAAGGAGAAAAAATATACCCCAGAGGATATGACAAGACAGCAACTGCAGCAGCTACATCAAGTCTAGTTGAGTCTACATTAAAAGATAATAATAAAAATAAAACAGTAAAAGGAATAAATCAAGACAGACAAGCAGGAATAACTGTGTATTAGAAGGTAATTCCCCAGGCATAGCTAGTCTGCTCTCAGGAAAGTGTATTTCAGCTATTTGGTTGTGTATCATGTTCAAAAAACACACGCACCACCAGCTACAGATTCTTTAGAGTCTTGAAATCCACATATTACAACCACTAGATGTACAAACTGGATTTTAAAAGTTCCTACTCCGAATAATTATGTAATAAAGTAAATGTATTCTACTAGAAGGAGATATAACATGTGAAAAAGGAAGGATATCTGCTGGAAGTACAGACAATACAGATGGCATAGACATGTAACAGATCAAAATGAAAAAAATATTAACAGCAAAAGTTCCCATTAGATAAACACAATCATAAAGCAGACAAAAGAGTCCAAATGTCCTTAACAGGTTCCCCCGTATCTTAAATATTTGATGAATGTACCAGATGGGGAGAGGGGAGAAAAATATCTTGTCTGAACCACAAGCATAAACACAGGTGACCTAAAAGACCTACCCACCACTAGGTTATAATTACTCCAGTGTATTCACTAGTGAACAGTGTTCATAAATCTAGAATAATTTGGAGAAATTGAAAGACAACATCTTTGAGAAATGGTAGCCTCCATATGCTGCGGAACAGCTGAAACTAATTTTCATTTTCTGGCCTTTGTGCCACATGTCATGGGTGTGGTTGAAGTATACATATTCTACTGAATTCTTAAGATAGTCACAGTGATGAACATCCTTTTTCATTAATTTTATCTATATTAATAAAGTGGTATCATAAAAATAGAAGATACACAAATTCTACACATAGCTAAAAATAATATCTGTCTTCCCCTATAAATTTTTTAACAACACAGTTCATATGGTGAAAATCTCAGAAAAAATGCATGGTGCTCAGTCTAGATATTGTCAGGGTCCAGAACCTTTTAATAAAAGAAAACCTTGCCAGTTCAGAAGAATTTATTAAATCTTCTTCAGTCTACCCAAAAATACAGGCAAATAACCAACATGCTGGTCCAGACCTACACTCAAAGATCATCTATAGCTTGTTACAAGAGGACAGCAAGAACAAAACCACCAGTGTTAGTTTTTCACTAGAAGCAAGAATTTAATGAAAATAAACTCCCGGATAATCTTAGAAAGCAGACCATGACCATGTTGCAGGGAAAAAAAAAAAAAAAAAAAAGGTAAAAAAGGTCACTAGTAGCCTGCCTTGGGAAAAATTCCATCTGCACAGTAAATTTCAATTTCATCTTGGCTTAAGTATGTGAACAGGACACACAGCAAAACTGTTAAATACCACTAGAAGGGGCAGTATAGCCTGCCCACAAGTAAATTCAATTCTACTAATTCAAAAGAAAACTACAAACAAAAATCTTAAAAAAAAGCATCTAAGAAGAATATTATTTTTTTCAGAAACTGCAGACAGCCACAGGAGTCCCAAAGCATATTAATCACTGTAATACCATGTCATACCAAAAAAAAACAACCCTCAGCTGATGAACAAACTCCACTCAACCTTCCAGTTTCCTCTCAAACCCTTTTAAATTGCTTCATCATGTCTTCTCACAGATATCCTGCCAAAAACCTGACAGCAACATGCAAATTACTCCATGGCATTGTTAAGTCTTAATCTTAGATGTCCATGTGCTTCCTCTTTGCTTTTATTGTTATAAAACCAATGTGATTACCCACAGTGCATGACATCAAAGATGTATACTTAGATTCACAGAATTTCTTAGTTGGAAGCGACCCACAAGGATCTTCAAGTTCAATTCTTAAGTAAATGGTCCATACAGGGACTGAATCCAACCTCAGTGATTGTCTTTGCTAAATCAGAGCTTTGATCATCAATTTTTCAGATTTACTGATGTCTGTAATTCTTTGAAGTAATCAAGGGCCATATATGCACTTACAAGCAAATCTTAGTCTTTTCTACAACATTGGTAGGCAGAGTGGATAAAAGGGGTCCTTAAAGCTCTATCAGAACTATGAATTTTCCAGAAAAATGAATGCATTAGGAGCAAATATAAGTCAAAACTAAATAATAGACATGTTTTGTGACTCAGTGGAGTAGATGTCAAACTGATTATGAACGTGGAAAAGAAGACACTCTTTTAATGTAGTTCAGCCATCTAGTTAAGTAACACGGCAATAGGGTGCCTGACTACCATGAGAACTGCAAAGAGAACCTGCACGTCTTTCCAAGGAACTGCATCTGCTAGTAAGAGGAAAGGTGGGGGAAATCATGGTCATGTTTATTTGTAATGTCAAAAGTGTATGTTGGTCAGAAGCAGTGGTTAGTGTGTCAGTAAAAAATTAGAAGGTTCTGTGCTGCTGTATTGAAATACCACAACAAATAGGAAAAGCGTTTTATATATCTAATGTACTCAGAGTAATTCACAATAAAGTAAATCACTGTATTTGTGTCAATCAGCTAGAAATGTAAATTCCTTTTCTATACGGGACTGGTTTATCAACAAATAATGAACAAAAGCAAACCATTTTAAGCAGGAAGCATTTCACACTAAAGCTACTCAGTTTAAAAATCAATAATACAATGTTCAATAATATAATTGAATACCTTCATGACCATCGCAGTGGCTAGTAGTCAATGGTCCCTTTCTCAAGGCAATTTCAGACATTTACTTTCATCCTCAGTTATGCATATTGAGTTACTATTTACAATGACTTATCAACCCATTACCCCGTAAGTTCAAGTACATGTTCTTAGTTGGTTATAATGTTTTTGAAAAACACTATATTTTTAGAGTTTATAAGTTCTTTCATACCCTATGCAGATTTCAAAATACTATTTTTTTTTTTGCTATCATCATCATTATCAGTAAAAATTTGGGCTCACTGCACCCAGTAGCAGCTACTGCATCCTCTCCTACTGCAGTTGCCGGGACTGTTTAACACTGTATTCAGGTAGAGCACAGAAGCATTTGTCTGATCCAAGTGACAGCAGCACATTCATCTCAGCCATTCCCCACCTCCTCCATTGGAAAGGGAACAAATCAAACATAAGAATCATGGAGAACAGATTCCAACTCCAAGTTGTGTCATGAAGATGGTAAATAAATTATGCAGAAAAAATAGCTGGAAGTAATTTTTCATCACAGAGGTTGCAGAACAAGCAGACCAGTAAAGAGCGAGGAGTTGCTGAATATATATCACTTAGTACATATAAACTGAGACACATTATGGTTTTTATGTGACAAAAGACAAAGATTTATTTACTGGACAGATTTCGGTAATTTTACCTTGTCTATTACCATTCACTAACAAGGAAAGCAAACCTCAGATGAATGACTTCACTTTTACTTAGATAACTCACAAATGCTCCCAAAGTAATCATGTTACTGACAGGAGCTTTCCCTGTCTCAGAGCTGAAAATCTTTTGAAGGTTGTATGTATGGTGTGAGATGAGTCATAAAATGGTAAAAGAGACTGGGAACAAACAATGTGGCAGATGGAAGTAGAACACAACAGGGTGTATGTAATAGCTTTCTCCAGGAGAGATGAGAGTCAGAGCTTTGTGCCATCCAAGCATAGGGATAAGTACTCAGTTTGGATGGGTTTCCTCATCTCACCCTGCAGTACCAATCAAAACCATGACATCAGAACCTCAGGATCCACTCCTGCATAAAAATACGCAAACCTGAATTCTTATCTATGGTCAAACCTCCTCACTTGAGAACTGCAATGATACACTCCAAGCTCTTCCCATGGTCGTTTTCTTTTAAATAGATTCAAAGTTATGCCAGGTGCTTACAATTGCGTGTATCTTAATAGAGTAAGAGATGATTCGGTAGGAAAGCAGGGGGTGGGAGGCTTTGACAAACCACATAAAGAAAGCTAAACTGATTCACCAGTAGCAGAGGGTGCCACTACACTGTGGAGCCTCCTACACTGGCTACATCACCTTGCTAAGCAAGGGGGTGCAATACCAGCTTCCTTCACCAGAGAAACTAGGCCAACAGGTCAATTGTGATAACTCTTTTCCACAAATGTGAAGTGATATACTTTCATTTTCCAGCTAACAGAATCTTTCCTGTCTCTCATCACTTTAAGATGAAACCAGAGTAACTCACCCTTTGCCCTCACCTATAACCTCAAATAGCTAGAAACTGCCCACAGTTACAATATTACCACAGTAATTTTACAGTATTATTAGTAGCCATGAACATAGTTGCTGTTTTACTTGGGGGGAAAATGTGTTTAAATTAAATGTTCACTATTTGAAAAAGATAATTCAAATGTATGCTTCTATAAACTTATGTAAAACTTAAATGTTCTTTCAATTTTAACATTGTCTTCCACCATAGTTTAGTGGTGGACTTGGCAGTGCTAGGTTTATGGTTGGTCCTGATAACCTCAGAGGTCTGTCTTGACATAAATGATCATATGATTCCGCTATTACCATATCAATTTCAGACTTCTGAAGCCTTCCAAAGGTATTTCAAATTCTACTGCTTATTCCTTTCTTCTTCCATTCATTTTGCCTCTCTTGAACCTCTATCAGCACAATCATCAATCATCTCTACTTTTTTCTCACTGTGCCTTAGTGCAGAGCAAACCCTGCCTAATCACTTAGCTATGCTACTACTCTCTTCCTTCAAATTCCGCCTTAATGTCCAATTTTGCCTGTATAAAATCATTCTTCTGCAACCTGAGAAGCAGGATGTGACCAGCTATGACTTAATTAATAAACATCCAGCACTTGTCATCTTCTATTACATGTTCCCAGGAGAGATTTTAAAATTGCAGAATTTTATTTCTATGTCTTCCAGGCATGGAAAAGTAAAAGCAAAAGAAAGAAAAGAAAGTGCTTCTACAGAAAAATGAAAAGCAGGACAACAATCAAAAAGAGCTACTTCTTTTTTTTTCCTTTTTCTTTTTTTAAGAGGAATTTTTAAAAAAACCCTGCACTTCTGGGGTAGAAATAGGAAGATACTGACAAGCAAGGGGAAAATATTTTTGCCTTAAGTTTTTTTAAAAATATGGCAGTAGTACCTTTCTGCAAATCTCATACACCAAAAGTGCAGAAAATGCATTTTTGTTGGTCTAGTTTTGTACCAGAACCTCGTCAAATGTGTTGCTCAATTTAAAAATTGATACTAAATTTATTGTGATATTCTTTGCTGAATAATTGTATTGTTATCACTATTGTGGAAAAAAGAAATGAAACTTTCTCTATGTGAACCAAATAAAAAAAGTCCTCAGGAACTGTCCAAGTGCAAATGTCAGGTGCCTTATAAGTGTAAAACGAAGAGTAATGCTTACATTTAGTAGTTGTATTTCAGAAACTGTTATTTGGAAAAATGTTGTTCCAGATGGCCGAAGTATAAATTTTGGAAGGAGTACTGAACTCCTACATGATAACTAGTAAGAAGGAGATGAAAATTTTAGAGGGGGAATAAAAGATAAAAATTAGTCTTCTTGAGACTAATGCATTGAAGCATAAGAGTTACCATGGACAAGCTAAGAGAATACATAAGCCATTTTTTTGTGTCATTGGTGTTCCTTCATAAGACCCTAAAGCACACATACACAATAGTTCCTAGTTTTGATAATTCCCACTTGGTGTATATCTTTGACCCTCTCAATTTTGATGCTCTGAGTTTGATCCTTCTGCATCTGAGAAAATGACAAGACTTATTCCTCATTCCTTGCACAGTGGAACTGAAGCCTCTCTAACTCCCCACTCCCACATGAGAAAGATTTGTGCCAACACATCAATGTGGGACTTGCTGCCTGTCTCAGAAATAGGCCATGTGATAAGATATTAGCAGGAATTTTGCATTTTAGTCACTTGAATTGGCTGAAAATTCTCCTGAAATAGAATTGCCAAACAGAATATTAACTGACAAAGTATTTCATATAAGATCAATATTCACCTTTGCCTTTTTTGCATTCTGTTTTTAAATGGCTATCAGCTACCTATATTCTTTATGGGTTTTATAAAATCATTTGCGGTGTTTAAAATATGAGGCAAAACAACCCAAAAACGTGGTTGTTTTTTTAAATAATTTTCTACTCCGTCCTCCATATAAAACTACCAGGAGTAAATAGCATACTCTCGCCTATATATTATATATATGGAGAGAATTTATAGGTAAAAACTATTTTATCAAGAAAGCAAACATCACGGTTATGTGAGGCCAATAGCATTTCCTCCATTCTTCCATATTGAATTTTAGAGCAGGGCAGGCTACTTAAAACAGGTTACAAAATCACATTGCCAAATTGTTTAAGGTACTTTTCAGAAATAAGTTCAGTCACAATCTAAAATGAAAATAATTTGCATATTACGTATAGCAATCTCTCAATCCTTCTCCATAAGGAACCTAAGCACTCAGCTGAATCAAATTTAATCTTGCTGCCTCTACAGTATTGTTCTTCCTATTTCCTATTTTTTAGAGTAACTGGAACCCCAGAATAGCCCTTTTTCCCCAAAGGTGAGCCATTACTTTCACAAAGTGTCAAAAAAGCTTTTTTTTAAATTCATATTGCTATTTTGATACAGTATTTTTTCACTAATTAGTGTGAATCAATTATACATTGGTTCACACTAATTGTAAAAAGTGTTGAATGTAAAAATACATTCAACACTTATTTCCTAAGCATTTACATCTCCTATGAAAAATCTTTTTAATATAGCTTATTTATGAAATTGACATCCAAGTGTCAAAATAAGCATGAAGACTTAAATTTTCACACATTGAATTGAGGATTCAATCTGCCTTGGGGCAGTTGGAATGTTTTTTGCCCTGAAAGAGTGTATATAAAATTATAATTAAGTCCTATTAATGCTGGATTTTCATGCCTAGGACTAGTATAATGTTAAGCTTGTAAAAAATACAAAGTTTTCTACTATTAACAGAGACATTCAATGTTAAAGATTAAATAAGCAAGAAAGACTAAATTTATTTACATCATTATCTTAGAATAAAAGCCTAATGTATTGAATAATAACATATTCAAATTACAACTCTACGAGTCAGTGCTCCTTATGTAAGAATATTAAGTAAGGTAGCCTGTAGTTACTACATAAAGGAGAATAACTCTTACAGGATTAGAACAATTAACTTCAAATTCATATTGACTGTTATTGCATTTTTCTTTGATAAACCATATTGATTAACTACTAAGGAGTATTAAACAGGAAATACAGTGAGAGAGTTTGCCAGATGCTAAAATTTATTTCCATATTTAGCATTGATTATGAAGGAAATTTATTTACTCTGTTAGTGACTTTGTAACTATTGAGTGAGTATTTTATCTGATACTCTTATTTTAACACACATACCTTTAAGGACAGGAAACAATAAACATGATGAAAGTTAAGACCATTCTACTCTGAAGCAACTTGCAAAAATCCAAACTGAACACAAGCTTGGGAACTAAGCCTACAAAATTGAAAAGATGTTCCCAAAGTAAATAGAGATTGACTTCTGCCCACCTTGTTTTCTTTAAGAATCAAGCACTACAAATCCAGATTTGGTATGAAGAATATCAACCAGCAAATTGATACAAGTCTGCTACTTGTTACTCATAAGGCCAAATTAAACAATATTTCCAAGTTCATTTTGAATACTAACAATACAAAAAAAGGATCTAACTGAAGATACAAGCATGGCTGTCACTCAGCGTGGCATTTACACTAAAGAACAAAAAATAACTCCTCTGCTTTATTTACAAGTATTGTCACCAAGAAAAATCAACATGCAAAATACAGGGATTTCCTCACTCTTATTTTAACCAACTTTGCAACAACAGTCAAAAGAGAAGGAAAATTCTTCTCTCCCAGAGGTAAACAAGAAGATTTGGAAGACACACTTAGAAAGGATGCCAACAGTGTTTGGACTGTTTGGCTGTTGGTATTTCTTAATATGAAATAAAACACCTAATTTTCATTCATAATTTTCATTTCATTTCACTACTCTGTACTATCCTACTAAGTCAAGCTGCCATTTCCCAAAAAGAACTGTATGAGGACACAATTTACCCTCTCATGGCTGAAGAAGCAGAGGCTGTGTGTACATTTTACTGATAGGCTCCTAGTCTCCTTATGATTTTCTTCCACAACTCTGCTTAAAGCTCTCCATTACTAGTATACTGTGGCAACAAATGAAAAAAACTCTGATAATATGCTGTAGATCCACTTATGTTGCTAATGCAGGCCAAACATTCTTTTCTGGCATTCAATCATTTCTAGACAGAATAAAACTACATTTTTTTTTCTATCCTACTGGTGAAACCTTACCTGCATTAGGTATACTACAGCCAAGAGAGCTTAAGTAAAATTAGATTCTTCTTCACGTGTGCTGCTCTATAAACACATGATGCTCCATTCATTCCCAAGAGCTTATTTTATATAGGAATTCAAACTGCAAAACGCAGTTATGGATGAATAATTAAAAAAGTCAAATTCATCTTCAATTTAGTGCAAATGGTATGATTTACTGTGCTCCAGAACATTTCTCTTTTTTTCTGAAACACAGTGTAGTGAGAATTATCTATCACTTCCTTGTACCAAGTTCCTTACAGTGCAAAAGATTATCGTGCCTGCCCTCTGAGAAGTTCTTTATTGGGATGAATAACTGGGCCTGGGGACACCACTGCAATCTTAGTGCTGTCCCAGAGGGAAGACCTGAAATGCAGGAACTAGACATACACTTTTTCCACATCACAAAGCTATCAGTCTGACATCATTGTCTTTCAAACACTGGCAGCTGAGACCTACCACTGCCACATGCAATTTATGCATGAGGTTTTCAAAATTAGCATGCATCCCTAAAGACATCAGTGAAATTTCTGCCTTTTAATGGACCTGATATTTTTTGAAAAATAAACCCTGTTTAGTTATCCAGGGTTTTCCAGACAGCAAATCTGCAGTCAAATGTCTTAGTATGTTAGAAGGCATAATGTCAGTGTTACAGAAATTGTGAACAAGTTGATGTTTCTGAGATGTTATGACTGTTTTACCTTTCTAGAATATATTTTAGTGTTAATTTACTTTGTACTTGAGACAGACTTCCTACACACTTTCAGTTCTTGGACAGCTAGCGATAATTGCGGAGCAAATACCTTTGAAACCTCCTCCCCAACCTTTACTGAGTTCCTAGCAAAGGAAATGGGATAGCAAGGGGAAAAAATAGGGTGGAGGAGGCAAAACAAGTCTTCCAGTACTTTAAAACAGGAAATGTATGAATAGAAATTATTCTTGGTTTCAATTTTTGCAGCCTTATACTTGAAAACTGATGGACAACAACCTTATCTCATTTAACCATATTAAGGGTAGTGAGGCAGTATGAAAACACACTTCTTGCAGCCAATAGAAAGAAAATGGAGAGAGGAGAAAATGAACTTTCCTTTGAAGTGAGTTTCTAATAATTCTCTACTTTCAGAGAAAAAAAAAATGGAATGTATTTCCCTGTTGTAATTTTCCAGGATATAAAGAAATCATGAGTATTAAACATTAGCATGCTGAGAGATTGTGGCAAAAGCTTGTTATTTGGAGTCACTGTGTTAAGAATTATGTTTGCATTTAATTACGTCTTATTTGATAAAACTCTCAGAAATAAAGACTTCCAAATCTGCAAGAGCTATCTTGATCGTATTTATGAAACGCATCAATATGAAGTTATTCACTTCCATCATGGCTGCTAGCAAGACGTAATGCTGTTCAGTGGGAGGTTCAAATCATCTGCTGTGAAAAGCACAGGAGCTGACAAGCACCGACAATTTATACTCCCATTGATTTTGTATAAATCAGAAAGGAGAAAGAAAGAAACATTTTCATTCGAGATGGCAGGAGGATGAAAAATAGAGTATGTGAATTACCATTACTGATTCTGAAATAGTACAATTAGCAAAATTGGTCCAGATGACCTGGAACTATCCTGTGGATATCAATTAAACACACAGTAGATAGATTTCACTAAAATGAAAGCAAAAAATCCCAGAAACTATGAAAGAGAACCAACATGTCATACTAGTACCAGTCAATATTTTTCAAGTGCAAAAATGTAAAACTTAAGGAGATGCAGGATTTCATAATCATCCCTATACTTCCCTATCATACAGTCAAGCACCTCCAAAAATTCGAAACTGAAAATATTTTTTAATTTTCCTCCTGAATTGCAAATTTTCTTGAAACTAAATATATTCTAAAAATTGTTATAACCCAGCAAGGGAACATGACATCTTGAAATGAAAAGTTCACAGGTATGGTGACAGAAACTAAGCAGCATCCCCTTTCACACCAATAAGGAAAAATACATATGATTTGTGAGCTCTTAACATTCTTGTGGCACTGTCTGTGATGACAGCTGGGTGCCACTAAAGGGGAAAAAGGCTGAACACATGGCATTTTAAATGGGGGTGTGGGGTAACTAGTGTTAGCTGTTGTAATCACACTATTAATCACACCATTTTTAGTGGCTATTGGTCATTCAACTGCGTATCAATGAACAATGAGGACACAGTTTATCAATAACAAATTCTTTCAATATACAGAAAATATTCACTTTTTTTCTCTGTGTTTTTTGTTTGTTTGTTTGTTTTGTTTTTTGGTTTTGGGTTTGTTTTTTTTTTACCTCTCCCTAGCAAGAATTTAGGGATTTTGAATTTCACATTGTTTCTTCAGGCAACATCATTTGGTAGCAATGACGTATTTTGATTTCTTGGTCACACAGTTAATTTTACAAGTTTTAAGAAGCAAAAGAATGAATTTCAAAATTTTTAAAAAAGCATGTGCTCAATTTCTAAATGCAAAGCACCCTAAACAATTTGATTCATAGAGTAAAAGTATTGATTTTACCTTCAGGAAAAAAAACAAACCACACCAAACCAAAACAAAACAAAAAAACAGACCTGTTCTGTACTTTTCTATTCTATATTTCATTTACAAATAATGAAATTCAACTGAAGAAACTGCTGTAATCAGATACTAATCTATTTATAAAAATAAATCTGTATACTCATGAAGCACATATAGCCTCTTTTAATGTTGTCATGACTATATACTGTGCATCTAGATCAAGTCAAGACCATAAACAATTCAAAGCTGCATTCTGTCTAAATGGGTCACTTATAATGAGAAAGCATGACATTTACATGTAGGAAGCAGATTGATCAGGGAGCAGAAAAACAGAATATGGCATCAGTAGAGAAAAATATTTTTTTACAGGCAATTTATGCTAAATTATTTGGCAACTTTCTAGATCATCCTCAAAAATGGAAGTGAATTCAAAAAATGTAAAATGAAAGTAATAAAAATTTAACATAGCAAATATTCACTAGGATTACCCTTTGTGCTCACAGTAAAGAAAAATAAAAAAAGCCTTGGTTCCTTTCAGTACTGCTATGTCAATTGTACAGAATAACACTTAAGTGAAAAGACTGAAAACAGTGTCTCCCAAAGATCCACACATTAATTAATTGTCCACAATCACTTTAAATTGGACTTTTAAGTGCTAACATATCCCATAACCTTCAGTTGTTTTCAGTCAGAAGCCGTGGAACAGAAATGCTTTGAACATGCTGTGTACATCTTGCTAAAGCAATTTCAGCTGCAGCCTGCAAAATTAATTTCTGCAAATCTATGCCATGCAAATATTGGAATGATAGCAAGTCTGCTGCAACACATTACAAAACCAAAGTGGCAAAAAGGCAGAGGGAAATTTCAATACTGCCTAATGCATACAAAATATACCCCAGGTCTTTGTTCAGTCTGGATTCTCATTCAAGGTGTAAATGCTGGTTACATTGTTAGATATCCAACTGCAACCAGCTCCAAATATTGTGTGTGTAGCTCTCTCATAGTTCACACTAGACTCCCTTGACCCAGCTAGACAAGCGTGAAAACGTGAAATAAATGAACATTAACAAAGACTAGTCTGGAAAACAGGCTGCATTAAAAGCTTGCAACAGTGTTTGTATAGATGCAAAATTTGCTACCAAATTCTTTTTATACTAGATATCAGCTGGCAGTCACTGTTTTAATGCTATGTGCTACTGCAGAGAGAAAAATGAAGTAAATCATATGAAAAGAATATGTCTTTCCCCATCTGCCACATACAGATATCCCCCAACCTTACAGCACGCTGCTAAGGCAATAAACAACAGCAAAATAATAATCTCCATGCAAAGAAAAAGCAATATTAACACAATACCTTTCTGTGTTTGTCCCTCTTCCATATTCTCTTCCATGGCTACCTTTCTTCACTAGAAACAGCTACAGAGAATTAATCAAAAGCTTCAGTCAGATGTAGGAAAAAGTGTGGATTTTTTTTTCCCTGGGAAGCTCCAACAGCAGAGGCTTAGGCAAGTCCTCAGAGCTTAGCTAAGTCTCCCTCACTCTCCTTGTTTGCTTGGAGACAGGCTGTCAAGTGTAATTTCATTCAAATTACTCTTCCGTGAAGATTATCAATTTTTCTTCTCAAAGCTGCCCATTGTGTATCACTGTAAGCAGGTATTCAAATGAACAGCCTGTGAATTTTGGGGGGAAATTTGGTCTGAGCCCTTATAGCAATGACACCGATTCATAAGCCTCACTTTGCATATAAAATGGAGTAAAGAAATTGAGGTTTGTATTGAAATCTGTGTTTAAATTGGAAACAGGCTGTACTGAAAACAGATGGAGGAGTGTCCTCCTAAGGGGAAGCAGACCACCAACCCATAATTCCCCCTATTTGCTACTGAAGTGGGAAAGCCCAAATGCCTGTGGGTTCTTTATGCTGTATTACTTGTCTTTCTCTCTCTCTCTCTCTCTCTCTCTCCCTCTCCCTCTCCCCCCGCCTCTCCCCCTCCTCCTGTATCAGCACATTTAAGAATAATATGACTCTTCATTTCTCTTCTCATATATCTGTATCATCAGGAACCAACAACATATATACACTATTGCCCTTACAGCATTCTAAAAAATGTCTTTATAGCAATACAATTTTGTGTGTATGTATATGTGTTTACACACATAAGCACAATTCAACACATTAATCACTGCAAATTTTATGCACTGTACACATCCTCATTGTCACAGTAAACAGGAATTTATAGGCAGATCAGAGGTTTAAAACAGTTCTTGCATCAATTATTTTTCTGATTCCTCATATCTCAAATTAGCTTTCTTCAAAGCTCTTTTAAAATAACTGGATCTTGAAATGGTGAAGCACCACATGTGGGTATGTACATGAGGAAGCACATATAGACACATAGACTGCTAGGAGTTTGCTCTGGAAAAACATAGGTTAAATACACTGTGAGGGCACCTACTAATTTGGGGAGCTCTGCAATCTGATTTGGAATGCAAATTGGACGCTGCAGTCTAGCAATAAATTAGCATTTTTGTACCTTTGTCTACAGAGTAATATCTCATCATTTTAAAGCTTCCATTATTTCACCAAAAGTACAAACTGAACACAATTCCAATTTTTCTTTGCAGGTTTAACTTCTCATCCTTCCAGGGGAAGTGACTAAAACAAAAATAAAAATTACTATGGCTGAAATTTCCTATTAACATATGATAAATAGCTCATCCATTTACTTTATCCTATCTAAATACATTGGCTTAGTTTTGCCTTCTGAGCCACCAAAAAAAAAAAAAAAAAAAAAAAAAAAAAAAAAAAAAAAAGTTGTTTACTTTGCCTTGTTGGGTTTTGTTTGGGGTTTTGTTTAGTGGGGGATGGGGCTTTTGAGGGAGGTTATTGTTGGGGTTTTTGTCATTTTTTACCATGTTTGCATATAAATCTGTTCAAATCTGGTTCACATCAAAATAATTATCATGCATGAAGTTAAATGTATATATATAATTAAATAACTGAATCATTATTTATAAGTCAAAACATTTCCTACCTTTTTTTTTCTTTTTAATTCATGTTTCTAGGGCTCAATTTTCTGGAATAACTGAAAAAAATTTATCAGCTGTTTTAGTTCTCAGATCTAATTGATCATTTAAAAATCAACACATTTAAAAGGTTTATACATATAGAAGTGCTGTAAACACCATAGGATCTAAGCAGCTTCCATCTTTCTAGGAATTATTATTTGAGACAGTTTTTTTAGGAGAGGCATATTTCCTTTAAAACAGATCTTCTGTGAAAGTCTCCTCTGCTATTCTTCCTCTTGAAAATCATGTATTAGATAAGCATTTACAAATCTTTATATTTCAAAGATAGTCTGACAAATATTTTCCCTAGGCTGGAAAATTGCTTCTAAATTGCATTTCTCAATAGCACCAAATATTTGAGATGACCAACATCCTCAACAGGGATGTTTGCAACAATGGAATATGTAGGTCACTGATGAAACCAAATTACCTTTTTCCTTGAAACAAACATACAATCTTTTTTCAAATATAACAGGAAACAAAAAGAAAAAAGGTTGGAAAGAGATAACTGGGAGAAGATACAATAAAGGTGGCACAATCTTGAGTGACATAAAAATGTCAGGAGGACACAGCTTGCTCAATAAAGGGACAGAACTGCAAAGGAAGTAGGCCCAGAAGTAAACAAAGGCATATTACACAACATGTATTTAAGTTGTGAAAACTTGTTGTAGCAGGCTGTTGTAGAGGGGGGAAAGAACCCAACAAAATAACAAGGAGAATCTTAATTACAAGGATTCATAGATATGAAATCACTGAGCTGAAATTTACTGGGGAGTAGAGGAATATTTTATGAAAAAATTTTAGCTGTTTCTTATACTACTTCCAAGGCAGAATGTTTTTGGCATAAATATATGAGATGTTGAGCTGAATGAATCCTTGATGTACTTCCCAATATCGTCATTTTCACATCAGCTTCACATACACCTTAATTTTAATGACAGGATTTTTAACTTCCTGAAAAGCCTACTACACTCACCTGCCAAAGGTTAAGATGAAATCACTGTAATCAATACAACAAAATGTAATATTGACAAAAAATGGCTTCAAGTTTTACCCCCACCCTATAATAATCTATTTTCCATTGTAAATATTATTGTTATGAAGATGCTGACAGCTCCTCCTGTTAAACAGCAACTCCTCCAAACTATGTAAGTGCCAAAGCTCCTTCTTCAGAGAACTCTGCTTAGTTCCGGGTGCTGTTAACTGGTCATCCACACAGCTTGTGTGACAGTGAGCAACAGAGAATGTGAAAGAGATTTCATGTAAGCTTCTTTCATATTTAACTGCACTTTATTAACAAGGTTGAAACATAAGTCTGCCTCCTGAATGTTTCTTTAGAAGTGCTCCAAGGACCTTTCAAGATTAAATTATGAATAGATGTTAATCCTAAAGCCAAAGAAGAGAAAAGCTCTGCAAGTCTTACATAGAATAACAAACCAAAGCAGAAAATGCCAACTGTATGTGACTTTCTAAGCAGCAACCACAGAGGCTTTCTTTCTTCAGCATACTGGGAAACATATTTACCAGCAGTGAGAGATAAGCTACTTTAAAACTGTATGGAGAAACTACACAAGCTTCTGTTTCTGGAAACACTTCTAGCACAGAAAAGAGCTATGTTAGTGGGAACTACATTCGACTGCCTAAAATTCCCTTTTAATGTGAAATGAGATTATTGGTGCAAGTGATCATTGGACAACCATGCCAATTGTAAATGGCAAGGCAAGACAGAACATCCAACTGTATAATGAGACTAAATAAACAGTTAATCAAGAGAATAATTGGAAGCTGATGACATTAAGGGATCCCCTGGTGTCCATTATGATATTATGAAATGTAGCTGAGCACTTACAGCTTTAAACAGCATGACAAACACCTGACTTTTACTCCCAGTTTTGTATGGCCTTCAAATCAGTTTACCATTCCATCCTTCTGCCCCATCGATTTTCAACTACATAATAATGATAATGTTGTGGTGCAGTGATGTCTTGATCATGACAACATAATAAACTTGATTATGAATACATAATTTAAAAGCACAAAATTATTTATGGTGCTAATACTACTACCTCAACAACCAAGCAAGAAAAATCAAAAGCCAGTTCAGATTACTTCAGCTATTTTGCCTCTGACTACAGGAGGAAGTTGTGATGGATATGGGGAGTGAAGCAATACGTGTTCTTTGTGTTTCGAGGGAATTCACTTTGGACAAATGCCAGTCAGGTCCCACAGACGGACTGACCTTCATGAGTTGGAGCAGTGCACAGTTCACTCCTGGAAAGCATGCTCCAGTTTCATTACATGAAAAAACATAAGGCATATATAAAAATATTTATGAAAACATAAATTGCAAAAACAATTTATGTTCTTAGAGAATATTCTATGATGCAAGAAATACAGTAGGTGAGGAAAAGTGGGACATACATTTTAAATGTTCACACCTAATTTCACCTAAACATTAATGTAGATGCACAGGTTGCAATTATGTTATGTAAATTATGCAGCAGATTACAGAAATCTAGAAAACACACAGAAAAATTAAAAGTAGTGCTCCAATTTTCTATTTAAAGTGCTCCACAATTTATTCTTTATATTCAAAATAGAAGTGTTACTATAAAATAATGGCTTATCAAATTTCATCTTTGGAATATCCAACAGAGGGGTGTTGAAGAAAGCATTGGGAAGCTTTAAGACTTCCAAAATGTCTCTAAATGTCTGCTCTGGGATGTGTATTTCATATCTACAACTTCATCAGATACTTACAGAATAATAAAACAAGAGCACATGGCCCTGAGTTTAACTCATAGCAGACACTTACACAAGTGTCCAGGGAAAGGAGAATGCCTAATGACATGAAAATTATCAGAATTAGTGGGGAAATAGAATGTTAAGAGAGGAAGGAAGTAGAAGGCAAAATGTAAGGTTAGCAGAATATTGTTGCTTACCCCATTGATGGGATTTGTATAGTTCCACTAATTCCTAATAATTATTTTTTTTCTGAGGAAATTACATTCTTCTAGAAGAACAAACTACCAGTTTAAAACTTGCAGCTATCAAGAGATAGCAGGATAGTCATATAGCCTAAAGAAATTTCAGTACAGGGCTCCACCTGGTAGAAATAAGTCTCTTACTATTTTTTGTGCTCGTGTCTGGATGTTACATTTGACAGAATAAGAAAAATAATGGACATCCTTTCCTTGATGACCTTAATTTATTCGCATATCTTTCTGCATTCTTCTATATTCTAACTCCTCTGGAAACAGAAATTTTACTGAAGCAGAGAGGGAGAAGACAACCTCCTTGCATACAGCTTCATTATGTTTCATACTAATAAACACTAACATCATTATTGTATTCAAAAATTTAACCGCTTTGTGAAAGTCTCGTCTGGTTAAAAAATGTCCTTCACTGAGAAAATCATTCACCACTGCATATGATATCCAGACTTAAAACACAGGAGATAAGAAGTAACCTGCTCATATCAGTATTCAAATATATATTTCATATACGCTATATCGATCAAGAGGAGAAAGATAATAAAAAATGATTAACAGTATCTCTGATTCAGAGTACCAATCTTAATATACTTCCAGACTATTATCTGGAGCTATTGTAAGTATCATCTGTAATTTAAAACCTTCAGTCTGACTGGATATGTTTCACAGTTCTTACTGGTTTTACTTTTGAAAACAAGTAAAATTTTCCAGAGTAAAATTAGTTAACTGTCAATGTAATTCCTCTAAACTTCTGAAGAACTTCAATAATTTTGATGCCTAAGACTGAGAAAATGATGCCTTTTATATCTTGGGATCAAAATTAGTTGTCCATATTCCCAAGGGAATATGCTACCCATTTGCGAAGGTTTAACTCTGAAAAGATGCTCCTGGTTGACATATTGATGAAGAACAATGAACTGAACATGAATGCCAGTATAGTTGAGGGAGATGCCCAATAATGCATTTCTACATACAGATGTTATGGCTGCATTCTCCACATGGATACTCGAGACCTCAGCAGTAAGCCTATAAGTATATTTAAAGCCCAACAACAAATAGCTGTTCACATCCCCTTTCAAAACTGGACACCCTGACATAAGCTCAGTGTGGCAATCTTCCAACAGAGCCTTTTTCACCCCAGAGAGTGCTATAGGAAGTGCATATACTAATAAATATTCATGCAGATATATAATAGATCAAGAGATTATCAAAAGAACATTTCACAGGGTAGCATATTCATTGCATAGAGTTCTAGCAGATGCTACTTTTACCAGGGGACTTGGACTGCACTATTTTCAGAGGTCTTCTCCAATACAAATCACTGTGATTGTATTCTAAGATTTCCTGCTCGTATAACAATCACTGAAATATTCCATATAGGTTTTGGTGCCATCAATGTAAAGTTGCTGCAGTAAACTGGAAGTACTTCAAAAGTGGCCACAGACACATCTTCAATTTAAAAATGTAAAATGTTGGTATGGTAAAGTTAAGAGTGAAGGTAAGGGGCACCTACATTACAGCAGAGTACCTGCAAGAAAACAGATCTAATGGGAAGTTGTTAAAGTTAAGTCCATGTGAGTAGAATTTGAAACTAGACATTGGAGAAGAGAAATTATATTCAAATTATTTCTTCCAAACACTAGACAAATTAGCCAAGATTGGATCCTTGGACACACACACACACAAAACTAAATTTCAATCTGTATTCTCTTAGTTTAATTATTTTTTAATCTATTTATATAAACTTTATTTTATATATATATTTAAATATAAACTTTAATTTAATTAGGTCATAGGAATTCTCTGATTAATACTTGTATTATGCAGGAGTTTGGACTAAATGACCACATTAGACCCTTCTGGGTTTTAATCACTTAATTATTTAAAGCTGTAATCATGTTTGCTGAGAGATTTCATACCTTAATGTGGTCTGGGATTCCCTTGACTTTTGTGGTCTTTGTACAGCAAAGTGCTTATTCAAATATCATCACAATTTTGGGGTCTGATGAATGGAAGAATTATTTACAGCCAAACCCTATTTTCTCTGAAAAAATGTGATTAAAAATATTATCCATCTGATATGCAACAGCAGTATGTGTATTTCCCTGTGCGCCTCTGTTTCATTGGAGGTTATTTGTCTATTAAAGCTTTCAAGTTTCTCTTTGGCTCCATTGAGTTTCTGTCTTGTCTTCAAAGTTTGAGGAATGTCTGAAAGCACCTGCTGATGATTTCAAAAGCTGATACATGGTATAGTCCTTCGTTTTGACTAGGACTCCTGAGTTAGTAGCCAAGAAGGCAGCTGGGCACAGAAAAATACACAACACACATATGACAAACAATAACTGTAACAAGAAAAAATTAATATAACATAATGGAAATAAAGCAAGAGAGGGACTAAAGACAGAAATGCACAGACAAGAATGCTTTAAAACAGTTCTTGCTATCAGTCATATCCTGCTCCTACTTCATGGAAAGAAAGAGCTTCACCATTCCTGTTGGGAAACACAAGCATCACATGGGATGACATGGGATGAATTCATGATCCCTCACTTCTATCACAGTTCACCACGTGCAAGTGTAAGGGACTAAATTCAAGGCATCATTAAAACATAATTATGCTTAAATCTTACCTTAAGGTTCACTATTTTGTTACCCATGCCCTGCCTACAAGGTGCAGATGAAGGAGTTGATTTACGGTTCATGAGGGGCATGTCTATAATTCTTCCATTTATTCTGCTTTTCGCTCCAGATTCTACAGTTTCTCCACACAAATCACAACACAGAACAAATAGCCAAATTCCTGCACATGTACAGCACACAAACCACAGAATAATAACCTATCCAACTGTCTACCTGCAATTCCCAGCTGGTTAATTTAAAGTTATCCCTCCATTATCCTAGTTTAGGCATTGGCTTTGTTCATTATTTGACACAAAACAATCTTTGCAGTTAAGACTTTTAGACAAGACGAGACATAGGATCAGAATATATTTTGTTGGAAAAGATCCAAAAGGATCATCAAGTCCATCTTCTGGCCCTGTACACGACAGCCCCAAGACACACACCATGTGTCTGAGAGTGTTGTTCAAATGTCTCTTGAAGTCTGCCAGGTTTGTGCTGTGACCACTTCCCTGGGGAGACTTCCAGTGCCCAACCACCCTCTGGGTGAAGAAGCTTTTCCTAATTCCAACCTAAAACTCCTGTGACACAACTTCGTACCATTTCCTCAGGTTCCATCACTGGTCATAAGGAAGTTGCAAACTGCAATGAGATCCCCCCTCAGTCTTCTGTTATCTAAGCTGAACAGAGCAAGTGACCTCAGCTGCTCCTCATAAGGCTTCCCCTCAAGGCTCTTCACTGTTTTTGTAGCTCTCCTTTGAATGCTCTCTAATAGCTTTATATGCCTCTTACATTGTGGTGCCCAAAACTGCCCCCAGCACTTGAGGAGAGACTGCCCCAGCTCGGAGCAGAGCAGGACAATCCCCTCCCTTGCCCAGCTGGCCATGCTGTGCCTGGTGCCCCCCAGGACAGGGCTGCCCACCTGGTTGGTAGGGCACTGCTGACTCAGCTTCAACTTGTCATTGATGATGACCCTCAGATGTCTCTCCACAGCGCTGCTCCCCAGCCTCTCATTTCCCATTTTGTATGTACATCTACAGTTGACACTTCCAAGGTGCAGGATCTGGCTTTGCCTTCCTTAAAATTCCAATTTACTAGCATCTACACACTTAGTACTCTTTTGAGTCCTGAATGCAAGGCACTAACGAAGATGTCCCCAGTCTGATGTCACCTTATTCCCTGTAACCCTCTGTGCCTGACCCATGAGCCAGTTGCTTACCTGTTGCTTTGATGTCCTTATCCAGCTGTGTGCTGGACATTTTGTCCAGAAGGATCCTGTGAGAGACACTATCTAAAGCTTTACTGAAATACAAAATTACACCCACTGACTTCCCTTCTTCAGTTGGTGGGCTACCTTGTCATAAATGGATGTCATCAGGTTTGAAAAGCAGGACTTTTCCCTCATGAACCTGTACTGGCTGTGATGATGACTGCAATGTTTTTCAGTAATGCTCAGAATGATCTCCATGGTTTTACCAGGCACTGAAGTGAGACACAGGGATCAGTTACAGTAGATTATTTGCATAGATGCTAACTACATTTTTTCTAACACTTGACAGTTCTCCAACTGCATCCATTTTATCCAACCTCTGAAAGGAATAGGAAAGTAGAAACAAGCCAGAAAAGAGAGATTAACTGTTGAGTGAAAGAAAAGATAAATAAACAAAAGGCTGCTGGGTGGGTCCTCCCATTGGCATAGAAAGCTTATGATTTATGGAGAATTCTCAAGCTGAAAAATCATAGATGTTTAATGATTATTATAATGGAAATTTTAGTTGCCTTATTTTTTAAGACTTCAGAGATCATAAATATACAATTTGTGAAATAATAGAAGTTATACTCTGCTTATAACAGTTTACCAGCAAGCTTTTTACTCCTTACCATACCCCCTATATGAGCAATGCATGCCTGTCTCTTATAGCTTCAATGCAACAAATGTAAGCAATCTATTTTCTAGTTTCTAGAGAAACTGTCGTGCCAAAGAAAAACCCAAAAATTATTTTATTTAAAGAGGAAAATTGGAGACCTCTTACACTGTTCGAAGCTCTAGAGATGAAGTCCACATATATATATATATATATATATATATATATATGCATGTATGTGTATACGTGTATGTGTATATACATATGTGGATATATGCATATAAATGCACCCATACACATATGTACTCCTATGTAGTTCTATTCAGGTGCAAACTGTCCAACAAATGTGACCTTTATGCAATATGCCTGTCCCTCAACAAAAGGCATGTAAATCATATCCTGACCAAACATACACTGAGTGTTCCACTGCATCCCTCATCCCACCCTTTTGTCATTCCTAGGAAATCAGAGAAAGATATTTAAAATCCATAACTGAAATTGAGTGTTCAATTACAGGCTAAAAAAGAACAGTTTATAAATACCTTCCATGAGCACTGGTTTAATGATGCTGGTTCAGTGAACTCCCTGGATCCTGTAATCCCTTTTTTAATCTCTGTTACTTACTTACTGCCTTTGAAAGACTCCAAGGAGCATTCAATATTCTTATTACAGAGCAACATTACAACAGGACAAGTTGGAGGAAATAAAGATTAGCAAAACATTTTTTTTTTTTTAAGTGACACTTTTTGGGTGGTATTCAAGCTAAGATTCCATTACAAATTCTAATTGCAATCTCTTAAATACAACATAATTAGAGGATCTTCCTAATCTGGAAAACTAAATCACATAAATGGATTACAGATCAGTTTTCAGATGACCAAAAGGAAAAAAAAAAAAAGGTT
This sequence comes from Passer domesticus, assembly GCF_036417665.1. Lineage (NCBI taxonomy): Eukaryota > Metazoa > Chordata > Aves > Passeriformes > Passeridae > Passer > Passer domesticus. The sequence goes on from NC_087477.1 coordinate 49,109,229, forward strand.
CCCACAAAGAGTAAAAGCTGTCAGATGGTTAAAACACGGCAAACCAAACCACATTTCCTGAATTATCACTTTTACTCTAACAGAAGTAAACTGATTACTGGTTTAGATCTGTATTAAATATCAGGTTTCTCTACGCCTTCTTTGCACTTATTAAAACATACACCCTATGCTGTAGAAATGTTAGCAAATAAAAGTATCGCAAAATATTTTTTCCACTAATCCTCGTATAAATATAATAAAGTCAGCATTTACTCTGGTAATGGATTCTCAGGATGTTTACTAGTCTGTCTCTCAGACTATGGTCCAAATAATGGAAAAATCTGGGCTGAATAAAATCAGCACTTTTTAAATGTTATTATGCTCATGACAGTTATTCTACTATTATTTTGCCATTAAGAATTCAAGTGTGCATCACAGTAAAATGAACACTCTTCTCTGAACTGTGTAATGCCTTATAACCATGAAGATTGTTTGTATTTCTAAATTGATCTGCTAACAATGTAGATTATAAGAAATCATATCTACTCCAAAAACTATGTTCTTATCACTTAAAAAAATATTTGGTACACTTAGCACATAAAACCTAAAAGAAGTAATCTCAGATGTTCAGGTGGGAATTAACCACATGCACAATTTTTTGAAGGATATGTTTAATAAAGTACCAACTTGCTATGTGCCTCTTTAAATTATCTTGCACTAACAAGATTTTTTCTCCTTTTTTTAAACATTTTGTTGATGCCTGTAATAAGAATAAACATAAGAATCATACCTTTGTTTCATTTATTTTAAAGAGAAAGAGAAATTTACACATATAAAAATGTAAATATAGTTTTGCCCCAAGAGGAGACACTGATGAACTGAGTACATCAATACAGAAGGAAAACAATCAGTGTGACACTGAGGCACTAGATTTCAAAATATACAGCAACACACAGAAAAGCTATGGCAAAACAGACAAAAAGAACAGAGCATATCAATCATTGTTTTACTAAAGTTCATATGGGGAACCCTATAAATAAGGAATGTTGTTAAAAAATAAATGACCAGGACAGGTAAAAAATTAAGTACTTAGAGAAGGCGTAAAAACCCTGAAAGTGACGATACTGGAGGAGCAGCATGCAACTGAAGAATTGAGAAAGAGTGGAAGTTAGCTTAGACACAGATGGGTTTTGCAGATTTTCCCCCACGTTTTTCATGCTGTAAGCAGACTATAGTAACTTATAACAGTTTGCAAGATCTACCTTAGGAACTCAGCTGCAGCTGTTACTCACTTCATACTTATTTCATTATAATATGAACTTTGGATGGAAGGATGAAATATCATATCAGAGCACAAACAATGGTAGGTGCAAAAGGAAGGTTCTCCCATGGTAGAAGACACTATGCAAAAGAGGTCATACTTGCCTCTCAAGTATCATCTTGTTTAACCTTTCCCACCTTTTCTTGGAAGCAAGGAACCTGTATCTTCAGAGCAGAAGCTCAAATTATTCACAACCTGAATCATGCTCTCTCTCTCTCTGTCTCTGAACCAGCACAAAAATGTTTGTATGCTTATCTTTACAGATATCACTTGCTTACAGTGCTTCAGCTCATTTGAATACACACTTACAGAAAAACTGCTATGGGGGAACCATTCTGAAGTCATAATGAGGAATTAGTGATCCTGAGGTATACGCTGAGCCAGCTAAGCCTCCCCAGCTAGTACCCATATGTCATCCCAAGTGGCCTCTGAATGACCCCATGCTCTGTCCTGCCATGGTAGCTTGCAGGTGTTACAGGAGGATGTACAGATGGTCCTGTCTGATGTTCTGACACGTATTACGTGTCCTTCATGGACATTTCACACTCATTAGATCACAAATTATTGGTTTTATTGTGATGAAACAGACCATTTTTAACTGATAAATTTAATGGTGAGGAAGAAAAACATAAAAGCATGGCAGGTGGTGAGATATATCGAACCTCACCATGGAGGGAATTTCTGTGCAACGTGTCATGGACATCTTGAAGAAGTCTGTCTGATGCTGATAGGCCTCAGTGGTTCCTGGCATGAGAATTGACATAGGATTAACTCACTAAAGTCACTTTCTAATTGTTCTGTAAATATCATTAACCACATTTATGCTTGAATCATTTTTCTTATCATCAAGACACAGAAAAAAACAAGTATAAAACCGCAAAAAACATGACACTATATTTAAGCACAAAGGAAAAAATCTCCTGTTCGGATAATGACAGAAAACAGACACAGTAAAAACTGGATTGCTTTTATGACCTCCATCAGTAAATTTGCAACTCACATCTGCATAAAATGGAAAGTGTTAAAAATATCTAGCATTTTTAACTTTACCATTGCATGCTTCATTGCAATGATTCCTTCTTTTTTTCTGCCAGATTCAAACTCTGTTCCTATAAGGTGAAGTACACACCCAGTATCTTCTTATCTTCCAATATTTGTTTCTTTCACAGCCTTTTAGCCTTCAAACTCGAATGGACATAAAAGGGAAGTAAAAGGATGATAAAGGAAGTATAACTTTTCTTTTATGAAGTATGACACTGCCAGTACAAAGCTAAACTTATAAAAGGAATGCTATAAAAAGCAAAAGCAGAACAAATAAATCTACAAAAAACAAAAATCCTCATTTCCATGACAACAGAAACACATCATTAAGGGCCACTAAACTTCAGAAGAACATTTTTCTCTAACAAACAGCACATTAACTGTATTTTTTTCTTAAGCAGAGAAGTTCTTCCTCTGAAGTCTTCCCTTAAAAAACTGATAAGGGAACACAAGACAAATAGTTACTCTTGATATGTAAGAAGGAAAACCTCACTAAGTGGTACCTGCAGGAATGAAACAGAGCTATTGTGTGCAATAATTAATATATTTTCTCTCAAAAGTCCAAAAATTAGTTATAAAACTATGACAAAGCTACAAAATTCTCTCACACATATTTTATTTGGCTTTAAGAAGTTCATTTACAAAACAAGTCCATATAACTTTACTTTTCAGAGACTGTTGTACATTCTTGTTTATATATATATATATATATATATATATATATGTGTGTGTGTGTGTGTGTGTGTGTGTGTGTATGCATATATTTATAAAATTTCTTCCTATTTGTTGATTATATGTAAGCAGCCCCAAATTTTTCATGGCAGCCCCCCAATATTTTATACATTTATTCAAGTACACACTTATGCTATAAAGATGGAAACAGAATCAGTCTCTCCTAACAAGCAAAATATACCAGTCTTCTTATGTCACTATAACTGTATCCAAACTGTCCCTTTACAGAGATCCCTGTTCTGAGCAAAATTATCATTTTAGCTTTACCTATTTAAACACGTGGTCTCTTATGTAACACTGTTTAGAAAAATACAATAAATAAATAAAATCAACTTCTTCCTAATGTTATATCCATCTTGTTATTCTTCCCAGCTTTTCCCAGCTTAAAAAAATCGAGAATTTCAGCTATATGTCAGGTTCATTAGCTGGATAACATTACCCGGACCAAAGTTGTCTGCTATATCTTTCCAATACCACAATTTCAGGACCAAATCCAACTTCATCATTCACAGAACCTCTTTAAACCTTAGCAATGTCATCCACAAAAAAAATTATTTCACAACTTTCTAATTTCTTGCTCTTTCATTTTCAATCATATCAACCGGTATTTTCCAAATTCATGTCTATCTCTGCCTTGAGAGGTGAACATTTTAAATCATTTCCCCTTTTCTTGATTTTTGTCCTCATTTCAAATATAAAATTCACCTCTTCAGCCACTCTAAAATACTAATAAATGATCATAAAATGCAGAGACTTTAAAAAAATTCTGGCAAGACACACTCCTAAACTTGAAAATTATGTACTCTAGGTCAGAGTTGTTATCATGCTCCATTTGAATAGATGATCAACAATGACTTTGACTTGACACATGACAATTTTCAGAAACAAAGCAACTTATTGCTACATCATTAGAATATATTGCTATATTAAAAAATCTCTGCTCAAGCCTTAACAAAGCATCAGTCATTAGATGAATATTGCTCAACTGACTAAGTTTTCTATCTAATTAGAAAAAAACCATACCTCATCTTTCCAAATGGCCTCTGAACAGGGACTATAGGCAATGCCGCAGCAGAATAAAGGCTGAAATAACTTCCTAAATAAATTATAATATAAGAGATTCGGACAGACTTAAAGAAAATAATGTTTGAAACTGATCATTAAGCCAAAATTATTTTGGAACATAATAAAAAGACATGTTCAAATACACATATCATTCCATAAAGACAACCAGAAAATACTAGGGTTGCTGAGGAACTGGATCCTCAACCTGAAAACCTGAGCATCCAATAGGAAATCAATTACTGTATGAAAATAATTTCTACAGCTGATCCAACAGAGATATACATAAGTCTATTATAATTGTTTCAATGTCTGGATAAACATTGCAAATTCCTATTTAGACTTTTTAAAAATTATTTCATAATTTTTAAATTTCAAAACCATCATTTTATTTTATTTTATATTTATGTGTTTTACTTTTTTTACACGTATATAACAAACCTAGTTGTAAACCAAGACTAAAGAAACTACAGACCTCCTTCTTTGTTATCTCTTATTTAAAGTGTTTGTGTGAGTGAGTTATGGGAATTTCTTCAGGGCTTCTGCTTCACATTTCTATGGACAGTCCAATATCTGCTTCTTTTTTTTCTCTCAAAAAACACAGTCCCAATTTTGTTGACTGACTAGCACAGCGCCTGCAGCTATCTTTACTGAAAAATTGTCAGAACAAGCTATCTGGTGACTCTGAAAACCTCTTTGTAGTGCAGTATTTTGTGAAACGCTCATAGCAATACAATTTTAGCAGCAAACTTCCTTGCTAGCTTTCCAGCTTGCCCTGGTTCTTGGGCAAAACAGGCCTCTCCCTCCACGCTCAATGTCCAGAGTTCTGTTGTTTCTAAGCAACTGCTCATTTTCAATAATGTCCTGTTGGGCGCAATGACATCCCATTCTGGAAGCTTCTGTCCTGTTTAGGCACCGTCATGAACTGTGAGGGATGCATTCCCTCCATTTTTGTGCTCACCACTTAGTACCTGTAAGCTGTATTTTTGTGAGTGTGCCTGAGCTGCTGAGGAAAGGCTATTTGTCTTGCTTGGCTGCTGCTAATGAGAACAAATGCAAATTTTTGGGGAGCAAAAAAATTGTTTTGATGTGCAACTCCTCATCTTCATGTGGAAAAAGCTTACAGAATGCAGCAAGGAAAGCAAAACAAGAAAAAAAAAGAAGGCAGGTCATGGGGAGGAACACACCACACACCATGAACCACACAAGCTTTTCCCAAAGAACCTATCAAGGTCTGCATTGATTACTTCTACCAAGAATGCTGGTGAAAGGTGTTGGACTAAAAACTGAAGAGGAAGAAAGGATTAATCACCTCAACATTTTGCAGAAAAGAGATCTGAATTTCTATTTCACAAACAACAATATTTCAGTTTTGTCCCAGAAAATTATATATATAAGTTCATAAAGTGTCCAACTTTAAGTGGTACCCTGATAGAATCCTGTCAAATGAACAAAACGGGATGTGCCAATCTCCCACATTCAAGTAAAGCCTGAATTCACACACATTTTTCTCTGCAAGTGGAGGAGGGAATGGGGCTATTGGGAAAAAATACCAAAATCAAAACAAAAGCAAACAAAACCCCAAACAAAACAAACAACAAACAAAAACCGAAACAAAACCAAATAAAAAACCCACAAAAACCATAGCATAAATATTTTCAAGACAAATATTTGTTTGATTTTTTAAATTAAGCATCAAATAAAAAAATTTAAAAAAATTAAAAAACAAAATAAAAAAAACCCCAAAAAAACCCTAAAAACCCTCATTTTCTATAAAACGTATTTTGATTCTTAAATTATAATGATTTATCATATTGGGATCAATTTTCTACTAATAGCATAATACTACATCTTTTTTTCTAACTGTTGCAAAAAAAAAAAAAAAAGCAATAGCAAATCCCACAACTTCGTGAATTCCAAAAGGGTCAAGACCAAGACATTTGTTTAACTAAGACAGGACAGTAACTTGATGTCATCCTGCAAATTTTTCTTTAAAATTACATCAAAAGAAATAGAAATCTATATTAAAAACCACATAGGTTTAACCTGATACCAAAAACAAAAAAAAAAAAATAGAGTTTTGGTTCCATCAGCACATTATTCCCCAATTTGGTCACTTTCTGAAGGAACTACCAGGGTGGATTACTACCTCCCACAGTCCTGTCATTGCCCTGCTAACTACTTCTTTCCAGTGATATATTCCACTATAATTGTCATATTCTCCATTATACTTCCACCATGAAGGAAAAGTTGTTACTAAAAGTGGTGTAACAGCTTGCAAATACACTGAGAGAGAGCTGCTGAACCTTTGGCAATTGTTACCTTAAGAAACACAACCCTGAAGACGTATGTTGGGGAGCATTGCTATGAGAAATGAATAAACATCCTTTCACTCCTTCTCCCTGACATCAAGCAGAAATGAGAAAGGGAAGTCGACAGAGGTCACACACAAAAGTGAAGAGCTCTGCAGAAACATCTTTGGATTCTAATCTGGACTGACAGCTATCCTGTTCGTTACTAGTGTTATGTATAATGGACACATAATTCCTGCTACAAAGTCAGAATAACCCTCTGTTTGAATGTTTTAAAGACAAATTTAGTAGGCCTCATTCCAGCCTCCTGAATCAAAGTACACAAGAAACAACAATCTATTTGGGCAAGTAGTAGTTCAAGACAACGTGACAAAAAAATGCAGCAAAAATTCCGCACAGTAAATTGAATTATTTATGGAATTCTAAGAGAATTACCACATATATTACATGTATGACCTTAGGGAAATTATTAATATTAATATTAAGGTATACATTTATACTGTTGAGACATTGTAGTATGTAGATCACCAAGAAAAGTAAGGCAACCATTCACCAAATGGAAAACCATTTACATATACATTTCATTGGTTTGGATTGGTTTGGATATATAATTTACCTGTAACTGATTTAATCACACTTTTACTTTCACAATGTCAATTAGATGTGTATTTATCTGTTTCTAAAACTAATTTTTTCATGCCTTTTCAGTTATAAAATTGCCCATATATTAATTCTTTTATCCATATCCTTCCCCAGTTAAGCATACATGTCAGACCTCAAGGTTAATTTCTGCAACTGAAATTTAGACATCATTTAATATCTGGTATATTTCTTTTCTCTATTAGCTCTTGGAGAAGAACACTGCCACTAATCCAGCAAGAGGTAAGATTTCTAAAACAGCATCTAGGTAATGCTGCAGAGCCCTTAAAATGGATAGGGATTTTCTTGGGTCTCAGATCAAGATAGGTCTCCAGGCCCTTTCCCACTGGAGCTGGAGAAAGAAATGCCAAAAATGGTCCTCTTGGAGAAAGAAGAAAGGCATTGTTGCAGGAATAACATTTCTAGGGACTTCTAAACTCTCTTTTGGTGGTATCTTATGTTGGTGTACATTTTCTGCAAAGGAGAGAGAAATAATGGGTAATAGATGAAACAAGGGACAATTTACATTAGAGGAATATGGTTGAAACATTTATAATTCTCACTAAGTTTCTTTTCAATTGCTACTGAATATTTGCAGAACATGCACCATAACGCAATCCTGTTCCTGCAAACAGTCTGCTGCTACTGCAGACAAAGCTATCAAAGGCAAAACACCGAAGGCTGGGCTTGGATGGCACAGAGACCCCAGCGATGCAGAGGCTCACACACTTTACAGCTTATGCCTTTTGAAGTACAATAGGTTTTGCTTTTTTGATTTCAAATTTTCAACCATACATTCAGAGTGGTTCCAAACCACATGGTAACCAAAGGTGAATTCTTGGCTCTGACAGAATCCTGAGATAGGATTCCAACATACTAGTCATGTCAACTATTTTCAATTCATACCAGTTCTACAGCATGTATGCACAGTAGGCTAATAAAATGTTGACAAATCTCAACCTTCTAAGATTTGAAAAGCATCAGGTTTTCCTGTTGTGTGATCAATCCCACTGCCCATACCTGTGCACGGAGGCTGCATCATTGCAAGGTCAGAGAATCACCACAACAGCCTCCAGGAAGTTGTCCCAGCACAAGACTATCTGCATCATTAAAGCTCTGCCTGGTAAACACTGGCCTGAAAAACATTTTCAGCTTCCAGCTGTATGTTATATTGATGAGACTAAACAGTTTTCTAGCATCAGTTTTTTGTTTATCCTATCCTACTTCAGAATGTGACCATCTTAGAATTTTTCTTTTAGGCTAAAAGATGCACTGCACTCTCTGGGTGTTTCATTATAACCGGTGATTTAATATTTTGTTCCAGATCTCTAAAAAAAAGCCTTAAATATTTTATAATCAATGCCCTCAGAGTATCACTTAAAATGCCCCCTATAGATGCCTATATATACCGTTTAAAATGAATTTGGGAACCATCAACCAGCTATTACTCTAGGCTGTATCATTCTAAAATTGCATCACATTTTTAAGGCCACTGATTTCCAGCACCCCTTTTCTGCTTTTAAATACATCATTGCATATAATTTTGTCAGGCAAGATCTACTTTCCTTTAACCCCACTTGACTGCATTAAATATTTTCAGCTTCTGATTAATGAAGTCTCATAAGAAATATTTAATCTCTTGACTGAGTTCAGAATCATACTGTTAAGAATAGAAATACTTATTTATTTTACCCCATTATTTTCCAATATTAGAACTCTTTTGCTAATTTTCAGGAGCTACTACTTCTGTTTTACAAGGGTTTTTTTTAAAACCTAATAAAGTTTGTTCTTAAAACTAAAAGGCTTTTGCGGACTGTTCTTATAGCTCTTCAGGATAAGACAGAAGTGACAAAAGGCACATAAATAGAATGCATGTTTTGACAGTTAGGAGGGTATCTATATATTGCTTCTTCCAAACATGGAGAATGAGATGGGAATCATAGAATGAATCCATAAAAGCTGAAATTTATTAATACAGTTTGAATAAAGCATATCATTTGCGGAGCCCACTCATCAATTAAAAGATAAAGTTTTTGTAGCATATGAAATAGACTGAAGGCAAAGTGTTGGACTTTCAGAGATATCTGACTACACAAAATATACCATAGTCTGTGACACTAACCCTGTTGCAAACCAATATTTACAAACTTTAAGGATCTACTCCAGCATTTGGAAGCTGCATGTTTCATGGCCAGTTCACTTAGTGAATTTCACAGAATAGCAGAATGGGTAATGCTTGAAGGGACCACAGTTGGTCATCTTGTCCAACCTCCCTTCTCCAGCAGGATCATCCACATGGCACAGGATTGTGTCCAGACAGTTCTGGAATATCTTCAATGAGGGAGACTTCACAACCTCCCTGGACAATCTGTTCTGGCGCTCAGTCACCCACACAGTAAAGAAGTTCTTCCTCGTGTTCAGATGGAACTTCTGTGCATCAGTTTCCATTGCCTCTTGTCCCATTGCTCGGCACCACCAAGCAGAGCCTGGCTCCATCATCTGACACCCTCCCTTCAGATACTGACAGACACTGATGAGGTCCCCTTCAGTTGTACCTTCTCAAGGCTGAACAGGCCCAGCTCCCTCAGCCTTTTCTCATAAGAGAGATGCTCCAGTTGCTTAATAATCTTTTTCACCCTTTACTGGACGTGCTCTAGGAGTTCCATGTCTCTTGTACTGAGAATCCCAGAACTGGACATAGCACTCCAGATTCAGCTTCACCAGGACTGCAATTACTCATCCTGACAACTTAAGTTCAGCATGTAGAAATCAGCCTTGAAGTATCAAGGTATATAAAACACATCTGTGTCTTCAAGTGTATGGTCAAGCCAGTTGTTTCTGGAGGAACCATTCAATTCATACCATTCACATTATTTTACTGAGTTGGAGACACAATGGGGAGAAAAATAGCTTTTTTTTGTGACCATTCTATTGAATTGATAATTCAATAAAAGCTGTTTGGATAAAAAAAAAATCATCACATGCACATCCAGTATTATCCACAGAAGCAAAAATTAATTAAATAATACAGTCATTAGAAATAAATTAATTTTTACAATTGATCTCATAAACCTGGGAGGCTTTGGATTTAAATTTCAAAAGTGCATATACACTATCACATATTTCCCCAAATAAAATTACATACTAGACTAACAGAATATCCTCCTTTTGAAGAAGGTCCAACTTTGTATTATGCAGCTGATACATCCTCAAAGAGAGACTGGAAGTAATATAAACATGAAGAAAGTTAAAATTGCATCATTGCACACTGATGCCACATATTTAACTCCATAGTAGTACTGGGTGATGAGATCTGCTGATAATTCTGAGAATTTAGATATTATGAATAAAAACACTATGGAAGTTCCATGTCTTGAAGTGTTACAGTGTTATTTTATTCTAATAAATTAGCATGTTAGTGAAAGAGACCATGTGATGAATATGCTATACTCTGCTAAGTGAGCTCTTAATTAGGCTAACAATTTAGAAGACACAGGAAATAAAGGAATTAATTTAGCACTTTGTACATGATAAAAATTAAAAGTTAATGCTCTTCATGTACTGAATAAAAGTGGAGCCAGATGGCATAACCTATGAAAAAAGGAGACACAAAATTTTCATTTTCATTAAACCATAATGTGAGCAGCATCTTGTCTACTAATTAGCAGAACCTGATGAACCCACTTTCAGTATATCTAACATATGTAACATATGCACTTCAGCATATGTAGACCTTTCTATAATAAATATTGATAAAGATACCATACTATTTATTTGATCTTTTTCCCTTGGAGTTCTTATACAGAATTTGAAGAAGTATACAATATTGAGTTCCTATTCAGCCAGGAATATTAATTACATGGAAAGTGGAAGTAAACCACAACATTTTTCCACTTAAGATGTGGCACTGCCTACAAATTCAGTGAAGTAGCACAGACCTGCAGCATCATGCACTGTTAAAAGAAAAAATCAGAGACACAGACCATGCCCCAAAGAACTTTTATTTCAATCATTAAAAAGAATCCTCTATCACAAAAAGGAGCAAAACAGCAATGCATTAATCATATCCCCTGAAACAGGCAAAAAAATAAAAATCTAAGCAGGGGTGTGGGGCATGAGTGCTACAGAATGATAAGAAAGAAAGAAATATTAGAAACGTCTGAAGATTAGTAACAGAGGTTTGATATTCATAACTTTACTATGATAGCCACTTGGTGACCTCAGACCCAGAACAAGTTGCCAGTATAACACAAAACTCAGTGCAATCCCAAAACTCAGTAATTTTTGTTACTTTATTTGCATCTTTGTTTTCAAGATAAATTACTGTACTTAATCACTTAATAATTACTACCTGTCCAAATCCTCACCTCTCACCTTCTACACCTTCTGTAAGCATGAAATAAATTATCTAGACTTAAACACTTGTTATGGTGTTAATTGGAGTTGTTTTATCTGAACCTACACTCATTTGCAATTTGGTGAGTTAGCATAACAGAAATAACACTGAAATTACAAGCTCTAAATCCATATCTCATTATAGCTCTAGTCTAAGTAAAACCGTGTGAGGAATTTCTCCTCATAAATTATGGCATGAATTATATGTCAACTAAATAGATATTTGCCATTCTATTGCCTCTCATAAGGATATGTCCATAATACTTGTCACATTGATGTACAATAATTTGCACTAACAAGTAGGAGCCAAAAAAATTGGAATCCAAATCACATCCTTGTGGTGGAGATGGTTGGATCACATCTGCAGTACTGAAAAGTATCAGTTACAATTTCTTGGTGTGAATGTTGTGACACACAAGCCCTTAGTCTATTACAAAAAATCTAGAGAATCAAACATTTGGACGTTCTATCACTGTTCTACCCCTAAGACTTCTGTAAGATAGCAAAACAATAACCATAAGCACAGGTTACAAAAATATGAAATTTTGTATTAAATGTGTATGATTGGGTTTCAACATTACGATTTCTAAAAATAACAACCATTATGAAATCAGATGTTTTGAACACTCTCACTCAGCAAATGTACATTTTCCCATATTTCTCAAACCTCAAAAGACAATTTACTTACTCACAACATTAAGAAAAACAAATTACCAGACAAACCTAGATCCAGGAATGTAATTAGAGACACCAAACTTCAGACTGAATATAAATATTCTTGTTCAAGGTAGAACCACAATGCAGGAGGCAGATTAATCAACATCATCTTTCTAATAAGGACTTCTGACACTCTTTCTACAGGATGCTGCAAATTCTAACCTAAAGAGACTATAAAGCAATGAATCAAGACAAATTATGACCGCAATATGAATTGTAGCTTTTTGCAGCTTGTATTTCCTTTTCCACTTCATGCCTTTGGTAAGTTTAAGTGTAAGAAAAATAGAAAAACCTTTTGCAAAAGTGAAATAAAGCTGGAATACAAAAAAAAAATCATTATGGTTCCAACCACAAATCTGAACCCTAAAGAGTCACATCTTTATTTAGTTATTATCATAGTAATTATCCCTTCTAATTCAGTGTGCTCTATTGTGTTATCTCCACCAGAGATGATTACATAATCACTGAATGAGTATATGTTAGCTGGTGTAGCATAAGATATTATGAACTGTTTTCAACTGGTTTGCAATGTCAGTTGTCTTTATGGTAATTTCTATTTAAATTCATCTATTATTGAACAGGTTTTTAGAATATTATGTAGTAAACCTTGCTTTGGTGGATATATGAAAATAGCATTTTACCATTAAATTCCAGTGTAAGTCAGATGCTTCAATGTAAGTGTCTATCTGCTGATCTACTTCCATCACTTATATCAGTACTGGGAAAAACAATCAGCTCACATTCCAATTTCATTTATATCTATTACATCCCCTTACAGCCCCACATTCTGGAAGCCAAAGTAAGGAACTGACTTTAATCCACAGTAATGGTCTAACTGTGTTTTAGATTAACATCATTAACAAATGCCATTTTCCAATCCACAAGCTGAGGTGCAAATAAAATTACATTATTTAAGATTAACTATTGGAAAACAGATTATCATTTTATTATTTATTAATTTTAATTCAAATGCATGTAACTGTTACATATATATTATATATATTATATATATATAATATATGGTTTTTTATATATATATATATGCATACAAACACACATGTACAGGTGTCATCCAAACAGATGCACACATAAGCAATGTTCATTCTTTGAACAGAAATATTTATTATGATTTTAAATGTTTGTTATTGCATTTATTAAGCCTAGTGATATAATATAGAGCAAAGAGTATAGCACATTTTGGAATCAGAAACACAGCTTTCAAAAAGCACTAAATGACCTGAGTAAGAACAGAAGCATACCCTTTATGATCTTAATTTTCATTAAGACATTAGCTGCCAAAGAAAATAGCTGAATGACTCCAGAAGACAGAAATGTTTTCAAGATCTATTAATAACTAGATGAATGTTATTCATCTAGCTAATGTCACTCAACTAATTTTCATTCAAGCTGTCACCAAACTAATTGCAAAAAATAACGGTATAAGACAAAGCTCATGGGATAATTATTCAGATGCATAGCTCTATGGCTAAGTAGCCAATCTTACACAATAGGGTGGGCCTTAAGTAAGAAAATGCATATATTATCTATACATTTTCTGAAAACAAAATTAATTATAGTGCATTTCAGGATACTCCACAGAATAGCGCAGAGAAATTTTATTTGCATGAGAAATCTATGATTTTTTTTTTTATGTTAGTGTTGAATTATGCTATGGTAGCATAAAACTGCCAGACAACACACAGTGACAGGTTTTGGGCATTGAGGATGCCTATGGCTAGGGACAGTGTTAGTAAGATGAGATATTTTATTTATTTAGATGTACAATATTTCCCTTTCTCTCTCATATACTGTGCAATTCATCTCTTTTGTATGGGCTATTCACTTAAAAGATGAACTTGACAATCCTTGTGGGTCCTTCCAACTCAGAATATTCTGTGAAATCTTTGGAATCTGTGGATTTAACTCCTGTGACATCCCCACAGACTATGTCTGAGTTTTAGGTCAGAGTGCAGGTACACATTGTCAGCTTCCAGATCCAAACCTGCAAAAAAGGTAAAGCTATTTTCAGGACTTTAGAGATCACGTAGTTTGCCCTTGTGCACTATGGGGTGCACAGAGCTGGGTGTTTATCACAGCACCTTTATGTCCTCAGAAGCACAGATCTACCAGGGAGCAGCTGCTCAGTTTTGTTCCAGTTGCAGTACTTACCTATGTCAACCCAGACTGGCACTATTCTCCTCCCCCACTAGTCTTCTGTCCAAACTGAATATGTAACAAAAGAAAGCACCTTTTACAGGGGAATTTCACATTTGAAGAAGTTAGATTTAGGAAAGATCCATGGAAAAGCACTGGAACACCAAAGAGGAATGCTTAGTGTTCCATATTACTTACCATGAATAAAAGAATATGAAAAGAACTGTCTTTTGGGGATCATCCTCTATGACTAAAAAGTTATTACCATACTTACACTAAGAAAACTTAATGAAGTCCATGGAAGAAGAAAGAAAAAAAAAAAATTCAGTACTTACCAGGTCAGTGCAGACTGCCTTTGAAACTCATACTTTAATGGAATATTTAGAATGCAAATCTCATCCCCAGACAGAAGAAGACTGGACTGACTTTAGCACTGAACCACATGCAACAATTAAGGTCTAATGCTTACTTCACAGTTTGGCTAAGTAACAGCTGCTTGAACTGCCTCTGTAAACAAAGTGGACTGAATTGACTGCAGACTAAATGGGCAGCTATGTGATAAGAAGTCAGCAGGAAAGAAAGACACAGTGTCTGCACAATCCAGATTTGTGGAAAAAGTGAATAAAATGAGGAGTGAGAAACATCTCAAAATAAGTCAAATCTCCTCCATAACAGCTTCAGGCAATCCTTTCTGTAAAGTCGTCTTCTGTAAAAGAAGTGTTCAAAGAAAAAGGGTGAAGAGAATAATGAATCAGAGAAGCAAATGAGATGAGAAACAGAAGAACAGCACACTTGAAATATAGGAAAGACAGCTCTTATAAACTAAAATTCCCACTCATATAACCATTCCAATGCCAGGGGGAAATATCACTGGTCTGATGTTTTTATTACATAACCAGATGTAGCTAGAATACCCATTCAGATTGTTTCAGTTTGAGATCAGCTTACTTCATAATAGTTTAAACAATTTCTTGAGTTTCATTACAGCTAAAAGGTTTTTCATGTAACTTGTTTTATTATGCTACAGCAAAGTCCCTAGGGAACTGAAGAAAAAGGTTGCAGTTCTGTTTACTGATATGAATGATACATTGGTCTTAAAATTCTGAAATTAAAATAATATGCTTTATTGGTTGTTCTTCTTTTATGCTATATGACTTTAGTATGACTTTAGTAAGACCTCTTGGAAAAAAAAAAAAAAAAACAACAAAAAACCAAACCCGAAAACTTAAAAAATGAATGGGTGGCAGGGACAGGCTGCTCTTTTCCCAAGGAGAAGCTGAGTATGCTTATGGTGGAAATACTTTGAAGTAGGCAGCACACAAAGAAGCAAGTAAGAGTGGTGCTGAAGAGCTTCAAGCTGCATTTCAAGCAAAGAGAATCAGATTAGTGCAGAGCAGCGTGTGAAGCAGGCAACCAAGTCTCAGAGAACAAACACCCCACGTACCACACAGGAGTCCACAGACTTTGCTGTAGACAGAAAGCCACTGAACTAACTTTAGTAAGACCCCATGTGGGAGAGCACTGTGGGCAGAATTTTACAACTGTCCTCTTTTATTTCTGCTCTTCCTGACATAATCTTTTTGAGTTTTCTATATTTAATAAGGTAATTCTAATTTTATTCTTATAAATCTTGGATTTTGTGGGTCATTCAAAAAAGAAAAAACAAACAAACATGCAAAACACCAAAACCCCACAACTTTACTTCTCTGGTACCAACTACAGAATAATAATTTCTATTGCATTAGTACATTCAATGTAAGTTATCATAGTACCACATCAACATAATATTAAGCAAGTATTATAAGTAAAAACTGAAATAAGTTCTTAAACAAGAAACTGACTTTTTGAAAATTTATGAGTGCTCCATGAGTAGCAGATATTCAATCATACCTGAAGAGACACTGCCACACAGAAATAAATTTGACTGTTAATAAGTCATATTGAAAATAAGTCAGGTAATAAAATTCCCAGTTGTTATATATGTACATGTTATGTAAGTTTTCTTCCCACAAAAGATAAAATTATTCAAAGAACTGTAGACAGGATAGTCTATGATTAAAAAAAAAGAAAAAGAAAAGATAAAAATGAAAAGAGAGACTGCAAGGAGACAATGGGGATCCAGCAGAGAGCACAGAATATTTCTTGAATCTACTGACTTTCAGGTCACTGTTGGACATCCATGACTGAAAACAAGGAAAATGGCATTTAGAAGCATCTAAAGCTTTCCTAGCAGTCTATATTACCCAGAAAAGTTTTCTTTGTAACAAAAGAAATATTTTGGTGCATTTCAATTCTCAGTTCTCACCATGCTTTTCTAAAGCCTGTCTATTTCTCAGTTCATTAAATCTATCATTATCCTCATCATACAGCTTCCACTGATGCAGAGTTCTAATCTGACCATTTTCCTCTATTTTAAACATCTAAATATGTCATCTGAAATCTTCTTCTTCATGACTAGTCCCACATTTCTCAGTACCAGCCCTTATTTTGAACACAAAGAACTAGAGTCATTGATGCCATTTATTACTCAGTCAATATAACCAAAAGAAAAGTGCATAAACATTGAAAACAGACAATGGTCAGGCACCAGCTTCCACCAGAAGACTAAACAGAATTTGGTACAGTTATTTACAGAATTTTTATTTGAAGTTTTATGCAAGTTTCATGTATGCATAGGGATTTTTACAGGCATGTATGCAACATATGTAAAATTAAATTGAGATCTGTTATTAAGCCTTCTACTTATAGTTGTGAATTATCCACCCCCTGCAGAGAAACAGTTCCTTCACTCAAATAATTTAGTGTACTCAGCATTTATTGCTAAGGCATGATCAAAAGTATATTTTAGAAGAAACTTAGATGGCATAGTAAAATAATATTGAACTATAGTCCAGATGGCATCAAGATGTGAGGATTAAAGGACATCTCTTTCATCAGAAAGAGCTGTACATTAAGTTCTCAGTTTATTCTCTCCTTAACTCTATCTAAAGTCTTGTTCCTATAGCAACTGAATATACAGATATGCCTGAGAGAATTATATACCAGCAAGCACACCCATCTCCAAAGTGTATATTGCAATTTAACACATCTTTGGGCAGGAGCTTCCATTTAGTAACTGCTATAAAATCCTCTTGTCCTTCCATTTGAGGGGATTATAGTCCCTGTCTTCTAACATCCCAGGAGTTTTCCTGGTATTTACAAGCATCACTAGCTATGCCTCACCAGAGGCTACTTCATTATTTAAAACACAGTCATCAAATTCATTTGGAAATAAAAACAGCTACTTCATCACAATATTCAAAACTAAAGACCTGATTATATTTTCCAAGGTCCTTAGAAACATTACTTTTACATGGAACATCGAATATATATTTACATAATGAAAATATTATGACAGAAAAAGTGATGTTTGAAAATTCAAAAATTTAATTTTTTTTCTTGTCTTTAAGAATAACCTGCTTATCAAACTGAAATAATTAATCTCCTTCATTATACTTCTTCAATACTTTAAGATATTAGTATTAAGAAGCATTTAGATGTAATACATGGAGAAATGAAGGATTCACGGAAGTGAAAAGCAAGGCACACATACTAAGCCTAGAAGTTACAAGAAATGCTGGAACAATCACATGTTCCTTTAGTTAATTTTTAATTCTTTCTGAATAGTACCCATGTACCACAATATCAGCTATTATACATAAATTGAGTCAGGATGGGTTGACCTTTATTGCTCTCTCTGAAAGCCATAAAACTCTTGACAGATTTCCAAAATTTAAATCCCAATTAATAATTAGTTCTTTTAACATTTAAAATCTTTAAACTACCTTCTCCAGAACATCTAGCAGATCTTCAAGTACAGTAAATATTTTGCAGTTAGGAAATTGGCAATAGGCTCTAAAAAAATGAGAACTCTTTCTCTGCTAAATAGGAGAATTATATTCTAGAGAAGTGTTATATCAGTGAAGCTATAAAATCAGTCTCACAAGTGCAAAAGACATTCTTTCATCTGTTCCTTGAGATTCCTTGAAAGGTTGGCATTTAATCTACCAATCCAAGCCCTCAATGAGCTTTCTGCAAACTTCGGTTTGTAATTTCTAAGGTCACAAAAAATAAATAAATAAAGTATTAAAACTTGATCTTGAGCTTTTCTCAAGAAAGTTTTAGTCCACTTTGAGAAGATCTTTCTGGAAAACATAGTGGTTAGATGAGAGTTCTTGTCTTATTTCTAAGCAAAACTATTTATTTTGAAGCAGCACCACCACTTACCTGATGTTTGAGAGAAATTTTATCAAATTTACACTGTCATGGAAGTCTGAAACAGTTAAAATGCTAGCTATCAAAAATTGTTTTTAAAAAAGCCTTGTCTTCATTGTTCACATATCATACAAGAAATTATGCCAGCTAAGAAAAAGAAAGGCAAAGTCAGCAAATATGCCAACAGGCAGACAGAGAGCAGGTGGGTTATTTATAGCTTTGGTTTTAGTAGGTGGAATAGGACTTATGAAAAAGGTCTTCTGTCAACTCCTTCTCAAAATGATTTAGTTAGAATTTAGGCAGGTATAGAGGTCCTGTAGAAGTCTTTGTGGAGACTGTAGTGATGCTCCATGTGATAGTAAAAGATAAAATAAAATACTAGGCTTTAGAAATTACATTGATTGTGCTCAGTTCTTAAAACTATTAACTTTAATTTGACACGCACTCAACACTGATTCTATACTACTCTATCCACATTGATTTCAGTAGGGCTAGTAATGATTGATTTGGAGCAAGTCAGATAAGCCCTAACCATTTACTTTATTCCCTGAACTACGGAGCAAAAGATCAGTATTTACTGTCTTCAATTTCAAATATAGAACTCAAATTTGAGACCCAGCTAAACCCCAAAACCAAGTGAAATCAGCCACAATGAAAGTTCCTTATTTTGCCATATTTTCCATTTCCCATGGAAGAGTGGAAACCTGTCTAACAAAAACTACTGATGAAAGTAGTACAGTCTTCAAAACAAAATACCAAGAATGTGGAACACCGCAGACTTCAGATTATTCTCAGATGAATATATCAGGAGATGCACAGGTCTAGAAGATGAAATGCCAAGCACACTACCTGATAAACAGGAATAAGTATTCTTATGTAGTGAACATGTTTTACTCTATCCAGTGCAGCAGTGGGCTTGTCAGTCTTCCACTGACTCCTCTTTTCAATTGATAATCTAGCATGCAAATAGTCCATCTGAATAACATTTTAAAAGAAAAACAGATCAGGGTTAAAACAGAGGATGATAATCAGACGAAAAGTGAAAAAAAGAAAACATTATCAGACTACACAGTTCTGCATCCTCCATGGTTAAATTGGAAAACACTGTGGACCACAGGCAGAAATAATTTTTCAAGTTACGAAATTCATGCATCACTGCTTTAAAAATCTAACTAATCAATTAAGCACAAAGATCTTCAAGCTCATTAAAAGTAAAACTCTATCCCTTAAGGATCAAAAACAGCTGGGTCACCCCAAACTAGTAAACAGCTTCCTAGGATGATAAACCTCTAGTCTGAATATCAACTTGCATCAGACACATGCTACATCTACGTAGAAGAGATTTTATTCAAAATCCACCGATTTTAACTCATCCGCTAAATCAAGACAGAATTAAAATAACATGTTGTTTAATCAGAAGCTGTTGATCTTTCTTTTTTAGGCTTTCCTGGTTTCCTTCCGCCTCTCCGGACTTCATGTTAATGTTCTAACTTGCATGAGGATTATTCAATCTTTCATCAGGCCATTAAGGGTGGGGAATTAAGAGTTTTACAACCCACAGCACATTTTCGTCTTCAGGAAGGATTTGGACAGGAAAAAAAATCACAAAATGACCTTGTGTTAAACAAGATGAGAAGCCATACAGCTTTTAGAATATTTCTATGCACGTTTATATTCTCTTTTGCAACCAGCCATCTGTTTCATCCTAATGCAGCTATACAAAAGCAGGTATAGGCTGAAGACCATTCCTGGAAAGCATAAGGCCTTGAGGCCAGAGATACAGATGCTAGAACTCTAGTCAAGCAATGAAGACAAAACATTAGCTAGCCATATGTTCAAGAGGAGGTTCTCTTAGGAGATGGTCTGGGTTTTGCTTATGATTTTAAATCAATATTTATGTGTAGAAGATATCTAAAGAAGAATACAATTTCACTCTTTTGCTCTGGTAGCTCTTTGTACTTGGAATTATGAGAAAATTAATGAGATTGATATGCAATTATTGTTAAAACTCATGAGAATTCCTGTTCTGAGAATTCCCAGCAGATTGTGATACTTTGCCTGCTTCCCTTTACCAGCTCATCACTCCTGACTGCCTGGGGCAGCACACAGTACTTTCTCCATAAGAACCTTGCATGAAGGTAACATAGGATTACATTAAAAGAGTGCCTATTTTAAGCTGTCTTTATCACATAGAGGCAGTAATGACAAGACAATAGGGCATAGCCTGAAAGTTGCACCTTCTGACAGCAGACTCTCAGGCCAGTATATGTCACCAAATTTTGAAATGTGGGCATTTGACACTTGTGTCCAGTTGGACTCCTGACAAAGTCATCCAATTCTCAGATGATCTATGAGAAAATTCAAAGTATAAATATAGTACTAACATTAGTAAGAATTTAATTTATTTATTTCAGATGCTACATCTGAAAAAAATAATCATGGGCACAAACTTACCAGAACATACAAATAACTGAAACTTAGACTAAAGATAAAGATACAAGAAAGACTCTCATCTGTTATTACTCTGTGAGAGACCAAAGAAAATTCCAGATTCCACAGACCTGAAAAATAAATTCTGCTGTCCTTGACCAACACTTCCAGGTCCTTTTCTGGTAGACAGCTTTCCAGCCACTTATTCCCAAGCCTGTAGTGCTGCTAGGGGTTGTTTTCACCCAAGTGCAGGACCCAGTGCCTGGCCTTATTGAACCTTGTACCACTGGCCTCGACCCATCGATCCAACCTGCAAACTTACTGAGGGTGCACTAAATCCCCTTGTCCAGATCACTGATAAAAGTATTAAACAGGACTGATACTGAAGATATGACTGCTGTTGGAACAATTTTTAATTTCATATATCCAGCGGAGAGTGAAATAGAAATATATGAACATGCAGCATTCTGCTGCTAACAGTTCTATAGGCAATGGATGGAAAGAAATACTGTGAAAAGTTTAACATTTAAATAAAATATTTTGCCAGTGTGGATCAGATAGAAATGTCAACCATAACGATCTTGCAGTTCACACATACACAAAAAAAATAAACATTTGCTACTATCTATGTCAGCCTCCCTGCTCCAAAGAATTTTTCCAGCTATATATTTAAAAAGAAAATAAGCTGTTGCATATTTCCAGTCAAATACAATTCAATACAGGCAAAGCCATTGCATACATACATACAGATACCATAGTATGAATTACCACATGTCATAGCCATTTCATCATCCTTTCTTAAAATAGCAAAAATATATATCAATATTTTAAAATAGTGGATTAATGAAATTTAGAGTAAATCTTGTAGATTTTCTTAGGATTCAGAATGCAATGGTAGTGGTAATTTCAAAACAGGAAGGAAGAAAATTATTTTTGTTTGCCTGGAAAGCAGCAAATAGTACAGTAATAAACAAAAATTTCTGTTTTACTTTAGGAATAAGCTTAGCTGACTGTGACTAGTTAAAATTAACATGCTTATTCTTTTGAGCCAAGTAGTTTCTGAAATAAATTTTCTAGTATCAATACAAATCCAACTCAACACTTACTGAATTTCACTAGGGAAAAAAGTAATCTTTACACTCTGGGGCATACAAAGTAAAATCTGCAAGTAAACACACCACTTATGTTAAAGCTGTATATTTTGACATAGTCTTACTACTACTTACACAGAGTGGAAAAGTACATAACATCTTTAGATGTTTCACAGTATAAACCACATCAAAAGAACTCGATTCAGGTCCAAAAGCAACTGTTGCATTCACTGTCACTTGGCAGTACGACTTCTTTCTGTTTGCAGTACTGTTCTAGTGACAGGAATATTAATTTTCAAAAACTTCTATTTAAAGAACAAAGCACTTAAGATTCTACACATTTTGTTAGCCTTTAAATAAAATGAAAAAAACAGAAAGCATCTATATAAAAAGATTTCTAAAGTCACCTGAGAGCTGTTGCTGCAGAGTTTATGTTTTAATGTTACCTATTTATAGTGATAGCTACAGAATATTCTCCCGTTTAAATACCTAAACTCCTTTCCTAAGGCATGTCAGAATTAGACCCTCTGGAAGCATCCCAGGTTAAGCCAGGAAACAATCCAGAACTTGCCTACAGAAACAGTGGATATGAGGACCTGCTTTTTTCCACAGACATCTGGGAAATAAAAAACTCCTCTGTAACTCAAGGCAGGCTTTGTACAATAAGACTGTACTTTGCATCTTCTGCGGCTCAAACTCACAGATTACCTAATACATAAGCAATATCTGGATCATGCAGTCAAAACCACAGCAAAGAAAATGTGTGTGAAACAAGCAAGGAGGCTAAGTTATCCCTGCATTTAAAGTAAAAAGACAGAAAAGAGGACTGGGAATGCAGTCTAAATCTCTTGGCGCAAGCTTGGATAAGCTTTAACTTTTCTACTCTTTTAAAGAGCTTACTGCAATGTCTGTTTAGGAAACCAGTGAGGTTTGCTATGCTCCTGGCTGTTGCAAATATATCTTGTTTGTTCCAGAAAAATACAGGCTATGATTCAAGATAAATCATGCATCAGACTTTTCAGTCACATGACTGGGGATGTGTTCAGCATGATAGTCCCTTTATGCTCTGTGCAGAAATGACTCAGAAGCAAGTTACACATTTGTCAATCCAAGCAAGGGACACAACAGAAATTAAAATTACTTTTTCATTTTTTTTAAATAAACTAAAAACATTTGAGGCTCAACACATCCATCTAGATCTGATGCATGTAATAGAATAATAGGTTATGATTGATCAATATCATATTACAATATCATATCATAATATCTAAAAAATATCTGATGAAAACAATGTATTTAAAAAATAACAAGAAAAGGAAAAATTGGTCCAGTTAGTCAGTTAATTCATGGAAGTGTGTGCTCCCTGGCAATCGCAATGATTCTTATTAAATAGTTCTTTCTTTGAGGCTTGAATACTTTCCCAGAGAACAGCACTAGACTAAGAAAAAACTATTTACACAAGTAACTCCCATGTGTCCTACTTCTTGCTGATTTGATAGCAGAGTGCAGTTTAATTTTCATATATGCTTTCCCATCTTTTCAATACTTTGATAAGAATTAGATATAAGAAAATATTTAGGCATCTACAAGTGACCTTCATTTTATTTCTTTGGTCACAAGTCTGAAACTTAAGATCCTTTGAGAAGACTCCAGAAACAAAGCTTGGTATTTTAAAGGATATAAATAATATAATGCTCATCAATCAGAAGGATGTCTAGGATTAACAAAGAGGAAGACTAAGAAATGAAGAATATATAAAAATCTATCCCTTTTCTGGCATACCTTCAGTAAAATAGGTATCAGAAGGAGGTTAAATGCCAACTGCTTCTCTTTCAATAATTCAGAGATAAATATTCTTTTGTAAAATGCAAATGTAGAAAAAAGAAAACACATTTTACACCAGAGTGCAATCCAAGAACACTCACCTGTAAAATGGAAGATGCAAATTAATTTTCCTTTTCTGCCTGAGGCAATTTAAATACTGTTTTAATGATGCATCCCCAACACCAAATTGTAGCATTCTCTGTGTGGGACAGTCCTCATTCTTCCCAACTGATGTTCAGCAAAAACAGATACCCCACCCACATCCCAAACCCTATCAACACTTCAGACTGTATTTTGATCCCTGTCTTCTGACTTTTCCCCAAGAAGATCATTGTCTCAGCTGCTATGCTTTTAGACACCCTGAACTCAATGATCCTCTCTTACACTTTCCATGGACAAGTTAATCCAAAGGGTTTTTTTTTACGTTTCTCTTACAATCCAGTGAATAGCAAAATGACAGTTTGGAACCTCAATCTCCTTTTGCTACTTCAAGTATTTAAGAACCAAACTAGTGATTAATTTTCTTCCTTACAGATTTTAAAATTCTTTCACAACTGCTACTAAATTCAATATACAGGCTATAAGAAACTTCCTGAAAGACTATAAAGATACACATGTTGAGAACTATGCAAAATATGAATTCACTAGATGTTAGTGGACACATTTTATGGAAAATTAGACACATCCTTTGCTAACCTAAATTTTATAGGCTCTTTCAATCTTTAAAATACCTTTCCACCCTTGAACAGAAAAGTTTAGTCAAAATTCAATCAAGATTATAAAACACAAAATCACTCAAAATAGTCTTAGTGGATCAAACCAAAACATCTTAATAGCACAATGCCTGCCTTTCAAAATTGGGTTCATTAATAGACTCCTCTAGAAGTAAAATGAGAAATATACCTCACTATAGCATGAATTTTCAAAAATATTTAATCTGTAGCACTCTGAAAAATTTCTGTGAGCCCTCTTACCTCCTTTTAAAGAAAAAAACCTCAAACACTCATTTGCTATCTGCCACTTACCTAGTACCACCAAGGCTGGCTTCAGTTGGAGACTGAATACCACAGTTACTAATTAAAAAAATTCAGGTTTCAGCAGTCTCAGACTAATTCTATGATTGTCACAGTCGATTACTATCTTCATTATTAAAGACCTATTAGATGTTATTTGATGCAATGCTTTAGGTTTGTTTCTGTCTGAGTGGAATCTTGCTTCTGTAGATTAAGGAACAATGGAATTAGCAATGACCACAATGTTTTAGCTCTGTGTGTTATGGCTGTGTCTTATTATACCATAAAATATCCTGAGCTAGAAGGGACCCACAAGGATCATCAAAGTCCAGGTCCTGACCCTGCAGGGTACAGCCCTAAGAACACCACTATGTGCCTGATAATGTCTAAACACTTCTCAAACTCTGTCAAGTTTGGTGCTGTGACCACTTCCCCAGGGAGCCTGTTCCAGTGCCTAACCATCCTCTGGGGGAAAACCCTTTTCTTAATATCCAGTCTAAACCTTCCCTGACACTTCTTCATGCCATTCCTTATTCCTTAGGGTCTCTTATCACCAGGGAGAAGAAATGAGAACTTGCCTTGCTTCTTCCTGTTGTGAGGAAGCCACAGATGAAAATGAAGTCTCCCCTCAGTCTCCTCCTCTCCAGGCTGAATTGACCAAGTGATCTCTCCTGCTCCTCTTTTTGTTTTCCCTCAAGACCTTTTATAATTTTTGCTGCCCTCCTTTGGACACTCTCTAATAGCTTAATATCTTTCTTATGTTGTTGTGCCCAAAATTGCACACAGAACTCAACACAAAGCTGCCCCAGTGCAGAGCAGATCAGGACAATCCCCTCCATAGCCTGGTTGGCAATGCTGTGTCTGATGTCAACCAGGACACAGGTGGCCCACCTGGTAGCCAGGGCAGAGACTCAACTTGCCATTGATCAGGACCCCCAGATCTCTTTTTGCAATGCTGCTCTCCAGCCTCTTGTTCTCAAGACTATCTGTACACCCAGGGCTTCCCCTTCCCAGGTGCAGAATCCAGCACTTACCCTCTTTAAACTTCATACAATTGGTGATTTTACAGCCCTCTATTTTATCCAGGTCCTCTTCAGGGCCTCCCTGCCTTCGAGGAAGTCAACACCTCCTCCAAATTTATTATCATCTGCAAACTTACTTAGTATTCCTTCAAGTCCTTCATCCAAATTGTTTATGGAGGATGTTGAAGAGCACTGGCCCTACAGTGGAGCCCTGCAGCAACTGGTCACTGACCTAATGTTATCACATCACAGTAACCCCCTTTGTGCCCAGCCTATGAGACAGTTGCTCACCTATCACATGATGTTTTTACCCAGCTGAATAATTTTTTTCAGAGGAATACTGTGAGAGACAGTACAGAAAACTTTAGTGGAATACCAAAAGACCACATCCGTTGGCTTCCTTTGGTCAGCTGCATGGGTTACATTTTCATAAAAGGAAATCAGGTCTGAAAACCAGAACTTCAATGAAGCTGTGTTGGCTGTGACCAATGACTGTTGTCTTTTAGGTGATTGCCAATACCTCCTAGAGTAATCTTCTCTGTAATTTTACCAGTCACTGAAATGAGACTGACAGGCCTGAAATTTCCTGGGTCATTTTTCTTGCCCTTCTTGAAAACTGGAACAACTGTCTCCAGTTTCCACTGAACTAAAGACCTCTCCAGATTCCCAAAACATTCAAAAATCATCCAGAGTGGCCTTGTAATGACAGCAATCTTTTTGAGTATTCTCAGATTAATCCCATCAGGCCCCATAGACTTACAGGGATCCATCTAGAGCAAATGATCCCACACAAGTTCAGGGTCCACTGAGAGTTTATTGGTCTCACAGCTATGATCCTCTTGCTCAGGATGCTGGGATCCCCATAGCCCAGGAATGATGTTGAAGACAGAGACAAAGAAAGCATTAAACACATCTGCCTTGTCAATGTCCCTGACTGATGGTTTGATGTAATATCTGTACTGCCTTTTGACATTAATATATTTTTAAAACTTTTTATTGTCCCCCACAGTTCTTGCCAGCTTCAATTCCAGTTGAGCTGTGGCCACACAAATTTTGTCCCTAGTCTGTCAAGCAGGATCTTTGTGTGCTTTACATGTAACCTGTATTTGCTTCCACTGGCCATACTCCTTCCTTTTTTGCCTTACCTCCAAAATAAGATTCTAGTCAGCCAAACTGGCCTTCTGCACTTCACCTGATTGACTCCTGACAGTTTGGAACTGCCCCCTTTAGAAGGCAGTGCTTAAAAACTGACCCGCACTGATGGATCCCAAGCATCTTCAGAAGCACTTTCCCAGGGAACATCACTCCCTAGTTCCCTGAGAAAGCTCAAGTCTGCTCCCATACTCAGCATTGAAGTTTTGTTGGCACTGGCATTTTTCCTTCTGTCAACAGAGCTTTTAAACTCGATTGCTTTGTGACCAATGTGAACAAGACAGTCACCAATCTCCATTTCACTCATCAGACCCACTCTGTTAACATCAATGAATCAATGAGGGCATTTTTCCTGGCTTGCTCCCTTGCTACCTGGACCATGAAGTTATCATCCAAGTGCCTTAGGAATCTTCCAGACCAGTTTGTGCCAGCTCTGTGATGCTCCCAGTTGATTTCTGGCAAGTTGAAGTCTTCCATAAGGACAACAGCACTTGATTTTGAGGTGTCTCTTAGTTCCTCAAAGAATAACTCCTTGCTGTCATCATCCTGGCTAAGTGGTCTATAATCGACTCCCACAATTATATCCACATTACTTGTATGTCCCTTAATTCTTACCTAGACACTCTTAAGTGTGCCATTGCCAACTGTAAGCTCCATTTCTGTTAAATTCAAATTTTATACTTCAGTGGTCTATGAGTTCCCTCCTGCTGTCACCCGTATGACTTAAATAACTTGGGGGAGAGGGAGGACATGCACATTGTAAACCTCAAACTCTTTTCATTTGAATTAAACATAGTACTGCAATATTCTGTCTGAGCTTTTCCTCTTTCATGTGTTTAGACTTTTCACTTCCAAAAATACTATCCTTTTACCTTCAACAGGAACTTGCTTAGGAATGCTTAACTACTTTCTCTTCACATTCTGAAAAGTTCCTTGCTATCTACAAGCATATTAGCTATTTACTGGGGCCCTTCTAATTCCCACTTAAAAAAATTTAATCCCTACATAACCACTACTAAACTGAATGGGTGGATTATTTCTACAAAGATTTTGAATGTAAATGTGTTACTATTAACATATATATAACTCCTCATAGAGTCCTTTTCCTAACTGCATCTCAAACCAGACCTTGAGTACTGCTCAAGGCTAAAATAGAGGGATACTGATACTTTTTTCAGTTCCATTAACATTGATTCTGAAAAGCAACCATTTATGAAATGTAAATGCCTGCATCATCATTCATTGGAACACTCATTGAGTCAAAATAAGCACTTTGCATAATTTTAAACATCTGCATTTCATGCTTTTTAAACAGTAAATTTTTTTGCTTATAAAGAATACACTGTATTTCAAAGCCATTATATATTTTTTAAAAAATCACATTACTGCAGTTTACATTGAGAACAAAGCCCCAAACCCTAAATGAGTCACACAGAGTATTTTCAAAGCCTTTTAGAATAATTTTTTTAACCCTTGTTTCACTTAAAGGGCTGAGAAAGCATGAACTATAACATGAACCATCCTGCTGTTACAAAAGTTTGTTTCCATTGTTAAGGCAATGGCCTTTCTCCTCCAACTAGCAACAATAACAACCACACACACCATTTTAGACAGAGCAATATGAATCGTTTGCCCAGTCAGGTGGAAAAAATGGTCTGATTTTGCCAAATAGAGATTGCAAAGCCAGTGGTACCTAAGTACAATGGCGATCTATTGGGTAGAAGTAATTACATAAAAAGTGTTAATTTGGGGAAGACAAGGAGGGAGATGAGGGGGGATCAAGATGAATCAACAAGAAAAAAGATGAGCAAAATGGAGAGAAGTCAGGGAATAAAAGAGATCTGACACATGTAGACAAGCTACTGGTCATTAGGTTTTTCTGGCTCATCTTGTTCATGTTTATGAATGTTCTGTGTGTTTTTGCAGGTGTCTGCAATGGCTGGCTGTCCCTGCAGTATGTGTGGCTGTGGCTGTGTATGTGTGTGCCCACTGGGAAGTAGCCTGGCCAGAGACTGCCTGCAAACACAGAGAAGCTGCCACCTTGCATCTAGCAAGGTTCATTGGATTCAGCTACCATCAAAACAAGTCATATTATTTTAACTCTGAGCTGGCTACCACTAACTTTTTTCATTTTGTGAGATCAATTCACACTTCCTCTATTACTAAATAGGAGGAAAAATGAAATTAGATGATCATATGATCCACTGGTTCGTGCGTATCTTCTGTATTATTTTTCTCCCTCATCAGTTTACCAGAGAAATATTTAGCAATTATTTGGTTATTTAAACACACTAGGATAGCTATAAGATCATTCAAAAAGGGAAATAAAAAAGTGAATTTTCAAGACATTTAAAACAAATGGATGTAAGCACTATCTATGCTGTATCTATTAGGCCTAAAGAATCAGGACATAACAAGGTTTGAGTTGATTGTAATCTGTAACACAGAGCTATCAATTCCATCAGCCAATAATAAATGATGGCAAATCAATCTGCTCAAATAACACACCAATACACTCGAATATGTCAATACATTATGAAGCAAGCATCCACAATCCTTTTGGAAACTCCACAAGGAATTTCACAGTTAAATCCAATGAGATAAACAAACTATTTTATATTATCAGTACAGCCTCATAGTTTCTGAAACAAATATATGCCTATCAACTTTAAAACAGAGAATATATAAGAATATAATGAATTGTGAGAGTTTTTAGATAGGTTTTTGTTTGAGTGCGCTGTGCTATAGGGCAACTTCTATTGATTACTCTTTCTAATTTGCTCAGACAGTGCTTTTTAATCACAACAGGATGAGCATGCCCAACAGCTAAGAGAGCATAAAAAGAAACATTCTAAGCATTCTGCATCAAACTTAGCATGTCTACTTTTACTATTTATTGGGTTTGTCTGGTTGTTTGTTTGGTTGGTTTGGTTTTTTAAACTTTGTTTCTTTTTTTGCCAGGTCAATTTAAATTGGTAGCTTTACCAGTACTGGTGGAACAGACAAAGTTTTATGAAGTGCTCACAGAATGGTATTTTAACTAATATTTACCCTCAAAAATCCAAACTTTACCGATCAGAAAGTGAAATAGTCATACATTTTTCTGTAAAATCATATTCCAATTTGGTGCAATGCAAGTCCAGAATTAATGTACCTGAAAAAAGCATATATATAAATAAAGAGATAAGATACCTTTAAAGTCTAGTAGACCAGCTATCCCATGCAGGTAAAATTCTACACAAAAAAACTTCGAAAGTTTGGAGATGAAGGCTAAAGATGAAGAAAGATGGATTTAACATAAAAAACCACATTAAAATCCTCAGTCTATAGATAATTGTTCAAATGATGAGACACTAATTATTATCTTACAATGAGTGCAGCATCTTTTGATGTACACGTGAAAACTCATCTAGAAGTGATTCAATCAATAAAGTTTGGCAAAGTTTTTTAAGAAATACAAATATATAATGTACATAATATAAAAACACAGAGTTCACTATATAATATAGCAAGGATGTTTATGGAAGAAGCAAAACACACTGGTTATTGTATTCCATGATCCAAATTCTGTTGAAGGGAAATAAGCTTTTCCAACTAATTAAACATTGTTAAAACTCATAAACCAAGCAAAGTCAGTGCATCACTTTAGAAGTTTAAAATTCTAGATCTTATTTAGAAATGTACTCAGATCCAAATTCACATTCTTTACTCACAGAAAGACTTTTACTGAATTCGAAGGAAGATTAATTTTTGACCTAGCCTGCAATCACGGCACTTGAATAACTTCTCACTGAACTGTATGTCTGGTTCACCTGTATTCAGTTGTAGAACCTGAGTCCTAGTAAGTTCTTCCAGACAGAAGATACATCTAACTCCTTCTCTTTATTTTGGAAGGAAAAAACATGTATTTGCCTAAGAGGAATTTAAAGATGTCACAGAAAATTTGCATTGATTCGCATTGACAGAGAATACAACTAGATGACATTGGATGTTCAGTATGACAAGTTTTTTCTGTAATAGCCACTGATCATTTACGAGTGCTATATAATTTGAAATTAATGCATTAGACTTGTGTATAATTCAGTCCTTTTGTAACCTGTCTCCCTTGACACAGATCTAAGCAGGTATATATTTAAAGACTTCTTTTTTTTAATAAAATTGAACAGACTGAATATGATGTGCTAGTGTGCTACTTCAGGATTTGCAATAATAAAATGTCAAAGAACAAGCTGCAAGCTGGTTTTTTTGCTTGAGATACTCAAAGAATTAATTTTATGCTGGCATATACTGTAATTAGAAATAGCTCTGTGCATCATGATTAAACTAGTAGCTATGGAAACCAAAGCAGACTAGAATAAGTGTAAAAGGAGAATAGTGAAAAAGCCAATCATAAAATTCCTTTAATCTGTTTATTCTTAATTTTTCTTGTAATACAAATTGGAATACTAAGGGTCAATACTACTTTCTTACTTTTTTTAACCTTTGTATGTTTGGAAAGAACAGTATTCTTTCCAAACTACTTCCTAGACATTAGATTTTTTCACTCCAGAACTTCTCTACCCACACAATCTTAGCACACCATTTTTAAAGATCCATTCTGTATTAAATAATTGTATATATTTATCCCTTTATGAAATGAGAACTCCACGTTTTCAACAGCCGAAAATCTCCATGGTGCTCTATCCCTGTAGCTATTCCGATAGCCATCTGCTGAATATGTTCCAGTTTAGCAATCTCCTGATGGCTGTGGGGGAAGGATGGATGCATCTCTGAGCCGTACTCACCTGATGCAATCTCGAGTACAGAATGAGGGGGAAGAATCACTTCCCTTGCTATGCAGGCTACACCTACTGTGGCCACCAAGCAGGCAGACAGCCTTCGTGACACAGCGCTGACTCATGTTTAAATTCTCACTCAGCCTCGGGTCTTTCATGAAAGAGCTGATTCCTGGCAAGTCACTCACCAGCCTGTGCTGCTGCATGGGGGGGTTATGCCAGCCCAGGTACATCCTTTCTTACCAAATTCCACCAGGTACCTTATAGTCAGGTTAGCTGAGGTCCTTTTGAATGCTATCCCTGTGTATAGCCCGGTGTACAGGCTGACTCGCTTTGCCACCCATTTTGCTGTCATTTGCAAACAAAAGGGCACTTTCCCTGCCATCATCCAGGTCAGTTATGAAAATGTTAAACACAACTTGCACCAGTATCAGCCTCTAAAGTGCAGCCACTCCTTAGACATCATGCTGTAAACCTCTGTCCTTTGAGACATACAGTGCAGCTGCTTTCCCACCTGTGTTCTGGCCACTAGTCCCTAATGCTTTAAGAAACAATGTCAAAATACTTGGTTTAATCAAGGTAAACAAAACTGTTTACCTCTTGTACCCTCATCTACAGAAACATGTGCCTCATTACAGAATGTAATCAAGTTAGTCAGACATGGTTTGTCCTCAGTAAAACCATGATGGCTGTTATGAATCACATTATTTACCTTGCTGTGCCTAATAATGGCTTCCAGAAAGATTTATTTCATAATATTCCCAGGAACTGAGATGAGATGGTGCTGTGTACAGATCTTTGGATATCTTTCCTTTCCCTTTCGAATGTGGGCATATTAATTAGCTTTCTCCAATTACTGAAGACCTCTCAAAATCACCATAATCTTTAAAGAAAGACAAAAAATAGCAATATTGGATACACATCCTGCAGTCTCATTTCGCTTATATGAACCCTTAACTCAGTCTTCCTCTCACACAGTTAGCATTCCTCTCCTCCAGACTTTCCCAGGAGGCACAGCGGTCTGGGAGACTAGTGACCAGAGGCCCAAAGATATCACCTTAAGAGTTTCCAATCTTAAAATGGAAAAACACGGGTGTATTATCTGTATTACATATAAGCAAACTGTCTGCCTTCAGATAGGAACAATTTATGACACTCAGTGTCAATATTTGGTACATTATTGGGCCATTAATATAAGAGAACTGTTCAAAAATGACACTTTTCTCAGAAGATGACTGTGGAAGGGGATCTGGTCCAAGCCATTCTCTGGGCTACAGCAAAGGACGAATAAACACTTCAGATATCACGCTTAATATCAGTACTTTCAGACAGACTTATTAAACAGTTTCCTGGTATGTAAGACCTGACATTGACCTGGTCAGAAAGTACTTAATTGTTAATCAGTTTCATTCTTTGAAATGGAAAAATCCTATAGATCAAACTAAAACCTTTTCTCTTCATTGCCCAAATAATACAAAAGCAGGTAAATTTTACACTTCTAACTCTCTTTTCAAGAAAACTTGGTCTAATAAGTTCAATTTCATCATTCTCAGTTAAGTGTTTTCCTGGCCTACTCCTCTGGCTGCTTCTCAACACCACTGCAAATAGTCACAAAACAAAATATGAAGAGCAACAATTTGAAGGACAGACACCTTTTTCCCCTGCTACCTCTGCCTGGAGTTTTTGCTTCAAAATGTTCTTCCAACTATTTTATTTCCTCTACTGCATAGGCTCTAACATCTTCTAAAGGAAGAAAACCTAGTTGAACCAGAGACAGGATCTCATCAACACTCCTCATACTAGCATCACTTGGGTGAGGCAAATTGTTATTACAATCATCTTTAAATTCAACATCTGTGTTCTGCATGACTATATTCACCAATTTTTGCTGCATTTGAAGTCACACCTTCATCAGTAGAGACAGGTAATAATTTCTTTGGAACTTTGGGAAGAAAAGGTTACCAACATAAACTGGATTTAGTTTTGCAACTGTATTTTTACAACTGGAAGAGAATGCAAAAGTTCATACCTACAAAAATATGTCCCTGTCCTATGACCTCTACAACTTTTACACTGAAAGATGAGGAAAAATCTCCAATTACTACCTTTACTATGTTGTTGAAATAATTACAGTTTTAAAAATCATCTGGAAAATTTTTCCTCTCAGAATACAAGGATTCTGTCAATGAATCTAAGTGATTTGGGGGAAAAAGGCAAACCAAAAAGTCTTTAGTAAAATGAATTCATATTCAGGATAAAGAAATCATGTCTACCCTAGGATACCTGTGAAATTGTATCTGTTTTGTTAATAAAAGCCAGGAGTTCTCAACACACAAGTGATCAGCAAAGTATTTCAGTATTATCAGTATTTTCTCCTATTCCAGTATCCGTCCCTTCATTTACTTATGCTCCTATCATCCTCTTTTTCCCCATGTTAATAATTTCAATGATTTCACTAGCTTTCTCATACAGTGTCAAAGCACATCTGACCCTAATCAGTTTCACTACTAGCAACAGGATTCTCCCAAAACACAAAATTACTCAGGATGATATTACAAAAAGAGTTTGAGGTTTTTTAACACTCAAAAGTATTCTTTTCAAAAAGCACCAAAATATTGTATATTTCACAAGCAACAATTTGTAAAAAGCCTTCTTCAACATGCTCCCTTTACCCTCTTTACTGGCACTATATTTTATTTTCTTTACCAGAAAATTGATTACTGTAACTTTGTTGAGCCACTGTCTACCCAACTCTGAAGAAACCACTCGACTCTTTTATATGCTCATAAAGAATGAAAAAATCACCTTCCAGGACTATTTGTTTTGCCAATTGTATTGGGGTTATGGGGCAAGGTTTCGTAACAGAGGAGGGGGGCTACAGGGGGACTTCTCTGAGAAGCTGATAGAAGCTTCGGCTTTGTCCAATGAAAGCGCTGTTTTTCATTCGAACTGCATTTCTCTCTGAACAGAAACAGCTCTGATCAATCAGGGAAAAAAAAAAAATAAAAAAAGGAAAAAAAGGAAAAAAAAAAAAGTCTGTTTTTATGACGGGGCGGCGACTGGAATCAAGATCATCAATTCTGACTCCAAGAAATTCCTGCCTGAGATTAGGAGCTGCGTTGTCTTCTGTCTCCGACCGCATCAAAGCTTAAATTATCCTCCAGCTCTCCCCCTGCAGGAAGCTGCGGGAAAAACACTCTCCCTTCACTCCTCAAGGAAAAAAGGATTTCCACTCACTTTAAAAACAAATGACGTAATCCCTGCTTTTCCCTTTTTTTTTTTTTTTTTTTTTTTTTTTTTTTTTTTTTTGGTGGGGGGTGGTGGGCGCTGGGGCTGGGGCGCTGTTTTGTTTTCGCATGGAACAGAGACAATTATCACAGGGTTTAGCAGCGCAGATAATGACCGCACGGTGCAGGAGCAGCCCCCGCCGCCGCCTGCATGACATCACCGCTGCGGCGGCCCCGCTCCGCCCGCGGCACCGCGGCACAGTGCTCCCGCAGGCTGGCACCCTGCTCGCGCTTGGGGGTTCTCTGGTTCTTTTTGGGCTGTTTTTTTTTTTTTTTCTTTTATCTCTTTTCTTTTTTGGTAGGTTTTTTAAATAGCTGGCCTGAAAATTTTTGGTGTCGGAACGTGAGCAGATTGCAAAGGAAGCCGTAAAGAAACGCCTCGCATTGGACAGATTCGGCTCCGGTTATTCAGAGGAGCCAAATCGGTGATGTCACTGGCGTACGCTGCAAACCCAATGTACCTTTCTGTTGTGCAGTAAATAAACAAGCCTAAGTGAGGTGCAGACTGGTGAGGCAGTCAGCATTACTACCACTGCCCTGTTTACGGGGCCAAGAACAACTTCTCAGAAAAAACACAACATCCTGCCGTGCAGGTAATACGAGCAATTTATAGAACATCCCTCCCCCCCACTAAAAAAGAAAACAAAACAAACCCCGAGACCAAAATCAAACACAGCCAAACAACAACCAAAAAAGCAGATAAAATGAACAAACAAAACCCTGAAAACCAGCCCACCACTATTTGTGGTGGGTTGATTCCTCTACAAAGAGGGTAACATTACGCTTCACGATCCCCCAGTCAAATACTCCTGAAAAAACACATCTCCTTCCACAAAGCCAACTTTGCTATTTGCTGTATTTCTCAGCAATGTTGAATGAAACTGTCAAGTTCCACAAGCAGAGCTTGCAGGACATGGAGTCTCTCAGCAACAAGGCAAAATCATTGAGAGGGTTATGGGAGACGTGCTCTGAAAGTTACAGGGTTTGCAGTCAGGGAGGAAAACACTTTTTTTTTTTCCAGATCTACAGGTAAAAATAGCACAGAATAAGAACATAAAGAAAAAAGTGAAAAAAAGAGGGTGGATGGGGGGAAGAGTAAAAACAGCAGGTAATTGCAAAATATCCTTAACTACTTCAAGATATAAGGGGAAATTAGAATGCTCTACCTGCTTTTAAGCTTCAGTTATGCAGCAAAGGGGACATTATAACTTATTACAATCATAAGTTTCTAAATCATCTGGTACAGAATAAGTACTAGATTTTGCTTCTACTGAATGTACTTGTATATCTACTGACACTGGATTATGAAATGATCAGCATTATGAAGGGAAAAAATTAGCTATTTTGTTGAAGGGCACGTTACTGTTATGTTTAGTTCATTTAGGCGAGTCAAGCATGTATTTGCCATTATTTAACACGTGTGGCAGACTAAAAAAAAAAAGGTTTAACCCTTTTTCAGTGTTGCATTATACTTTATGAATCATATAATACATTTATCTACTAGAGTAGCTGTGCTGTACTTTCCTAACTCTATGTTTGAGTAAATTCCGTCATTTTCATGCTGAAAAACAGACCTTATCTTTCTGTTTCAAGTACGTCCAAGCACAACCTTGCGCCCATTGAAATCAGGGACAAAATTTTGTCTGATATAATGAAAGGTGAGATTCATTATTCTTGGATCTTACTACTATAAAATTCTCTAAAAAAATGCATTGCTTCTGTAAAAGCAGTTATAATATTACCCTTATTTTATGTAGATGCCATGATGCTCCAAATTTGAAGGCAACAAGATCTTAGTTCTGGAACTTGGTCCTGTTCCAGTTACATCTGCTGTGTTGCTTTCTTGCAAACGACTGATTTAGCCTCCAGAGATGAATAAGAAAGCATTAAGAAATTATATCTGCATGAAAGTACTTGACAAGAAATATAAAATCCTACTTTATTCAATGAAAACTGAAGAGTTTGAATGGCATCAGGGAGCAAGCAGGAGGGAAGGACAAGGAAAAAAGATTGAAAGAAAACCTAAAAAAGTAGAATTGTTCTTTAATCTTCCACTTTTTACATATGAAGGATTAATATTCATAATGTCTTTCTACAGAAAAAAAGAGTGTGTGAACTCTAACTTTTTAATTCTTCAGCAGAACTGTCATAGTCTCACATAATTTTACTATGTATTGACTATATTACCATCCCCTATTTAAACTGTCAGATTTTACTTATAATCAAGAGATAACAGTAGAAGCTGATAAAAGAAAAGCAGAGAGAACTCCTCCTAAGGACAGGCTACATGGAGTTAGATTTAAATACTCTGAAAAGCACAGTAAGAAGAGGGCTAAGAAGAAAATTAACCATGCAGCTGGTCACTGAAAGACTTCTTAAGGATAAAAGGTGCAGATGAGGGACAGAAGGAAGTAAGGAGGCAGAACAGAAGGAGGGAGGATATGGTAAAAACTCTAAAGAAATTATTTCATAAACCCAAGAGTGAAGAGATCAGATTGTAGTTATACAATTTAATGTACTGACAATGAACAGGACTACCACAAAACTGAAGTTTCAGCAAGACCAGAAAACCCTGACTTCAACCAATATCCAGTCTCCACCTCCTGAAGTGGTGATGTCTGGCCCACGCGTGCCACGTGCTTTGTAGTGGCATCCTACAGCATCATTGCGTGGCCCCTGCCCACAGCACACAGCTCCACCACATATCCCTGTCCTGTGGCACGCCCCAGGGAGCTCCATGGCCCACACACCTGCTGGCACTGGACAGAAGAATGTATTTGAAATCACCTAATCCCACCTCATCTGGATCAAGGTGCTGCTGTTTCAGCATGACAGACTCTAGTAGCCAAAGGGGTGATTTCAGTCTTTGTGTCTGATGATTGATCTGGTTCTCCTGCTGGCAGATCTGGGTGTTAGCAGTGCCACAATATCAAAGTTCATTGGAAGTGTTAAGAGCTTGCAGCATGAAAAACAACAGATTTAAAACAACACAAAATTATGGTACAGCTGGCATCTATTGTTGCTTTTGAACTATTGTTGCTATTGAAGCAGTTGTACAGCTTCTTGCTTTCTACCAGAAGACTTAGTAATAATGAGTAGAAACGTTGTCCATCATTAAAGACTTGATATTACCCCAGCTTTTGCATTTATCTAAAACGAAAAAAAATATTTCCTAGTTGCTATAAAACAGTAGCTTCTCATATGCAATCTATTAGTTCAAAATAGTGACAAGATATTCAGAAGAAAAAGAAAGCAACCTAGTTCACAGGATTTAATATGAGATGTGTTCACAGGCTAAATGTGAGATGGAAAAGTTTAATTATAAGTGCATGAAGTATTTGAGACAAAATATGATTGCTCCCTGTGAAATAAGAGGTGTTGTTAGTGGGGTGAAATGAATTTATACCTATCCTTCTCTCTCCCTTTCTTTCTTATCTCTGAAGGAGGATATGCAGGAGAAGAAGGAAGCAATTGAGAGGGAGAACACACTGTACTTCTACATCAAAGTGTCCATGAGCACATCCTATAATATCCAGCAGAACTAAAATGTTAATTCTTGGGTTTATAATTTTAGGTTTATGCATTTGATATTTAATGACGCAAAATTGATGGTTGGACTTGATGATCTTGAAGGTCTCTTCCGACCCTGATGATTCTGTTATTCTATGAAAATGTTATAGCAGGCCATTACAGAAGACATTGTAACAAGGAAATAATGATTTCAAGTAGAATCTCGATGGTTTAATCATAGATCTTGGTTGTAGAGACCCATACATAGACATGAGTTACTGCTGTAGGGCTTGAGCACATATCATTACATTAGTAGGTCTGCCTTTAACAAAAAGGCTTGGATGTACTGTTGCTAAGACTTTGTTCCTATACAGATGTGTAAGAGCATAAAGTTCTCAAGGAACCTCAATTCCAGTGCATCAATTTTATCTATTCTAATCTATAATAAAAGAAGTTACATATAATTACATTTGCCAGATCCTTGCATTTTCTCTGTCACAGGAATTCTGCAAAGGCAGTTGGAACTGTATGAAACCTGAAGAAGTGAACCAGAGAAGCCTCAGCACTTTTATGATTCAAAATGCCTCTAGGTTACTTTTTAAAATCTTCTCTGTAGACTAGAAATCCCACCAGTATTTCTGAAAAAAAAAAAAAATCAGAAAAGGAGGTGTTTTGCATTTTGAGATGTGTCCATTATGCTCCCATTTAGAAAGGCAATTGAAATGCTGCAAAGTATAAGTCAAAATGCTCTTTATAATAGCTAAAATTATAAAGAAATAGAGAATAGTGCAGGTAATCCTACATTCCTTTAGATGCTTAGAGCTCAAAGCTGTGCAGCATTGAACAGACCCTTGGTCAGTGTGCAGCACAACATACAAACCCTGCCTTTAGAAAAGGCTACCCCATGTTGGTCACTTGAGCTACTACAGGATTTTTTTACATATCTATAACTACAGTCATCACTTCTACTCCTGAACAGGAAAGATATCCACAGGAAAACTCCCTACTGCACTTGTAGATAATGGCAAAGCTACCAGGTGCCAAGTGGGAGCAGGCTTGCAGTCTGCTCTGTCAAAATGGGCGGGCTGATAGTGTTCTACAGCCACAGGCTTGAGAGCCTGGTGGGATGTGCAGCACAGTGCAGCACAGCACAGTACAGCACAGCATGGGCCTGAGCCTTCTCAGGTTCCGTGTTATCTGGGCCAGTAGCCCTGCAATATGCAAGGGTCTTATGGTGAGTATCGCTCTAGGACAGAGGTATTACCTAACCTAAACATCTGCTGCCACTAAAACTCTGAAGATTATTTAAATTCAAGTGTTTAAAATTCCCATTTATAGTTGGTAATGATTTAATCAATACATTCAATATATTAGAACAAACAACTATTTTTGTCCTAAACTCCTAGTCTCTAGGAAACTGAGCTACTGAGCACTTCCACAGTGCAAGACTCTGGAAGATCTTGTAGGACTCCTGTGAGAAAAAACAGTAATCACCTACTACGCCAGCACTTCAAAGCAAATCTCACCCAAGTGCTAGATTTGGTAACCAGAGCCTGTTCAGAGTAGTGATTACCATTGGTTACTGCTTTTTGAAAACTTTCACTAATCATCAGCCAGGAAGGGTCTGTTCACCTTCTCCTTCCTCACTTTGAACAGCCACTCCTCCTGCAGTGGCTGTTCAAAGTCTACATTGTGTACGTCACTAATGATAAGTGGGACCTTCTGATTTGGCTTGATCTCATTTGCAAATTTTGGACTCATTGCATTTCATTTCCTGGAATGAATTCTAGGCAATCCCAATGCTGTAACTACCAACAAACATCAACACCACTGCCAAGGTGGCAATTCCTCTGCTTAAAATAGTTTATGAAATGTTACTGATTTTAGTCACAGCAGAGACTGTATGCACCTAATAAAAAAAACCTGCATGAACACAATGAATTAAGCTTCTTTCAAGTATTTTCTCATTTTGACACCTTTCATTAAGGACTTAGAAAAAATGGGAGAAGATAAGCCTGAGTCCCCCATGAAATCATTTGCTGGATATAATTTCTACCTCAGTTAACATGAGGTAAAAAAGCATATGTTCCCTGCCAGGCAGCAAGTGAACAGGATCACTAGTGGGAAAAAAAATTCTTAGTAAGAAATTAAAACTATATTTACATATTCCCACCAGAGGTCACTCATATCATAGGAATAAAATGAAAGTTACCAAAATTCTAAGTACTTGTTGATTCTAGATTGAAACTGCATTTTCAATCCATTTAAATTTCTATTTCTACTGGTTTTATTGAATATTCATAATTGGGATAAATGTATCCTCCTTTAATAACAAGAGTGCAGGAGAAAATACAGAATAGGAATATGAAACAACTAGCTGAATAAACATCTGCTTAGCTTTCAGTGACTGAGAAAAAACAAGAAAAAATTCTGCCAAAACTTAAGGCTCTAGTAACTGTAACTAATGCTGTAGTTAAGACTGTGTATGGTGGACATGGATGACAATAAAATACTGCATTTCACCTTGATACCTTTACTTTTTGAGCTGAAAGTCACAGAGAAGCTAGAAAAAGGATTCATTCTTAGAAGTATGGTAGAGCTAAATACCTAGCATAAAGGAGTTATTAGGTATGCCTATGTTATTGAAGACTCCTAATAGTAAAAATTCTATTTATTTTCTGAGTAACTAAAATAAAACACAACATAGAGATTGCAGTGCTAAATATAATCTCAGTATCCAGAGAAAATTACTTTATGCACTCAAATGTGATTAGCTCTTTTTAAAGAAAAGGTTTCTATCCTTTGCGTGTAAAAGAGAAAGTATTCAAACTGTTTTCTGTTTAACATCTTTAACTTCCTTCTCTCTCCTAAGCACTTCTTAGGCCACATCTGTCCTACTGCTTCCAGTTTTGGGCCCCCAACACAAGAAAGGCATCAACAAAAGGGAGTAAGTAAGTTCAGTGCAGGACTGCCAAAATAAAACCATGAGCAATCTGTCCTGTCCTCATAGCTTACCCAGCTTTGAGCAGGAGGTTTGACTAGATTGTCTCAGGAGGTCCTTCCAATCTGACTCATCCTCTTTTACTATATTATGATCTTGTGAATCAGTGCTTTGATCCATAGACCGACACTTTTCTAGGAATAAGCTCTAGGGAGTTCCAGTCACCATAGGCCAAAAGAATGAAGTTTAACTAGAAAAGATAAAGGCAATATGTGTGGTAATTTGCATTTATCAGTTAGATCTTATCTAAGAGTTAAAGTTGGCTAGATCTCTTCAGCTGGTGGAAGGTTTGCCTGAAAAGAGCTAGGGAAGCATGAACAGACAAAAACTGAACAGAAAATTATTTGCTCTCAATTATTATCATGGAATTCCAGATGAATGTTTTAAAAATAACAAATGCAAATGCTGACTTTAAAAATAGTGTTCAGTGTTGTGGGATGTTTTGGTGATCAAAAGTCGAGGATGATGGACAAATGTATGGGATACCTAACTATGACCTCAAATGCAACATTTAGTATAAGAATCTCATCGTTTATTATTGCCAAAAGATACAATATTAAGAGTGAAAGAATACAATTATTTTCCTTATATTTTTTTGTTTTTACCTCTGTCAGCAGCTTTTCTTGAAGTATAATACTTAAGGGCCTTTTGTTCCATTCTCTGTCTACAACCACTTCTTCTACTGACTGTTGTTGGATATAGAAAATAGATAGTACTTGAGACTATGACTAAGTATGGTTGCTATGATCCTCAAGATCCTTTAGGTTAAAACATAGCATAGTCTTCTAAGGAAGCAAACAAATTAAAGTTTCGCTTGCAGGTGATGTATATTGTAAATTATCTGCCCAGTAAATCAGAGAAAAAGTGATTCCTTATCCACCTCTTCTCAGTTCCTTCTGCTAAAGAAGAATCTGTCAGGAATTACAGATCTTCTCAACAAACAAATCTTCTCAAACAACACATTGCTTTTTTGCAGAGAACAGGGTAACAATACATTTTTTCATATTTGAGTGTGCATACATGTCAGGTACAGTGGATTGTGTCACTTTTATTGAAAGAAATCAAGAACTGTCTTCGGGACTGTAGTTTCACACTCTATTGAGTACCTTCCCACTGTTTTCATCATATGACACAAACACAGCAATGGTGATAAACTGAGTTGGACCAGGAAAATCTTCTGTCTGAAATATAATTCGAGTTAAAATAGTTTTCACTAAACAAGTTCCACACTGCAAGCCACCACCCGGCTGTACAAACAGTTGGAGGAGGGAAAAAGTAGAAGAGAAAAATAAGTGGATGTTGCCCAATAAGCTCTGTGAATCTTAAACCCACCTATGTGATAACCCCAGGTGGAGTGGGATCTGGTGGGATGTATTTTGTGACTCCTGTTTGACAGATTTAGTGCGTTAGTCTGCAGTTCCTTTCAGCCCTCAGCGTGTAGCCACGGTCCCTGCGAACGAGGTGCAGCTACAGCTAAATGAGTCAATATTCATGTCACTTTATCAAACCGAGTCAATTTCATGCCACTTTTCAAGTGCTTGGCTTGACAACTGGGGCGTCTGGGGACGGACCAGCATCCCCCGGAGATCTTCGGGGAGCGCAAAATCCGCCCTTCCCGCCTGGCACTGGTTTCTGATGCCCACCCAGCAACGGGGAATGCGAGCTCTGAGAACTCCCCTTCCCGGCCGCCGCGCCAGCAGAGCCCGCACGGCACAGCCACACAATGACAGCATCACTAAGGCTGGAAGAGACCTCCACGGCCACCCAGCCCCACCGCAGTAACCCCGCGGCCATGAGCCGCCCGGCCCAGCCGGACGCGGCCGCCCGTGGAGCCGGGCCAGGGCCGCTGACCCCACACGCAGCCGCGCCGGGGCCGCGCTCGGGGCGCGCGCGCGGCCGGCGCGTTGCCCGGTAACGCGGCAGGGGCGCGCGCGCGGGTTGCCCGGAGACGGCGCTGCCGTGCCCGGCGCTCCCGGGCCGCGCTGTGGGCGCTGCGGGCGGACAGGTGAGGCGGGCAGGGCCGGCGGCCGGGCACGGCAGGGCAGGGGAGGTGCGGCACGGCGTTTCTTGCCCCCCGAGGTGTTTCTTGCCCCGCGGGGTGCGGCACGGCCCGGGAGGTTGCGCGGGGCTCGGCCGCCCCCACTGCGCCCACCTGCGCTCCGGGGACGGAGCGGCCCCGGGGAGCTCTCGGGGCTGCGGGCGGTGTCTGAAGCGTCCAGGAGCCGTCTGACGGTATTGTCGGGATTTTGCACTGTTTTGGGGACTGTCCTACTCTGTGTGCGTCTCTTTACAAACGTGCTTGTGTGGAAACGGGAACTTGAGATCGAGTGAAGGCGGAGGCAGCAATCTCTGAAAGAAGCAAGCAAACGCTTGCCCTCCGCAGGGAGGGAGAGCTTTGGGCTTGTTTATACTATAAATGCTTTTCCCAGCTGGGACGAGGGTGGGAGGGGGAAGCAAAATCAAGCTTAGAGAGTTAAGAAAAAAAATCATTCAAGTACAAAAGCAAACTACAAGCTAAGTAAGCAAAGCTTATGGAAGCGAATTCAAGACAGCAGACTTTGCAAGTGAAGAAATAAGTTTAAGGGGGTTTTTTCTGTACAGTAAATTCTTCTAATATCTTAAGAGTTGTTGCTTTACATAGACATTGTCATGCAACAATTTGAGAAACTGTTTTGGAAGGCTTGAAGGTGGCTGGTATGAAATCAAAGTCTGAGCAAGATCTTTAATTACTTTTAATGCTGCAGTGAAGATCATAATCCTGGATTTTAAACTTGAGAAAGACCATACTGTTCTTAATAATGGGCTTAACCATGGAGTGATATAGAAAATAAATACTTGGAAATGTCCTTTTTGAATGCTAAACCCTATTGGTTCAAGTCTCTTTCTGATTGCCATGCACTTACTCTTTCAAAAATTTAATGGGCTAGGAAGTTCATTGTATCTCTTTCTAACTAATTTTAGAGGGTGTTTTTAGGAGTGTTGATCCCTGTGGTTTTGTACCTTATTTAAAAATGTTGCCATGGCATTATGCAGCTACCTGCTATTCATAAGAGTATAACAGGGGAAGAATCCTGGTAAGGAACACATAACAGTAAGATGTTCTTCAAACTTTAGTACAGAGTTATTTTTCTTTAATTTATTTCTGGTAAGGCATATTTCCCACTGTTTTAAAATAAGTTCAAGGT
The DNA here is from genome assembly GCF_036417665.1 of Passer domesticus. Lineage (NCBI taxonomy): Eukaryota > Metazoa > Chordata > Aves > Passeriformes > Passeridae > Passer > Passer domesticus. The sequence continues at coordinate 49,154,125 of NC_087477.1, forward strand.
TCTAATCCTTGCAATTCCTAATTTTTTGTAGTCCTAAAATAGGGAAAATACACTTCTGTTGTGATGTTTCTTTCCTAATTACAGGCGCAACTGTGTAAGTTACTGATACATTTCAAGTTTTCTATTTGACAATAAGTGTCTTGCAGAAATCAGTCTAGATGATTTATTGGTGTCATCAAAATATCATGAAGCTATTGTTTTACTTACTGATTTTTTTTCACTTATTAATTATTCTCTCTGATAAAATATCTATTGACTTCTTCAGTTCCAACATTCTCTATGTTCTGTTATACCAAATCTTGGACTCTTTGAGTAGCCCTGGCTGTTTAAAAGACCTATAGCATGCAATAAACTTATCATTTGGTCATCTGCTATGAGGAAAACTCCCACATAGCAAGCAGATCCTTGGAAAGTCCTAATAGTCCATTTAATTCAGTATTTTATTTCTGGCAGTGGTAATAGGAGATTATAACTTAGGGAAAGCAGTATTTCCTCTTCCTGCAGTCTGTGAATTAAAGTTGATGTGGCCAGTAAGAGTAACTTCACCAAGACCTGGTGGTGATGTTGTGTAACTGACATTATTTGTTTTATAAAGCAAAATATAGACAGCACACGAGAAGAAATAAATATAACATTTGAATTACAGAAAGTGGCTACAAGAACTGTGAATTCCCCTGTAGGGTATAGGCAATTTGGTGACATCCTGTATCTCAGGCTAGCTATTATTTCTGGTAGCAGCTGAGCTGTACTATGAGCACTGGAGAAAGTCAGAAGCTTTTATGGTAATCTTTTCCCCACTTGCATCCTATAAGCACACCTTGCCTCTATCCATTGGGCCCAATTATTTCTTATCCAGTTCTAGTACTGGTGGGAGAATTTGGTTTTTCTGGTATGTGTGGGATTTATTTGGTTATCTACAGTAAAGGCCTGTATAACTTTGCTGACTTTTTTTATTTGTTGACAATATAATTTATTAGTTCTTAAAGCAGTGTCAAGTGTAGGAACTTGACTCTTCTTTCTTTGTTGGTGTTTTATTCTATGCTGATGACCTTGACTGCACTGTTGTCCTTGCTGAGTCTTCTCCTTACATTTCTTTCTCTTGGACTACTTTGTTTAATTTTATGTGGAAAACTGTTTGTAAGCAAACAAGTTGATAAATATTGATTTTTAAGATCTTCATCAGTGGTGAATCTCTTTTTTTTTTGTTGTTGTTGTTGTTGTTGTTGTCCAGTATCTAATTTCTTACTTATTGATGGTAGAGGCTCTCAGAAGCAGTTGATGCAGTCGAAAAGGATTGTTGTAATCTCTTTTTTTACCTTGGGCTGTATATTATAGGTCAATTGATGAGGTTAGTACTGCCTTTTCCCTACTTAATGGAGGGGGTTTTTTTTCTTAATTCTTCTACTGACTATAAATTTGTTCCGGTTCAGGAACCTTTACCTATCTTCTAGCCACCATGACCAATTTAAACTCAGGTCCTTAGCATGTATGATATTTTGGTTCAAATAACATTTCTATATCTCTGAAAATTGCCTCCTTGTTTCATTATTTTTTAAACCCATGTATTTAAATGTCTAAATACATCTCTCTTAAATGGGCTAACCAAACATAATGCATGAATGACTGGTAAAATTGTGTCAGGCCTCCTTCCATGTTTGCAAAATCTTTCCTAACATGTTGTACATCTCTACTGGCTGCATCCTGTTGGTGGCTCATACTTTTCCCATGATTTTATTACATCCGAAGTTTGACTATTTTGTAAGGGATTTTTTTTCCCTCTTATTCTCCTTTTGACTGATTCCATTCTGCTTGATCTACTATAGTTGTGTAATATGTACTTAATTTCACGGTCTCTTAAAACTCAGCACCTCTATTTGTATTTTTTGAAGGGGGTGAGAAGGAGGACACAACACACAGCATTTATCTCATCCCTTTGAGTTACATGTTTTAACATCACTTTGTTTTTGTCTTAGGGTGTAATTGTTGACATTTACTTGTACCACTAGATAACATGCTCTGTGACGTCTTTCTTCATGAGACATAAATGGCCTAGTTTGTTGACAGTCTGAAACCTAATTCTTGGGCCTTAAACTTCTGTATTCTCTTTTTCAATCTGGCTAAAGAACCTTTTGGGGGGTTTATGTTAGAGTTGATTACATTTAATTTTTTACCCCACATAGGTTAATCAAGGTCTAAGAGAACTAATTAAAGCTACTATTTTCATTCTCCTAATTTTCTTTTCTTTATTTGTTACCTATTGTCTAAAAATACCTGTGATAAAGGACTGATAATGACTGAGTGAAAGAGGACATATCAGATCCGGGAGATCAGTGACATACACTGGTTTAGGTTTCAGGAAAGAAAGACTGAGATTTCTGCTGTCAAGTGTGAGGTTAGTGTTGAGAAGAGCTCTTCTCGGCACTAATCATTTGTTGCTAACCTAAGCACATCTTTTATACCTAACTGCTGGATGTCATCACGTTATGTAGTTGTATCCCATACTGGTTTCCCAGAGAATGAAGGGCAATCTTTTTACAGTTAGAGGGCTTCTCGTATTGGGGGTTGTTGTGATGTTTGCTTTTTGACGTTTCCTTTGCCTTTATGGATACTTGGGCACAAGTGGCTCTGAAGTGTCTGAACAAACCTGTTAAACTGGCCACTCTGTAAAAATTCCTAGGGCAGAAAAATCTCATGTTTTAGAACATTGTATTGGAGATAAACTTTTCAAGAGCTGACCTCTTTTTCTAATAAAATCAAGTTTTTCTTGCCTACATCCAGCTTTAACTACTAGTTCAAATTTGGAAAATTAGTAAGTTGACATACAACTGGATGTCATCCCCCCTTTGACTGTTCAAACTTTCTTATCTCAGCAAATCCATTAACAAATACAGTTGATTTAAAATATTACTTTGAGCTTCACAGCTAGAAAAATTTGTTTTATTTCATTAAATTATTTTCCTACTTTCAGTTTATTTTCTTTGTGGTCCTTTTTGGGCTACAGATGCTGACATTTTTTTCTTCATAGATAAGTTTTTGGTACATGAGAGACTGCTTATGTTATTTCTATATCTGCCTTAGAAATGTACATTATATTAATTATTATCTTAACATCCAAATCAGCCAACTATAGTATAAAAAGTTGATGTAATTAAAATATTTACTTTATAATGTGTGCATTATAATTACAGACAGGGACTTGCACTATTATAATCTAAATTTATTAAAATGTAGTATGTCTCTGAAGAATATGTTACAATGGAATGACTTAGCTAGACATAGATAAAATCTTGTGATCATTATACTAAAAAATACATGCAATATGTTTCTTGGCATATGAACTGTTTTCTGACAGACCAAAAAATCATCAAGTGGCCATGGGGAATTATGTACTTGCCGGGTTAAATCATAACTGGGGCACTTTAACATTGACTGCATTCAAATGTTATACAAGTAGTGATTATGGAACTGATACAAGTATTTCAATATAGATATAGTTTTATGAACAAGATTGTAATTTTTCTCTGTAAATATGCTCCTTTTTGTCTTTTTTGATCAAGGACATGATTGGAGATATTTAAAATTGGAATTTTGAAATGTATTCTTCACAGAATTAGAATGGCGTCTGCTAACCATAGTAAAATTGGTACTATAAATATATATGAACTTATAATTTTTTTCTTAAGAGGTGTTAATTTCTTTTCTTGGAAAAAGACTATAAAACTTCATTGAATTCATTTTTAAAATCCAGTTATAGAACATCCTTAAGAAGACACATGATGAAGTCCAATCCACTGCTATTGTTGGTAGCTAAAGCTTAATCTCCTCTAATAAACTGATAAAGCTCAATCTTAAAAGTAGCTTGTGAGAAGGTTGTGTGAAAGTCTCAGCCCAGTGTAGAGCTGGTGGTGATGATAGTGCTGTACATCTGTTACTAACAGCTTATTCCAGTCACTGTGAGGTAGCCTGGTTGTTCTGATAAATCCATACAGCTTGTTGGGAAAGAGCAAGTGAGGGAAAAAATTAAAAAAGGACATTTATTTAGAGCCATGCTATGTTTGTGCTGTTAGTAGCTTTATAGGAGTTGGGGAAGTCTAGGGAAATCAAATTCTTGCTTGACCTTGTATGACATAAGATCACTGAGGTATAGGTTTGCTGTGTCATTATCATATGGTTGGTTCTTGCACAGCTTTGCTCTAAACATTGTATTTTAGGATTTATTTTAGGATACTTGGCATCATTACATACTTTGTGTTCTCAGTGTAAAGATTCTTAAAGTGCTAGTTAATAAATAAAACCTGAGGATTTAACTGACTTCTTTACTGTAGATGTTGGAGTAATGTATTTGCATAATGGCACGTAAATTAGGAAAGTAATTAATTTCTATAATCTTGTAATTAAAGGAATTTTTAAAGTATTTTGTTCTTGGGTAGTTGTGCATTTTTGTTATGAAGACATTATTATAATGAGTTTTGTGTCTTCAATGCAAAGTCACAGCATGTTAATTTTTAGTAATTCAGTAGTTAAGACAGATAATTTTTAGAGTTGTGATGGGACATATGACATTATGTCTACATGGATTGGCAGGACGTTTTCTCACAGAATTGAGTACAGCAAAAATAAATTCTGAGGTAAAAATTGAATTAATTTAAAATCATTCTTAATTTTGAAACATATATAATGCTACTGATTTATGGCAAGAATATATCAAACATGACTTTTTATAGAAGGTAGACAAATGTGTAAATATGTCTGTATATAATAGTTAAGCAGAAGCAGAAACAGTGGCTAAAGATGTATTTGAAAAAAAGTTCATGGTTGGTTGTACATGGTTGGTGCAGTATATCAACTTCAAATGGTTAATTAACAGCAAATTTGGCAGTAAATGTGGAAGACCAAGATAGAAGTTTCTTACCTCTCATAAATTTCTGAAAATCTTTATTCATAACTAAAGTGCATTGCTGACTTCTGATGTTGCCAGATAACACATGGGAGAGTAGCATCAGTTTGCTCATTCCAATGCAATATAGGACATTATTTTCAAAAGTAATCTTTTATCCTATGTTTTCTAGGTGAATTATACATGTATGTTGTATTTAGGTACAGGGTTTTTTATTGTCTAGAGATTGAAGCCACTATAATCTCCAGCATATTCTTCCAGATTCTTAAGGTCGTGTCTTTTGTAAAGGGCAAGGTAGTAAGTACCTTGCTTTCATAATAAACAGATATCTACACTGGAATGTCCAGAAAATCAACTTTCAATATTAAATACAAAGAGAAGATAACCACTGGGTTTTTTTTTTTTATTTGTTGCTTTGGACTTTATTGTGATTTTTTTTGGGGGGTAGGGTGGTTGGTTTTATTTGGTTTCTTATAATTATTGACCAATGTAGTGCTGAACTTTTAACAACACATGTAGTGTTCATGTCCTAAAGCATTATTTTCAACATCCCTTCCATTTTTTCCTTCTGACTGTTTTAGGTTTTTTGTATTTAGGCCTAGTCAATCTGAAATGAGCTAAAATGAAAGTACCTAGTTCTAAAGGGAGGATTGTGAAATGTCTGCAACACAAGTTTGATCGTAGAATCATAGTATATTTCAAGTTTGAAGGGGTCCATAAGGATCATTGAGTCCGACGTCCTGCTCCTTGCTAAGCCATGTGACTAAGAGCATTGTCCAGATGCACAGTGAAATCTGAATGGTTTGGTGTAATGAAATCTTCAGGAGGAAATTGTCCTAGTGACTGATCACCCCCTCAGTGAAGAACCTTTTCATAATGTCAAACTGAACATTTCCTGACACAGTTTCATGCCATTTTCTTGTGTCAGCTCAAGAATTAAACAATTGTTTCTGCATCATATTAATAGGATGTTTTATCTTCTTTTATTCCTTCCAGAATATTATAAACAAATGTATTGGGCATCTTATATATAATACTGTATGTGCCTTGAAGATGTCTCTTTTGGTCTGATCTATTATAGTACATTTCATTGTGCTTAAATTGAGATCAAAGAACACTTAACTGGAGGTACCAACTGGACTTTAGGTTCAGAGCATGCTAAGTTACTTGTAAAGCATTTAATAATATTCTTAATTACAACAATTTAAGGGATCAAACACTTTGAGGTTTTTAATATTTTTATTATAATGTTTAGTACACATAGTTTTATTCATCCTATACATACGTTTTGTTTTACCTCTATGTCATGGTTTAACCCCAACCAACAGCCAAGCCCCACTCGGCTACTCTCTCACTCCCCCACCAGCAGGACTGGGGAGAGAATCTGCAGGGTAAAAGCCAGAGAACTTGTGGGTTGAGATGAAGATAGTTTAATAGGGAAATAAAAAACCAAGCACACATACAAAGCTAAATAAGAAATTATTTCACTGCTTCACATGGGCAGGTAGGTGCTCCACCATCTCCAGGAGAGCAGGGCCCCATCAGTGCTTCCTTGGGGACACAAACACCATCACTCTGAATGTCTCCCCCTCCTCCTTCGTCCTCTCCCTTTATGTACTTGGCATGATGTAGTATGGTCTGGAATATCCCTTTGGTCAATTGGGGTCAACTGTCCCAGCCTGAATTTCCTTACAGCTTCATATGCACCCTCAGAAAATGCCTTGGCTCTGTGTAATCTATATTAATTATAATCTCTGTGTTGTCAGTTCTGTTCAGCACAAACCCAAAACACATCCTCATACCAGCCACTACCCTAGCCAAAACCAGCACACTATAATAGTTTTCCCAGCACTTGGAGATGAATGATGAAAAAACATATAATTGCCTCATAATGCATTTACAGTCTTTCTTGTCTTTTCTTTTTTTTCATGTATAGTTTAACACCAAACTTCTTAATTTATTCACAGGTAATTGTAACAGATATTTTTAAGCAGTTTAACTTCCTATCTGCTATCTTGAGATTTTAATTACATCTGTATTTTTCAGTCGAAGATATTTACCAGTTTATTGAAAGGATAATGCAGTATCCATATCTATTTTAGCCCATGCTTCCCTGATGATGCTGAAACTAAATGTGAGTCACAGTGTTTGTCTGTCTTGAGAGACTCATTGTTCTGACAGGCTGATATTGAGACTAGAAAACTCAGATCACATAGATGGTGGAGCAGCTACAGGCTGTTGTGGTTTGACACTGGCCAAACTTCAGGCATCCACAAAAGCCACTTTTCACCCTCCCCTGCCACAGCTGGGCAGAGGAAAGAAAAATTATTGAAGGGTTCATCAGTTGAGATAAGGATTGAGAGAAAAATAAGTCCAAGGGCAAAGCAGGCTCAACTTAAAGGTACAAAGTGAATTTATTGCTAACTAAATCAGAGAAGGATAATGAGAAGTAAAATAAGCCCTTAAAAACATCCTTTCTTTCCCCAGGCCCTCCATTCTTCCCACCAACAGTGCAGGGAGATGGGGCATGGGGCTTTGGTCAGTTTGCCACCGCAGGTTTTCTTCCCCTGCTACACCATGGGGTCCCTCCCATGGGAGACAGTTCTCCACGAACCTCTCCAGAGTGGGTCTGGTCTCACGAGCAGGCATCCTCCCAAAACTGCTGCAATGTGAGTCCATCCCACAGGCACAGTCCTGCTAAAGCTGCTGCGGTGTGGGTCACTTCCACAGGATGCAGCCCTCCAAGGACAGGCTGCTCCAGCCTGGAACAGGGCCCCCTCTCTCCACCAGGTCTCCCACTGGATTACAGCCTCTTCCAGGCATCCACCTTCTCCAGCATGAGCACCTCCCCCACGGGCTGTGGGTGGAACTCTGCATCCCCCATGGATCCCCATGAGCTGTGGGTGGAACTCTGCATCCCCCATGGATCCCCATGGCTGCAGGGGCACAGCGGTTCCACCATGGTCTCACCATGCCCTGCAGAGGAATCTCAGCTGTGCCACCTGGAGCAGCTCCTCCCCTCCTTCTCCACTGACCTTGGTGTCTCTGTTGTTTCCTTCACATGTTCTCACCTCCGCCTCTTGTCTGACTAGAAAAAACCTGTTCACTTTGTTTTGATTTCCTTCTTAAATATGTTATCAGAGAGGTGTTACCAACCCCTCTCATTGGCCCAGCTTTGGCCAGCAGCATGTCCATCTTCAGAGCATCAGGGACTGGCTCTGCCAGGCACGGTGGAAGCTTCCAGCAACTTCTCACAGAAGCTGCCTCTGTGAACCCCTCACTACCGAAAACCAGAGAATGCAAAACCAATACACAGGCATACAAAAGAAAAAAGTTTTCATAGGTTGTGGAACAGCTACAGGCATAGAAGAGAAACAAGTTTGATACTATTGTACTACTTGTAATTCTTTGATCAACATTCTCAGTGATACTATGTGCCCTTATAAAAAAGCCAAAACACCCTGAAAGCAAAGTCTTTTGATTAATGGGCAAGTATTAATTTACATGAAACCATGATTTTCTTGTGTAACAGGCAGTAATAATATGGATATGTTTTAACAATTAGTACAGTTTTTGTTTGCAGAGGCAGTACATCAGTAATATTTTTCTTGATTGCTCATAGACCATGATTATGGTCAGAGATTTCTTCGGCACTGTCATTCGAGGTGACTGAATTGGTGCTATGTTTCTCATACAGTTTATGAGACCATGCAATTCTCTGCACTTTGCATAGTTAATGTTTTAGCTGAAATCTCAAAGGGCAAGTAATTTGAAAAACTTCAGCAGCATTGTAGAAAGTTCTTCTGTATATTCGTATGTCTGTATCCATTTACATGGATGACTGTATAACTACAAAAAATCTGATAATCTTGGAATGCTACTTCCTGTTACTGGGTGTCTTGACTTAAATATTTATGGTTTTGCATGTGCAGTTTGTATTTTTTGTTTATTTTCTTTTTTTCTCCTTGACTGTCAGAATTTCTGAGTTAGAGGTTGAGAACGAAAATTATTGCTGTTTTTCTTTATTCCCTTGGAGAATGTCACCTGCCTACACACATTCTGGGGTAGGACAGGTAATGACACAGAATTGCTCTGTGGAAACGGTAAGTAATGTCGATGAGTTAGTAGCTGGTACTTTCAGCTACTTTTCCTACTTTGCTTTGTCTGTTTCTTGATTAAACAATAGACTTCCCTGTTTAGTTTTTACATTTATTATATTGCAAACTGTGGGGAACAGCTTGTTAAGTCGGTATAGAAAGGCAGAGGTTGTCTGGATCCTAGGTTTCTTACGAAACTGGTTTTTTTTAGGTCTGCACAATCTCTGTTGAGGATTTGATAGTTGCTGTAACCATGCAGTCAGGAAGATTTGTATGATAATGTCTCCTAAACAGTACAGCTGAAGAAGTGTATTGCTGCAGTACAGAAATGTGGTAACAGCTTTTATTCCTTTTTACCTTTCATTTTCGCTGGCATAATGCACTGTGAAACCTAATGTGAAACTTGGAAGCATACCAGAAAAGGATACTACCTGTGGAAGGAATAAGCGCTGTGGAACTCTTCTAAGGAAGAGAAAAGAAGCTGATCCATTCCGATGAATTAGTTAAATTAGGCTTTTTAGTTTTCAGCCAATGCTGGTGGCTGCAGCTGAGCCCTTTAGGCTCTGCTGGCTGTCAACAATGGAGTTGCAGATTTTTTTTCCTCTTAAAAAAAATAAATTAAACTGATGCTTGGTATCTGTGATAATTTTGGCCCCTCCTACTGTGCCAATTGAAACCACTCCCTACATAACCAAAACAAATCATTCCCCATGATTCTGAGGATATTTTACATTTCAGTACAAGCTTTTGTGCACTGAACTACATTTTGTAGATAGTACATTTTTAAAAATGAAAGTACTTTTTTAGGAAACAGATAAGAATGACTCAAACAGCACCTCATTTTCGGAGCTCAGAAGCACAGTAAAATCAATCTTGAAGCAGTAACCTGCTTCAATTTTAAATACTGGAATACATCATCTAATAATTGCTTTAGTATTGAATTCTGTTTTCCATTAGAAAATCCAATAGGTAGAACATTTAAATTGCTGTTAAATGTATTTCAAATTACATATTTATGAATTTAAAACTTATTAATCTGAAATCATAGAACAGACTTCAGATCTGATCTTTGAGTAGCTTGTTTTACTGTTGAGTAAATTTTAGCACAGGATTTATTGTACTTATACATATTCAGGTTCTGTATTTTTTATTTCAACTGTGCCTTCTTTCATGGCTTGGATGACTTATATTTCCCACTGGTTTGATGAAGATGATTGGTATGAAGGACAACAAAGAGTAAGAATTGCTTAAAGTAATATTTTCTCTTTTATTATTTTTGTATTTTTCTTCTTTAGGGTGCTGTTTATTTTTATATTGATAATATCAAAAGTAGTATTTCTATAGTGGTATAGGAAGAGATTTTTAGTTGTTTTAGTGAGGTCTTGAATCATAAAGACGGCATATCCAAACTGAGTTTTGGATATGAGTGAAGCATAATAAAGCATATTGAAATGAAGCATATTGAAAATAATCTTTCTAGCTGGATAAAAGGTACTGGAAGTGTGACAACCACCTGCTTACATTTTTTAGGTTGCATAATTTAACAAGTAGTAATTTTTTAATATGCAATGAGATGGAAAGCAACCATTTCATTTTGTTGTATTAGAAGGAATTAATATACCATGCATGGAGTAAAATAAAATAGTTATAGTTAGTAATAGGGTAAACCAAAAATATTTGGGAGAGATTAAATTCACCTAGGGTCATTTCCAAGTTGTATCTTGGATAGCTTTATGTTTTTATTAACATTTTTCTGAGGAGGAGTTGTTACTATGGCAACATTTGCAGGATAACTTGGATTTATTTTTAGCATTTATTAGCTGCATGTCTACAGCTGCTTTCATAGATTTATGGTGGGAAATGAATATAAGTCACATTTCTTTCACTGTATTAAACTCTCCTATGGTACCTTGTATTTCTGTGATTTCTTTTTCTTGTTTTCAGAGTATATGGTCAGCTAATTAGTTAGAATGCAGGAGATGCTAGTGAAAGCAGCTGCTTTCATTGTATTATTGTGTATTACTTGATAATGCCAGCTATATGCTCGTAAGTGTAAAAGAACTGGCAGATATTAATACTGTTCCACTGTTCTCATTTTACATGTCACTCATGATATGGATGCTTCAGATGTAGAATTACCTTTTAGTAGCTGTCATCAGGGATTCAGATGTGAGATGTGTCAAGAGGTAACTTTATCTGAAATCAGAGCAGTCTTGGCAATTTGCCAGCAGAAAAGCAATCTTCTGGTCGTTGTAGCTCTGGATTGGAAGATGAGAACAGAATCTTATGCAGACTCTTAGATGCTTCATACTGTGATCAGACATGGTTGTATACATATCTCTGTGTATTGCACATATTATCTGCAAACTATGACTAAGCAATACTCCACTGATAATGGCTTTATTATCACTGCTAGATGGTTTCATATTGATTAGGTGTATAGTCCAACACTGCTGGTGATTTATTGTTAGAAATATCAGCATTTCTCCATTCTTGCAGAATTGTATGGCTAGTATGGCTCTTTAGAGTATCTCATTAAGGTGGCACAATAAAGGGTATTCTAATTAAATGTACAAGTAGTATAGTCAAGACAGTCCAAAGCACTACTTTGTAAGACTTACTATGTTACATTTTTTTTAATGTTATTGCCTTATGTTTTCTAAGCAGGGTATCTATCTCGGAATGATACATTTGGGGTTTATTTTGAGTATTTGTTTCTGAAAAACAGTTTTGGGCTGTGATTTCAAGTTTCAAACTTTAAGGAAAGGTCCAAAACTTGTTCCCTTGTGAAGCCAGAGATGCTGTGGTTAAATCAGTTCTGGTAGTGAATTGGGTCCAGGTTTATTGTGGAGGTTTAAAATGACAGTGAACACTAGTAGAACATTTGTTCATTTCAAATAATCTTTTAAATCAGAGTATTATTTTTCCTGATCAGTGTCTGGATAAGCGAATGCACATTTTGAACGCTTGCTAGGTTGTCATAAGTAAGGAAATGTCATCTGCAAATTCTGGTTGCAAGAGTCCAGCCAAAGCTTCTGGTATTGTTGAGGAATCTTGTTGAAATTCAAAGCCTTGTCCTCTTCCTGGCTATGGTTGGCCTTCTGATTACCTGGGAGCTATACATGACATGTGTGCCATGAGTTGTATACAAAATTAGAAAAAAACTTCTCCAATTTTTGCAAGCTATACCGCTCAGTGGTAAGCCATCAACCAGCCTGGCACTTTAATAAGCAGTAGACTGCCTTGGTAGAATTCTCCTGGAAAGTATGAAGGGCTCCACTTGCATAGGGAAGTACATGTGTAAACCTACATAATTATTATACATTTTTCTACATTGTGACTGTCACTACTGTCACTACTAATATAGGCAGACTTTGTTCATCTTTTGCCCAGAAGCAGTTGCTTGAGTAGTGTGTGTTCAGAGACCTGCAGTAGTAACTGCAGTTTAGTAAACCATGTCAAGACTGCAATTTGGTTAGCATTTTGCGGTACTCCAAAGTAGGAAGAACTTTTGTTTGTTTTGTCAGTTTTCATTTTGTAAGTTACCTATTGGCTTTTAAGCTGTATACCAGAGTATTTCCATGTATACCAGAGTATTTCCAATTACCCTTATTTCATGGGTCAGGAAAAATTAATGAGAAATTAATTTCCTAACATGGCTATAATGTGCTTGGAGTTTCCCAGTTCCACTGGAAGAACACCAGTGCTAATTTCATTTGTGTTTTTACACGTGTCTCAGCGCTGTTGAGGCAGACATTGTCAGTCAGAAGTCATTTTCTGCTCTGGCTTGCAGACATGCCAACCTTTCTGCACAAGTTTGAAGACCTTTGTGCTTTTAGCAAGATAAAATGATTGTCCATTATCTGGTGCTGCTAACTGGTCCCACTGGATAGGGTAATGAATTTGAAACTCTGTGGTTTCCAGGTGACATTTTCATCTCCAACAGATTTCCTCCCAAGGATGGGTAAATATATCCAATGTTTTCAAGGAGAAATAATGTGATATAATGTATTTATATCACTAAAGATCTTACTAATTATTATGTTATCATTGATTTGCTGACAAAGATATTGGTAGCTTGGGACAGTAGTGTGGATGAGATATAACAGTTTTATATGTCAGACATACAGGAGTGACAGCAAGCTTTCCATATAAGAAAAGTGGCAAACCTGATGGAAAATAATGACAATAGAGTGAATAGAAGCAGAGGACACTAGCACTTTACTGCTTGTAGCTGTTAAGAATCTACACTTTGTATGCACAGAAGCATATTGATTAACATAAAGCTACTCTACATCCTCTTTTGTATGCATGCCATATTGCACATTTGGATAGGTCATACACCACATGGACCACAATCAAAGCACATGTAAGCATCTGTTGCTTGTGCTTGATGGTTAGACATTTACTGATACTGATAACATGCAAACACTGTATTGATAATGAAAGTGTTAAGTGATGGGTTTACAGACCTGTTATTATTCTACAGGTGTTATCGTATGCAATTGGGAAATACAGCGAGCAATGAAATACACCGAGTAGCTGAAGCAGAGAAAAAGGAGTTAGATTAAAATTAAAATTAAAATGGTGCCTGTTAAAGAGCTGCAGTTGCCAGGCTACTGGCACTGCAGTTTTGTGTGTGGTGTGACACAACACTCAGTCTTTTCTCCTGCATCCTGTAGTAACTGCATTATTTGGGAACATCAAGGTTTAGTTCCTCCATCTGTCAAGTAAAGTGATTTCATTCTACAATGAGAACAATATTTTCAATTTTTGGGACCAGCAAGGTGTTGGAATGAACATGGAAATTCTAAAGTGCTTTGCAAAAATTGATACCTATGCTAAGGTAGGGATTATTAGGCATTTATCTTTAAGTTATTGATATAAAGCCATGGTATGTATGTAGTCAATTCAGTTGTTATTTTTAAATAATATTTATGATATACCAAATTTCAGTTTAATGTGGTTGGTTGTTGGGGTTTTTTCTATATTAAGCAACAAGGAAGGACCTAGAATGTTTCTACTTCTGCCAATTGAAAAGAAATTGGTTTTTTTTGTCCTCCCTCTTTCTGCATCTCTATGGAAACTGCGAGCACACACTGCTAGCTTTCCCAATGTGGTATACGTTTTTTACATGCACAGGTTTGGTTTTTTTTTCATTGTATACTTAAGATCCAAATATAATTACTTGTACATACCTTATTTCAACATAAAATATTTTTACAAAGTATAAAAAATCTCAGTTGTATAAAAATGCACCATGTGTGAAATCATACATATTTTCAGTTATGCTGCATTTCTGGATTTTTGTCATTTTAATCAGGCTGTTATGATGAATACATCTTTCTCTTTTATATCCACTTACTCTGTTAATTATGCTTTAAAGAAATCTATAATGTTTGAAAAGATATGCAGGAAATTGCTTTAAGACGTGATACCTATGAGAGAGCAAGTCAGTATTCCACACAACCGTCATTTCTTCTTCTAGATACTGTCATTATGAATTTCAAGGCAAATGCTTCCTCTTGTAAAATGGTATATCATTACAAAGAGCAGGAAATAATAACAAGTTTTAAACAATAAATATTAGTAAATAAAATGCAAATTCTTTTCTGTAACAAAACTCAATATTTTACATATGTAATTTTTTTATGTATATTTAAATAGGGAAAATCTAGTCAAAGTTTAAGAATACTTATTAAGCATGAATTCTTAATCAGTGAAATAATTCTATATTACAGAGCAACATTTTTCATCTATAATTGAAAATTTCATCTATTAGCAGCATTTTTATAGAGATTACTGCAGAATCCTACAAGACAAACCTGTTGTTACTCTGAAAGAAAAATCTGTGGAATTCTGTTTTAGCATCTGTAACAGATCTTAGCTTTATGGCTAATTTTACATGTAATTAAACTGCAAATTAAACAAGACTTAAATAATATTTTCTTACAGATTAAAACTTCATAAAATCAAGAATTCTTAGCTCCCATATGAGAAGGTAAAAAAGACTATCTGTACAAAGTGAAAAAAATCTTTTATTATTATGAAGTAAAGCCTTATGCAGTCTTAGGTTCTATATAGTTGCAATTTTTTATCAATCTTACATTGATGGTTTTCAGGTGGCAAAACTACAAACTAAGCCTATGATAATCTAATATTTTACAGCTAATTCTCTCCTACTTCACCATGGCCTTTTTTTTAACTTTCCTTATCAATTTGCTGATATACCATTGTTTGCCCTGGAATCAAGAGCAGAACCCAAAATTTCTAGTTCCAGGTATTCTATGCTTTCCTAAAATGGTTATCTAATCAGCTGGAGGATCAGCTGGGGGACTTTAATCTCAGTAAAAGTGGTTGCTAATGATGCCAGTTATTTTTTCATGGGAACTAGAAGAAGTCCACTCTGAATGCCCCAAATGAAATTGTTTCTCTGCATATGTGATTTACACTTTAATTGCACAGAAGGGACCGCTGGAATTTGCAATTTTACTGAACAGTAAAAGAACAATAAATTGAAAAATTAGAAGTTTGGAGACTATTTTTGCCACTTGATGATGCTGATTCTTTAAATAATTAGATTAATTTCTCTCTGGGGAACTCATATAATTTAGAAAATGAGATGGATTGCAAAGAAGCTGCAAGTTTATGCAATTTATAGAAATGCCCTTTCTGGAATCTCTAATTTGCTGCAGAAGTGAGAAGAATAAATATTATTGACAGACAGAAAGGAAGTCTAATAGCCACAGCTCTAGTGTGCAACAAAGCTATATCTTGTAACTTGATTTTCTGTATGTTTGTGTTCTGCTGTTGCAGTCTCTTTTACCAAAATTTTCAAAGGTTACATGTGAGCATTTCATTTCCTTCAGTCATTTGGTACTCACTCAGAATGTTTAAGCACTTTAACTAGGGTCAGTGATATCTTTGAGATGATCAGTCTCAAACATTCAACTGATCCTGATTTTCTGCTGAAGAAACCCCAAAATAAGTCACTCTCAATTTTTTTTCTTTTACTTTCACACTTTTCAAAGTGAAAGAAACATGATGTTATGAAATTTGCTACCTATAATTATTCATTACTGTTTACTTGTCAAGCAGATGCACCAAGCAGAGGAGAAAAATTAAAAATAAAATTAATAATTCAACTTTATTTTTATCCCTAATATAAATGCATTAAAATAAAATTTTGATAATATTTAGGTAACCAGTTTTTAGTCAATACTGACCAATAGGTTCCTTTGGGTTCTGTAGATCACTACTGCAACACCCGTAAAAAGTTTGTTCTGTATGTGCCCTAATACTACCATCATCTAGAAAAATATTTCCCCCTCTATATATTTGACATCAAGTAGGTCAAGACTGATCTACAGCAACACATCTGTGCTAAACTGTTGCACAGCAAAGCATTGAGTAACCAACCCTTCTACTTTATCAACAGTTGCTCCGTCAAAATGCTTGATTGCTTTTGAAGTCTCCTTTCTCATTAATTCCCTCTCCTTTGTGGAACTTGAAATGGTACCTAACACTTGGTAAATTTAACATAGCTCTTCTCCTCTTTCAGGATTATACTCTTACCTCTTTGACCTAAAGATGTCATCCTCGTAATATTTTTCTACCTAATGTCCCCCAGTCCATTAATCTATCCACAGCATAAATGTGACCCTGAGACATTCTGTTACTAGGTAATGTGTTGACATTATCCTGAATGAAATGGGGGGTAGATAAATTATTGGTCTGGCCCAGCAAAGCATTTCTTGCATTTTTATGTTGAAGTCAGTGTTCTCATTCTGAGCACAGCTGGCACTGTGAGACTTGTTTTGGACAGAGAAAGCATAGTTTGCTGTACTATAATGTTACCCTAAGCTTTGCTTTTGATTTTTCACAGCTTGCTTCAATGTTTTTTGTTAAACAGTAATTATTAAAATTTAGAAAGCTTCTCCAGAAAAGATGATAATAAGGAGGATAATATGATAAAGAGTTGTTCTATGCAAGTAGTTTGAAGACCTTTCTACATGTCAGTTTTACTTAAAACTATTAGTATATGGTTTATTTTGTCTGGCTGTCAGTGGGAGATGAATGGGAGACCAGAGGAGGCATCAAACTGTAATAGAGAAAGTATTGAACCAGACCACAGAAGAAAATGGACATGATGAACAGTTTCAGCTAGTACAAATCAAGAAACTATTCAAGTTTTTATGGGTGGGATCCCCCACCTCCCCTTTTCTTCCAGCTGGATTGTTGTGAATGGTATTAGGCACCCTTTCTTGTGTGGCACTGAAGTCTCTGAAGGTCTACTTGTATTTATTTTGGATACATTCATTTGTATCTCATGCGAGTTATATTTTTAAAGTAGACATTTATAAATTATTTATGGGAACAAAAATGTATTCTATTCTTTAATATTCTGTCATCTTGGAGTCTAATGAATTTCTGTTTTAAAGGCAAAAATGTCACATGTGAAACAAGTGGGACTTTTAGCTGCTGGATGTCAGCCATGGAACAAGGATATATGTGCTGCTAGTGGGGACAGATTTGCCTACTGTGCTACCCTTGCTGTTTATATTTATCAGGTAAGATTATTCTTGTTTATCAGTCACACTGTAACATTGTTGTTGATCTCACTTTGAACACTTTCAAACAATGTTTCTGCAATGCTTTTGCAAGTATGGTTGCTGCTAAGAAAATGTCTGTGTAAAGCTCGATATTCCATTCAGGATACCCTTGAAGTTGTGTGTGTCAAGAATTATTTTTAGAAGACAGGCTTTCAGTGTAGCAAACATTTGAGATGAGTGAAGCTCAGTGATACAAGACTGGGTTCTGATGGAGAAATTAAGTAATTCCACAATTCCATTTGAAGCTGTAGTATAAAAAAGTCTTTTGCACAGTGGATTAAAATGGTTCCAAGTTGTGAATTCAGTGACCCACCTTTATTTAATTTGGAGCCCAAACACCTCAGCACTGTGGTCTTCTGAAGTTTGCAATTGTTGTATATCAACACCTAACTAACAAACAGAAATGCTGTTACCTGGAATTTTCAGATTGAGAAATATGTGAGGAAGTAAAGGATTTACTTTAATTTTAAGAGTTATACAGGTAGTAGGATTAAATTAAACAAAATTTACTTTGTCATATTTGGGCATTTTTTAAATATGTATTTTTAACTGTACAAAGTAATTTTAAAAATTAGAAGGATTTCAAACTCATCTTTATATTCTTTCCTGTTTACCCCCTTGGAGATTACTAAATTATTGTTACCATGCCTATAAATAATACATTTTAGGATTGTTTGAGTACACTTCTAAATGAAATAATTTTTAAGTGACAGGAGGATAGACATAAAACTGTTTTTTGCATAGTCAGATATTGGGCAACCCTTCTTTTCAAGTCAATGTATGAGAATTTATTTTATTGAGATGTGAGGTACTGGCAATAGTTAAAAGCACTATAAATTAATCCATAATCTAATACTGTTATATGAAGTATTCTCCCACCCAGAGGTATTTAAAGTAAGTTTACAAAAAATGTGTTTCTGAAATGAATTTTACTATTTCTTTAGCTGGATCACCGATACAATGAATTCAAGCTCCATGCAATTATGTCTGAGCACAAGAAGACAATCACAGCCATATCTTGGTGTCCCCACAACCCTGATGTGTTTGCAAGTGCCAGTGCAGATAGTTTAGTGATCATATGGAATGTGAATGAACAGAAGGTTGTGGCCAAGCTGGACAATACAAAAGGTATTTTAGACATGGAGATGTGTTTTATCCATACAGCTCCATCCATGGGTATGAGAAATACTTGATATAGTATAAACTCTATAGTTGGTAGGTTGGAGATTTAACAATTGCCTAACACAATAATAATTGCCTAACACAATCTGACAATATTCTTGTCAGATTTGTTGTCATTCATTCTAGAAAATAATGATAGTTTATTTGAGTAAATTGCCTTCAACCATCTTGTATTTGATAAAGACATTCTTCTTTTTCTCTAAAGAACTTAACCAGTTCAAGAGTTAACTTTGCTAGTGATTTCTTGTTGAGCAGGGGAGAAAAAAATCCCAAAACCAACTTTATTTTCATCACTGTATAAAAGGATAAACAATTAAATTTTAAAATAATAAATTTCACAATGACTTTAGCTAAGTGAAAGCAAATAAAAGGTAGCCTTAACAGAGTCAAGTATAAATCATCAGTGAATTTGATCAGCAGCTTTTGTTTAAATACCCTAATGCTTGTCTACCTGAATCTTATCTCAGGCCTTGATACTGCTGGAGATAGTATTACAAGTCTAAGGGGTTAATCATCTGTGTTACAGTTACATTTCCATGCCAAGTTTTGATTCATGTCATTTAGGTAAAACCAGTGCCTGTATTTCTGTTCTTACAGTCAATCTCATCAGGTATCCTTGACTCCTACATTTTGGAAAGTGAGTGCGACACAAGAACAGTTAGGATCTCAGGATCTAATAAGCTATTTTGGGACTCCCTACTCTGTTCTCTACAGAGCATTTGGGAATACCTCTGGAAATCTTTTATATCTTGCATATCATGCAAAAGAAACTCCACAGTGATTTGATCTATTCCAAAAGAAATATTGTATCAGTCTATGCATAAATATAAATGCTGGTACTTATTTTTCAATACATGGATTGTTAAAAAATCTACAGGAAGAAATGTTATAACTATTTTAATATTTTTTGAAACTAATTTAAGATAATATGTTTAAACCTTCTATTGATTTCTCTTTTAGTCCCTTTTACTCTGCCATATAAAAGTGTCTAAATACAGTTCTAAGTTTTCAGCTTGAGGAATTTGTCTTACTGTCATTTAGTCCTTCAGGCACACATTATTAAATTATGAGGATTAATAGGGTTGGAGACATTAAGATCAAAATTCTTAAATGGGACTGCCTACACTTAGGTGATAGACAATGGAATTAAAACTGTCATGTATCCAGAAGTAAGCTATTGAGAGTTCCCTTTTATTATGGAACTAGCATTAAAATTTTGTCACAAATATCTGCTTCTGTTAAATTTATCACTAAATTTCATTGTATTTTGATAAAAAGGCATTTTGAAATTCTCAGTATTTTACTATCTTAGTAGTAAATAACTTGGAGCAAAACATAGTAGTGAATGAAATTCTGAATGAATGAAAGTATTGCTTGCAGTATCAGGCTTATCCTCTTTCAAATGTGTGATTGACTTTGGCACTGATGAAGTATAGATATCATTAAATACAGCCCATCAAAGTAGCAAAAGAGTAATTTGGGAAATTATTTTACTTCCTTCCTCTAGAATTCTAGTTTACTTTTACACTTTAAGATGTTCACACACTTCTCTAAATTTCAGTCTAGCAACTTCTATGTAGAAAAATTATTTCTACTGTTTTTCAAGACAATTGCTGATACTGGGTCAAGGAATACTATATTGAATTTTGTGTCCTGGTTCTTATAAGGTTTACCTGTGTGTTTCAGGAATTCCTGCATCCCTTGGCTGGTGCTGGAATGCAGGTGATGCAGTTGCATTTGTGTCGCACAGAGGTCCACTGTACATTTGGACTATCTCAGGACCTGACAGCGGGGTAACTGTGCATAGAGAAGCACATAGTTTCTTGTCAGATATCAGTCTGTTTAGATGGCATCCAAAGAAAAAAGGAAAGGTGGTATTTGGACATACTGATGGAAGCCTATCTATTTTTCAACCAGGTAAAAACTCATATGACAAAATATTTAGTTTTATATATGTATCTCTTGTTTCTCCTTATGTAATTTTTCACTTTTTAAAATCAGATTCTATCATGTAGGTGCATGCATAACATATTTTCTCAATTCACAATATTCCTATTCCTTCCATATCACAAAAATATGCTTTCTTAGATAAAGAATGCAGAGCATTTTCTTTATGTCTCCTGCCTTTTGAGACCAAGATAAGACTGCATTTTTTTCACAACTGCAGTAAACACTTTTTTTTGCAAATGGTGAAAGCCATGATCTTCTACTGAACTATATTTTCCTGCAAGTTTGTTTTTCTGAATGGAAAGACCTGAATCTTTTATTTACTTTCCTACTTTTGCATTTGTTCTGGAGTCCTCTGTTTCATATTCTAGAATCCTCTGCAATTTTATAGGTAGAATCTCACCTCATACTTAATATTATCTTCATGGTTCTGTTCTGTCAAAAGATAGATGGCAAAATATTTATCTCTTTTTGTCTGAAATCCACCACACACATTTGTGCATACTTTATAAATAGTCTAGTCTTCTGCCAATAAGGTGTCGTGTTAAGCTCATTTGAAGGTAATATTTCACTTGTTTTCATAGTTTTCTTCAAAGGCAGGTATCTGTATTAAGTTGACTATTTGAATTTTTTCCTGACTGCTTCTTCCTTGAATAAAAATTGATTTTCAACTGTGTGAGAAAAACTGTTCTTTAAATAATGTGTTAATTTTACATAGAGTTGTTCTTCAACAGCCATACAAAATTTATTTTTCTTCAGTTCACTCTACTAAGTTGTCACACAGGATGTCACAGAGATAGATTCTCTTGTTTCTGTAGTGCTGACTGAATTAGCACTGGCATTGGGAAAAGAAAATAAATGTTAATATGATAACAACTAAGTATTTATCAGACTGATACTTTTCGTGATGTCTGTCTAAAATTATTTGAATATGAAAACAGAAATAATAGGAAAATATTTAAAATATCAAAATCATGTTCTGCAAATGAAAATAGAATGTAGGGTAAAAAATCTAGGGAGTGGCAGTTTTGTATGTGCTACAATTCAAGTCGCTGTAAAGAAATTGTTTAAGGAAAATTATTTATTACTTTTTTATATATTTATTACTATTGTTGGGGATAAAATTGCTTGCATCAACTCAAAATTTAAATTAGATTATCACAGAAATGCTGCCTTTCTCTGTATTTAGGATAGTTTTATTTATTATTGTAGTATTACACATCTTTATTAAAATAATTTTAAAATTTAAAAGATATACAAGTTCTTTCCTGTTCTCAGCATACATAAGAGTCTTCATTTCCTACAGAGAAATAAAACTTGGCAGTTTATACGCAGCTGGGTGAAAATCTTCTGCATAAGTAGCAGACTACACAATGTTTGTTTTCACTGCTGTTATCTACCTAGTTTCTGTTCCCATGGCTGTGTTTTCTTTCTTATTAACTCTAGACTATGCATTCATGTAACAGAACATTTAGTGTAAAGAAAATACATGCAAGAATATAAGACTAATACCCAATGCTTAGGGAGGTTCAATGCAGTCATATAGAGCCAAATGTTTTCCCTTTCATTTGTTCTCAAAATAAGCAGAGCTTACTTAAATGACCTTTGACTCAGTTGCATGATTCATACATGTTCATGTCTTCTTTTAACGGAAAACAAAAGTTAACAGTTAGGGTTTGCATGAGGTTTGCTTTTAGACTCTTTTTTTGCACAGGTAAAACTGAATGCCTCTTAGATAGATACTCTCATACTCTCCCACCAGGTGGTTGTACTTTCTTGGGGCTGAAGTGTTCGAAAATGGATGGCTTCAGTCACTTGAGGACTTTTTGGTTCTTGTGTAGCTAGCTGGAAAATGGCAATTCTGCTTTGTTGTCTGTTCTTGCTTTTCATTTCAATGTTGATTTGCAGTAAAATAAAAAGGTGACCTGTAATGTAAGCAGGGAACATTGTTTAAAAAAAGTGTGAGTTCTCAAGTTTTTGGCAAATTAAAGCAATTATCATACTTCTGCTGTTATTCCCAATGCTTCAGAGGAGTGAAAAAAAACGGACTCACAAAATTGGTTTATGTTGTTAATTATTGTGCAATCTTAAATTATTTCTCCCATCTCTGGTACCTGATTTTATAAAGTTGCCTTAGAGTAATGTGTAGGAGCCAGTACTAAAATTGAAAATTAGATTGAAGATGAATAATGGAAGGTGTAGATTCCTTATTTCTAGAAAAGCGGTATTTTTTTTAATAAGATCACAACTTCAGAAATACAGATCTATGTCATTTGGACTGTACACTGCCTTATACAACTAAGATTCATCTCTCTGTAAAGAGAAAAAGTGGGTGATAAATAGGATATTAAAAATGTGGGTTTCAGTAATATAGAGCATAAAGTGAAGCATGTAGTCTTTTTTGTAGGTGTCAGACTAGATACTTAATCTTCTGTTTTGGCTATGGAATCTATAAACACTTCATAGCTGCACACATAATTTTAAAGAAGAAAAAAATGTCTAAAGGCAGTTCTTCAGAAAAGGCCTTTACTGCCACAGTGTTTTTCTGGTTCTTACTGCCTTTATTTTGCCTGTATTTGCTGTGGTGTGAAGATTTACTTGCACTCAAATGGCTTGTATTTTATGTTGTGCTGCAGACCTTTAGTCACAGAAATCCTTAGAACAATGTATATGATTTGACATACTTTCCTTTCCTATAAAATTATGTTTATAAATCTGACGTGTTTCTGTTTCCTGCTGTATTAAACATAAAGTCAAATCTGATAGAAAAAGTAATTCTCTAAGTCAAATATTGCAAAGACAGCTTCATTATTTTTAGTGCTGCAGACAATAGAGCAGGCTAGTAAAAAATTCAGAGAGGAAAAAATCGTCTTCGCCAACCTTGTAACTATTGAAAGGATATATTTGAATTAATTTTTAAATAACCTGTTTTCTTGTGCTCTTTCGAGGTTCTAAAAATCAGAAACATGTCTTAAGACCAGAATCTCTTGAAGGAACGGATGAAGAGGATCCAGTTACAGCTCTGGAGTGGGACCCTTTGTCAACTGATTACCTACTTGTTGCTAATTTACATAATGGTATTCGACTAGTTGATTCCGAATCTCTGTCCTGTATCACAACTTTTAGTTTTCCCAGTGCAGCAGCATCTGTTCAGTGTTTAGCCTGGGTTTCTAGTGCACCTGGAATGTTTATAACTGGAGGTAAGGCTTTTATTTCCTGATTTATACAAAGATAACAAATACAGGACTTGATACTCCAAGTTTGATTTTTCTGTTTGATAATATTTTTACAAGTAGAAGCATACATCAATTGTACATAAAAAGACCATAACACGAAACCGAAAAATAATAAATCTACACTGAGCAGATTTTTAATGTTTTAAAAATAATAGCTACATAAATATGTGACTTTCTACAATTTTTTATGCTAAATAATCTTTTCCTTATGCACGCTTTAGCAAAAGTAAATATTAATTCCTTTGGGAATAGGAATTAATATTTATTAATTTGTACTAATTGATATCACTTCAGAGATTTAAAAAATTAAAAGAAAAGAATCTAATGCTTGCCTCTTTTCTACACCATAGTCATTATGGCTCAGGTTGAACTAGTGAATAAAGAAATTAAGACTGGCAGAATATTTTATAAAAAGAGAGGTAGAATTTATCTGTGTTTAAGTAACTAATTGTTGTTAATAGTGATATGGCATAGTGGTGAATGGAGGATAAATAGGATGCAATGGATGTTACACTAGATGATCTCCAGAGGTTTCCTCCAACTCTAACTATTCTATGATTCTATCGAGTTGATAATGCCTGCTTATAAAATTATTCTTAGGATTTGAAGTTTAATTCGCTGCTGTATTTTTATATAAATCAGTCCTCAAACCACACACTTCTGTTTTGTTTTGTTTTTTTAAACCTCAGATTCTCAGGTTGGTGTGTTACGTGTTTGGAATGTTTCGCGTACAACACCTATAGATAATTTTAAATTGAAGCAAACTGGTTTCCATGGCTTGCATGTGCTAAGTTCTCCTCCAAAAAAAAAGGGTAAGTGTAATTTTGATTGTTATTCATTATAATGGCTGCAACTTAAGAAAATCTTATTTATGAGTCCAGATCAATCTCTGTAGCATTGGTCAGCTATTTAGTTCTTAATTAAAGTACCTTCTGCTGCTAGTGGATTAGACAAATGTATAAAGGATCAAGTACTTTATAAGGTCCTTCTTTAGTAGGCCAGGTTTCATACAGGAATTCTCCATTTCTTTTGTTTTAAATCTTATTCGAATACAAGCATTTTACTCTTTATAATTTCACTTATTATTGAAGTAAGAAATAATCTTCTCTCTTTGTCTTTTGCTTTATATTGTTAAGCATGTTCATCACAGTATCCTACTAAAAATCACCATACGTCTTCAACAAGTGAGGCTGTTCCTCCTCCAACTTTAACCCAAAACCAAGCATTTTCTCTTCCTCCTGGTCATACCGTCTGTTGCTTCATGGATGGTGGAGTGGGGCTTTATGACATGGGAGCCAAAAAGTGGGATTTCCTTAGAGATTTGGTATGGTTCATCTCTGTCTTTCAATAGAGAGTTTATATGCCTTATGCACTTTCTTCTAACAGCATATAACTGGAGAATGAAGTCTTTGCAGTACTGTAGAGTAGTTTCTATTGTTAAAGAGAGCCCAAATTTCTAGAAAATAAAATGACAGTTCTGAAGTTTAAAGTAATCTTTTATTGAAAATTACTGAATTCTGTTAGAAGTATTCTGACAGTTTTTGGGGTTTTTTTTAAACAGAAATAAAGATTTACAGACTTGTTTTAGGTTCTTTATTTTTTTGAATGAAATTTTAGTTTGATGATCTTCTCAGAAATTTTCTTCAATGGGTTTTCTATAATTCAGAATAAAAGTTTAAGTCAAATCAGAGAGCTGTATGGTGAATACACTCAGTTTAACGTTACAAAGAATTATTAAAATCTCTTTGAAGCTGAAATTAGGAAATAGGTTCAATATATATTAGATGACACTTTTCTTAACCAGGCTTTTTGTTATTGGTTCTTGAGTATATTTCTCTTTTCTTCTTTCCAAGTTCCCTTTTCACTGAAAAAAAACCCCAAACAAACAAAGCTCAAATAATTTTCAGCTGTACTCTCATATGCATTTGAATAGAGGCTGCTTGTTGATTTTCTCTTTCCATTTTTATTTGGTTTGGTCCTGTAAAGAAACTGAAGCTTCAAAAAAATTCTTACGTAATACTTGTGTTTCATATATTTATCAACTTAAATTCTACAAATGCGTATCTTGGAAATCAACCAATTGCTACATTAAAACTGATGGATTGTTAAGCTGCAATAGAGCATAGACTGTATCTAGAAACACAGAATATTCAGTGTGGTACTAGACAACTTGTAGAACATGTTTAATATACCAAGCTTTGCTTTTTCAATCAGGTACTGTTTACTGAAAGGGAAAAACTGTTTCTGTTTTAAAAAATTAAGGTTTTGTTGGGTTTTTGGCTTAGTTTTTTAATACAATATTTTAGCAACATAATTCCAAGAGAAAATGCTAACAAATTCCTGGTATTGTGTACCCTGTGGTTTCAGGAAATAATTTTTCTGGTTTTAATAATAATCTATGAAAGAGCTTGTTATAGTCTACGTTATTTTATGCCTTTTAATTTTGACTGATAAGCCTAAATATAAAAGGGTTTTGAAACTCTTAATTGACCTCAAAATTAAATTAAATACATTGTATTTTAGAGTTTGATCTAGAGTTGGACTTATGAAGAAAATCAAATGTAATAAAAATGGATTAAATATTTGTTTCATTTAAGGGACATGTTGAGACCATCTTTGATTGCAAATTCAAACCTGATAACCCTGATCTTCTTGCTACAGCTTCATTTGATGGCACAATAAAAGTTTGGGACATAAATACTTTATCAGCGGTTTATACATCTCCTGGTAATGAGGGGGTTATTTATTCCATTTCTTGGGCTCCAGGTAAGAATATTTTGCAGTATGTCTAAATGTTCTTTGAATTAGCATTAACTGCAGAATTTGTCATATAAAGGTATTAGTTTTATATAGAAAGGCATCTTCCAAGGTTTAAACAAAACTTAATTGTCTGTGAAACCAGTAGAACTCAATGCTTCAAACTTTGCTGAAGCTTACCCTTCTGAGTAATGCTCCCAGTATTTCATAGTCAGAATGGAGGGAGGAAAATCACTGGAACATTTCTAACATGGCATTTTGCAGATGAAAAAATGACTTGCTTTGCATGAGAAGCAGCTAGTTAAAGGAATTCAGATTATATTTTGTGCTGAACATAGTGGAACGTATGTATTTTGTTCTTTTTCTTACTTCTTTATTTATTCTGCAAAGAATCTACTTTTTCTTTGACAAATCACTGGACTCACTGGGAAGTTTTGTTTTCAAAGGTGTTCTGTAACCTGCTTTGGTGTATCTGAAAATACACTTCTGACAGCTGTCAATAGCTGACAATAAGTTGACTTCCCTGTTGTGTTTTATTTCTTTGGACAGCAGATGTATCTTTTAAAAATCTAAATAATTCACCTCTCTCTTCTCACCTGCACTTTTAAACTCTTAAGAAATAATAACTGACAGAAGAAAAATATTGTGGTGGGCAACTTAATGTAGTCTGCATATGTGAAATAAATTTGCATGTTTTCATTTCAGAGAGTCTCTTGCGCCTTATGTATACATCTTCGCAAATAATTTGTCTTGCTATATGGAAATCATGCAATATGAAATACAGTGCTTATGCTTGGTTATTTAATTTTTTATTTAATTTTTTTAATTTCATTTTTTAATTCAATTTTTAGTTGCATCGCACATTGAATCAATAGTTTGCTGCAGGAGGGGTGTTGCTTTTGTTTGTTTGGGTTTTTTTTTAAGTAAATTGGAAGTACATGCTTCAATTTTGTTCCTTAGCACCCTGTCCAAAAGCTCCTGTGCCTCCCAGACAGAACTTTTGCTGCTTCTTTCACCTTACAGTTCCTATCTGCTTTGTACTTTGTTCCTAATATGTAATATAATGCATGCCCTCTTTTTTTTTGTCTCAGAAGACCTTTGAAAAAACTGATTACTCCTTTTTTTCTTTTTTCTCCCCCATCATTCTCCTATCCAAGTTTATTCCCATTTTGTATATTTACCTTGCTACATGACTCCTGCATAGATTGTCTTTTCTGCCACTGAAGCTTGGAATAAAATAACAGTCTAAACTTTCCTATAAATCTGCTATTTAATGAAAAGCATAGCTATATTTGGATAGAGAGTCACTGTGGTGAGAAGGCTCTGGTGGCTTTTGGATTAGGCCTTAATTGAATTTTCCGGTTCTCACTGTGCAGTTTTGTACTCAGATTTTCCACCCTGTAGAATGTGGTTACAGATTCAGAATGGTTACATTCTTGATGGTCTTAGGTGCAGCAGTGGTGCAAGATTAAGAATACCGTTAGGTGTTCTCTCTCATTTGTATGATTTGTCTTTATATGTACAGAACTTTAAAGGAAAAGGCTTGAAGCATTGAGGTTACGTCTCTTTCTGTTTGAATCATACGCATCGTGATCATTAATTTCTTACATGCAAGACTTTTAGCAAGCATTAAGACACTTTTTACAGGAATACAATTTTTATTTGACCATTTCTCAAAACCAGAATGTAGAAAAACAGGTCAGGCTGTCACTGAAATTGGTGTTTGTGACTTAGTAGCAAATGCTGCCCCTATACTATGGAAAACTCATGTTCATGTACCATTGATGTCCTATGTTCATATTACGTTTCTTCAACTTAAAGTAGAACTACTGTCAAAAAATATTGTGATTTTATAATTATTGTAATATTTTACAAACATCTCTCTTTAGGAAATCTTAACTGCATAGCAGGTGGAACATCCCGAAATGGTGGCTTTATCTGGGATGTTCGAAAAGGCAAAATGATAACCAGATTCAGTGAGGTAAGATGAGTTTACTACTTTTTTTGTCTATATGAAATGTAAATTAGTCATTCCCTCTAGTGTCAATAAATAGAAATGGCCAAAGGACTTATGTTTTTAAAAGGTGCTATAGTATAAAAATTTATGGAGTTATGTAGGTGCCAGTTTACGTGTGTGGCAGAAGTATTTTTACTTCCTCAGATTGGATTTGTGATATGAGAGTGATGAAGCAGCAGATGGACTCCATTATCTTAAAATTGGTCCTATATGGATACATGGCAAAAGCATTGCTGATTCCTTAACTGTGTAAACATATATGGACATACAGAGCTTGATACATCCTAAGTGTTGCCTCACACAGGGGCAAATTCCACCTATGTCACTTCCTGGCCTGTCTTTCCTAAACATTGTGCAGCCTTTTGTGGCAATATTTCAGCCATGTGAGCTATCCCACTGTGTCTTTGTAATCACAGTGCAGTCAAAGGCCTGTCACTGTCACAGATCTCTAGTTCATTCAGTTTATTCCCCATACTGCATGTGTTGGGGTACCCGCACCTAATAGAAGTATTTGATTCTGTCCACATCCCAGTGGAGGTGCAAAGGGATGTCCCATAGTCCTGTCTAGTGATTATGTCTTTGGCTGCTTGTGCTTGCTTCAGGTACTACCTTTTAAGGCTTCTAATGCTACTAGAGTGATTTCTATTGTTCTCTCCTTCCCTGCACCTTCCTCTGGCAAGCCTGGCCCTGGTCTCTTTCCAAACTAGTTTAAAGCTTTTGCAGTGAGCCCTGTGAACTCTTGAACTAAGCTCCTTGTTCTCTTTCTTGCCAGCAGGCTCGATGTTATATAAACTGACCCATGATCAAAACCCCCAAAACTGTGCTGGTAACACCAGTATCAAGTCCAGTTGTTCATCTGCATCATCTTCCTGTTTCTTGCCACATCACTCCCTGCAACTGGCAGGACAGAAGAGAACACAACTTGAGCTTTACATCCCTTGAGCCGTTGCCCCAAGGCCCAAAGGTCCCTCTGGATTGTCCACAGTGTTCTCTATTTAAGCTTCAGGTTTATATAGTTATGGATTGCTCATTCTTCAGCTTGACCCAGTTTTGTCTCTTAGATGCTGGAGGCTGTAGCAGTTTTACTACTTATCTCCATAGTCCCAATGTTTTGGACTTGGATTCTCAAACATCCAGCTTATATTGGGTACTCATTATAATGTGGTTTTGTACAGTATACTGTACTGGGAGAAAAGGGCTGAAGACCATAGGAGAATAAAGTAAAAAAGATGAGTCAATAGATGAGAGAAAAAGGGGTGAATTATTTCTTATTGATAGGTATTTTGCATTTTTTGAAGCATGGAAAGAATGGAATCTTCTGCATTGCCTGGAGTCATAAAGATTCCAAAAGAATAGCAACCTGCAGCAGTGATGGATTTTGGTGAGTGTTATTGGAAGAAAAAAAATTGCTAAATGCACTTCTCAAATCCATAAATTTTGACAGTACTCACAGTAATTAATTTAAAAACTTTTCTTTCTGGACAAAACTTAAATTCTATTTCGCTTCTGTACTTGTTAGGGTACATTTTTCATGACTTTAGGAAAAAAATAAATGTTTTCAAAAGGAATAGTGTCTAAGACACACTGATAGTGAAACTAAATAGTTATTTTTATTTGGACAAGAATATCCTTCTAGGTTTCTTATCTGTAGATGATACTTTTCAAAAGACAGACAACTTTTAAAATTTTTTTTTTAGTTTGCTGTTTCAAGGACTAAAAAGTACTATTTTAGAATGAAATAATTCCAAGTGTATTATCACAGGGTATAATACCTCATTTCTGAAAATGCATGAATGTCCATTGAAACCAATTTTGCATATATTGTGTTTCAGTACAAGAGATTTTAAAAATATTTCTTCATTTGTTTCCTCTGCTACCTGTGTCATTCCAGCTCGAATATAATGGGCAGAAATTTTAGAAAATAATCAACCTTCTTTTTAATTCATAAAGATCTATTTGTACCTTAAAACATTACTACAACTTTGATTCTGGGCAATGAGATCCTTTCTTGAAAGATGTGCCATAGTGAGCATCTTTAAAGCCTCTCTGAGGAAACATAGATAACTTAAGTCAAGTTAGATGTTGTAAAATCAACATCCAGTTAAATGTTGTGATTGAAGGGCTGATATTGTATGTGGCTGTTTCTCCTGTTCTTTGTGTGTATCTTTTTGCTCTCTGGTTTATTTGCACAGAATAAAACTTAATTTTGGATAGCCTACCCAGAATGTATTCTTCCTTATAATATCACATTGTGATTGCTTTCAGTATTATTCGAACCATTGATGGCAATGTTCTTCACAAGTACAAACATCCAGCTGCAGTGTTTGGCTGTGATTGGAGTCAAAACAACAAGTAAGTAAAAATTAACCCAAAGAATTGACAATATTTACTATTTAAATAGATTACCAGTAAAGTAACACAAATGTATCTAGAATGTGATATTCACTGTGATAGCAAAACACTGAAATGATCTGTTCCAAAGTAGGATATACCTATAGCAGCTCTCTCTTCCCAGTAGTATATGTCATTGACTACCATGAACTTTCTTAACTTTCAAAGGAGCATCATTTCATATTGATGAGTGGAAAAAATATTATCTAGCTGAATATATAATGGGGGGGGGAAAGACATTCAATACCAGGAAAGAGGGGTGTAGATTGGTGTCCTTGTAATGACTGCTAAGGAGAAAATGAAGCAGACAACTAAATACATTGTGATTATATGTAAATTTTGTAGATAATTCCTAATAATGACATGACAGTTTTTTGTCCAAAAAAAATTTATAGTAATTCAATTTAATAGTAGTTGTGTATTTCGGGCATAGTTAGACAAGTGCAAATATATTCCTCATTGCAACTAAAGGATCTTTATCAGGTTTTTTCTGATTTAGTTTTTTTAATTGGATTATCAATAGCTACATCTTGAAGAGATGAAGGAGAAGTAAAAAATTGCTATTTAGAAAAAAAAATTGCAAATTTCACATAATTTTTTTTTTTTAAATTTAAAAGGCATTCATCATCTCTGTGACCAAGGATTTTGCTGTTTTTATTTTGCAGAGATATGATAGCTACTGGTTGTGAGGATAAAAATGTTCGTGTTTACTACTTGGCAACCAGCTCTGATCAACCATTGAAAGTTTTCACTGGGCATACTGCAAAGGTGTTTCATGTACGGTGGTCTCCTCTCAGAGAAGGAATCCTCTGCAGTGGCTCTGATGACGGGTGAGTATTTCTGAACTATTAGAAAACTTAAACCTCAAGCAGGACTATTGGAGAAACTCACATCTTTAATTGTAATGGTGTTGTCAATACTTAATAACCTAAATCTCTGGCTTGTTCAGATCCAGGTTTTAGCTCTGCTCTTAGCTTTATGTAGTATTTGGACAGCAGGATCATTATCTAAAATGGTCACAACTGCTGCAGTAGTGCAAGTTTCTATGTGCATTCCCAAAAGTAGGGTCAGTGCCTGATACTGTTACTGCAAGGAATAGCACAAGGAGGATACCACATGCTTGCATTACATCTGAAGAAACAGGTGCAAGAACTGCTCTTATTTGATATTTTTTGAAAGTGTACTTAAGTAGAATCTGCAGAGAATTTTAATGAATATTGGATCCTTCTGGTTTTTGACTTGATGCCATTGCTTTGGAGGGAGGGCACATCAGTCCATGTAAGCAGAAGGAAGCATTTTTCTATGATTCTAAGCCACTTCCCTGCAGAATATACAAAATATTTTTGTAAAGGATATTTTGTAAAGTTTAGAGTATTGCTTTCCCATTATCATTCAAGGTTTGTTCTTAAAGCAAAATCTGTTAATTCATAGTGTAGTGATTCATGACAGAAGACAGCTGGATAGCAAACTTCTTGGCAATAAAATACATTGAACAGGACTGCCCCTAGAACTGAACCCTGAGAAGCATTGCTGCTGACCAGTGCCAGCCAGATTTAGCCCCTTTCACTACAACTCTTTAAGCCCTGTTGTGATGCAAGTAAATATTCTGATAAATTTAAAACTTAAAATATTGCTGAAGTAGAGTGCTAATTATGTTTCAATAGGTGATCTGAGGTAGATTGTCCTCTTTTATCCTGTTTCAGAACCGTTCGGATATGGGATTACACACAAGATGCTTGTATAAATGTTCTTAGTGGACATACAGCTCCAGTACGAGGACTGATGTGGAATCCTGAAATTCCTTACCTTCTAATATCTGGCAGTTGGGATTATACAATTCGAGTGTGGGACACAAGAGATGGAACGTGTTTGGACACAGTTTATGATCATGGCGCAGATGTATATGGTAATATCTTTTAGTTTTTTTAAAATTTCTGTATTGAAATGCATTCTAATAGGGTTTGAAATTTTTAAAGTAGTTTAATCAAACGGGTTATTACATAAACTTATTTGACTACGCTTTTAAATATCCCCTCTACTAGGATTAACGTGTCATCCTAGTCGTCCATTTACTATGGCATCTTGCTCTCGTGATTCTACTGTCAGACTCTGGTCATTGACACCTCTTATAAACCCTCTACAAATAAATATCATAACAGACAGATGTTGGGATGATATTATTGGCAATACAGGTAAGCAAATTGTATAGGCCATTGTTTTAATTTTCTTTATGTTAATATTCCTATTCTTTTGGTTGTTTTTTATTTTAATTTCATATATAAATTTTTGTGTGTGTTAGATCGTGCTGTGGAGTCTGGAGCTCCTCCTTTGCTGTGTGGTAAAGTTTCCAGGGATATTAAACAAGAATTGGAAAAATTGTCAGGAAGTCCTCGAGGAAAAAAACTAAGGTGGTTTTCAGAATTTTTTTCAGTAAGTATTCTGCAAATTTAGGGATGTTGTCAATGTGCATGAATTTTTTTCTGAAGTCAATCTCCAAAACTGAGATTTCTTTTTTCTCTACCATTTTTTTCTCTCTTTCTTGAAAGGATCTTAGAAAATAGGCAGAAATAAGTTCATTTCCTAACAGGTCAGCATATAAATGATTGAATTGCTTGTCAGTTGTGAAAAACAAATTTCACTAATTTAACTTTGCAAAAAACAAACCAGCTTTTTGTAAAGTTAAATGAGTGAAATAATAGAATTTTCTATAGGAAAAGTTAATTTGACAGCAATTTGCTATTGAAAAAAATAAAATTATGTGTTTAATCAAACTGCATTACAGTTTTTAAAAGAACACCCTCGTTACTGTTAAGTTTTGAACTGCCCCAGTGTCTGTGCCCAAACTGCTCTTCATGTTTGAGAAACTATAGATCCAGATGACCTGTGCCTCAGTATCCATCTACTGCCTTTTCTCCATTGCAGAGTAATATTTTCTATAAATTGCTGCAGCCTCTCAGTGCAAATGAGTTTAAAAATGTGTGTTCCTGTGAATTCTTACCTGAATAGAAGCTGCACTTGAGGTACAAAAAGGACCAAATTACTTGGAACTACAGGTTCTACTACTACTGAAACTTGTGTCAAACACTGTTGTAATTTAAATCAAAACACTGACCTAAAAAGACCTAGTTCATCCAAAATATTTGGTTTGAGTTCTAGCTAAATTAAAGTGTATAATTTAGAAATGATGAAACAACCTTTCTCAATTTCAAACTTAGACATTTTCTTTTTTTGTTAAAAATATGTTTATGTTTTACAGAAGTTATAAATTTTTATTTCCCTTGTTATTTGACATTAAAACTGTTTTAAGAATACTAGAATTTTACAGGAGCAAAAGCTTTTTTGATCAGATATGGGCAGTGCTTTTTGAGTCCCAAAAATGAGGTATTGTGCTAAACTGTGAGGAGTCTAGTAAGAGTTTTAGTGGACAGAAAAAAAGGAGAGTAATCTCTTTTTTTTTTTTTAGTGGGGGGAGGGGAGGTGGGAGAGTGAGGTTTCCCTAGTAGGATTTTATGGTTCTTATCAGCTCAGAAATAATTTGACTTCTAAACTTGTGATCCTGTTATTCTTAGAACAGCTTCTTTAGGTCAAAGGTTTAATGATTTTTTTAAGCTTTTGAATACTCACTCTCTTCTA
Organism: Passer domesticus; assembly: GCF_036417665.1. NCBI lineage: Eukaryota > Metazoa > Chordata > Aves > Passeriformes > Passeridae > Passer > Passer domesticus. Next base: position 49,188,894 of record NC_087477.1, read on the forward strand.
GACTTCATTCAGTGTTAAACTGTTGTCCTGTTTCTACAGAAGTATTGATTCAAAGGCTAGACCAATAAAAATGCTTAAAATTTATTTTTAAAAAATTATTTTGTGCATATATCATTATACTATATGTGTCTATTTTAAGATGTAATATTGAGATAGTAAACCAGGTAGTGACAGTCAAGCCTTGAAGCTCTTTTCTACCTGGCCCATGCCTTTGTTTTACAGAAAGCAGTAAACAGGTCCTGGGTCAGCTCCTGCATGGCAGCAGCTGACTGTTGGTTTGTGCCAGCAGTAGATACAAGATAGCTTGTATTTATTTAAGAGCAAAAGGGAAAACTAATGGTGAGCCCTCAGCCATGTCTGCACATAACCAAATAGGTTCATGGATCTCACTATATCTTTACAGCCTTCAAGAGGACTGAAAGACTTGTAGTCTCTTGAATTGACTGATGTTTCCATAATAAAGGTTCTAATAATCAAATTGTCTGAAATTGTATTTCTTGGAGTTGACTGACAAATGTTTTCCAATATCTTTATAAGTTCAAGTTTCTCTCTTGAACATAAGTGTAATAAAACTCTTCTTCCCTAACAATTTTAGCCTCCAGGAGGCAGCAAAAATTTATGGGATTTGGTTGCTGTAATAAAAGGACAGGATGACAGTTTGCTTCCACAAAACTACTGCAAAGGAATTATGCATATGAAACACCTCATTAGATTTAGACTGGTAAGTGAAGCACAAAGAGTTGTGAAAATGGTTGTTAGTCCCTGTAGTATTTCACCATTTAAAAATAATATTCAATGCTTTACAAAAGGTCACAACGTCATATCCAAAGATATTTGTGTAATACCAGTTCTTCACTGCAATACTAGTCTGTTACAATAGTATCTAGCTGTCTGTGTGACTTCATGCATTCTCAGTGTTAAAATGCTAGGTTACAGTTATTAACTAGAAAAGCATTTTTCAAAACAAAAGCAATTGCAAGCAATCATCACTACAGTTTCAGCTATGAAGTGATTTGTCTTGCCTATTACATAGAGTGTATTTTTATATTCAGTAAAGTCAAATTATTTGTTTGTATTAACATGAAGTGTATAGCTATGTTCACATGCACAGACAAAGGAATTAATGTCTGAAAATGGGGAGAGTGAGCAGAAATATGTTCTGTAGCTCTCTGGAAGAAGGAAGGGCAAGAACCTATCCTTAATACAGATATGCAGCTTAAGAGTGACTTGGATGAGAAAAGGAAATTCAAGTACTAGGCCAAAAATTTATTAGTAGCTGCATTTAGGAATATGCAACCAGATACACAGTTTGTGTAGAATCTGAAGATGCATCATTCTGTCAGGAAGTTCTTAGGAGTACTAAAGAATCCCATACTCTAATGACTGGATTGTAAGTAGAGGAAAGATGATCTACTGGTATGGATCAGGGAATGCACTTGCCAGCCCCAGGGCTAATACTTGCCAGGTATCACCTATTGTTTGCTGTTACATGCTGTCTCTTTTGTAAAATCACAGGCTTTTTTAGAGTGCCCTATGTTCCATATGACACTCAAGTGATTAAAGTTTATTAGTGTTGTTAACTGTAATAATAGTAGCTGCTCTGCTAATCCTATGAAGCTCTGTTTGTGTGTCCATGTGTCCAAAACAGTTTCCTCAGCCAGTTAGCCTGAAAAGACATTAAATCTTGACCTGCGCAGTGCCAGCAGTCTGTTTACCCCTGCAAAATTATTTCATGCATTTATAACTCCAGTGACCTAGAGTAACTACAGTAATTGCTGGTTTTTTAAAAACATTTTTTCCCTTCTTGCTGACTTAGAATCTTGTTTAAAAGCTTTAAGAGAAAGTATGGGGTAGAGTAATGCTGACTGCTTGTTAAGGACTGCTAATACTCTCTTTTTCTTGAAACTAAATAATGTCACTACAGCACCTATACATTTCAGGATGAAGTGAGGATGTAGAGCAACACTGTTTTTCTGTTTTTAGTAAACAGAGAGGATTCACTGGAGACTTTATCATTTAAATAATTTTAAAAAATAGACATACTGAGGGAAAAAAATAATGTAGTATATTAAAAAAAAAACCAAAAACAAACAGATTCTTGGGAGCTGCCATTGGTCTACATGGCAGTTTGCTTTGGTGAAGAATGTTCAGAATTCATTCTCCGTCTTCCATATATGGTTCTGCAAAGTCATGAATAGCCAAATGCCATCATTGTGCATTGAAGATAGAATTCAACTGAAAATCCTTGAAATGGGAATCTCCCTTTGTTTTTTTTTGTCCTGTACACATAATTCTGTTGCAGTTTGTTTGTCAGACTCTGCCAGATGAAGAAATTTAGTCTTATCTTCCCAACTAATATAAAAATTGCAGAAATTGGGAATATAAATAATTTCTTGGCCATAAGGTTAATGGAGCATGACAGATCACATCACAGAGCTTGTTGTCTACCTAACTGTCTAAAGTTAAGCCTACTGTCTTTGTTATTTCTTTGTGTGGACATCCTTATAATCATTATATGTACAATTTTCAGCTCTGTATGGTTTATGTTCATAAATTATTAATTTGTTTAAGTTTCAAAATATCAAGATTTTTATGAGGGACATCTGAATAAATTACTATTATATATGAGAATAAAAAAATAAGATATTATAGGAAGATAATGAATGAAAATGTAGATGCACAATAAAACACTAACACTAACAACATAAATATAGTTCACTGTAATCTCATTGAAATCTCTTTCAATTAGCCTTTTTGCTAAAGAATTTTTTTCTTAAACTATAACCTTTATATTCTGTTGTAATATTTAGCAATAGTTTATTCTTAAGGAAACTTTTTTCATCACAGAAAACTTCTTAATCTTTTTTTTTTTTTTCCTCAGTCCAAGGCACAAGAACTGACAACAGTAAAGATGTCTAAATTTGGAGGTGGTATTGGTGCACCAAGCAAAGAGGAAAGACTCAAAGAAGCTGCAGAAATACATTTAAGATTAGGACAAATTCAGCGATATTGTGAGCTAATGGTAGAACTTGGAGAGGTAAAATATCAGAACACTATTGAAGAATAAAAAAATATGAAGCTTTCTGAAAACCAGCTACCCTAGCAAAGATGGGGAGGCAATGAATGGGTCACAAGTCCCCAGAAAAGTAATCTTGTGCCACTTATTTTTAACAAATGCAGTGTAAAGCATAACTCATTCCTTATTTAATTCTTGGCAAATATATTTTTACTGGAACAAAAGTTACACTAGTTTAAAATATGGCTGCTTCTCAAACAGAAATGATCATGTTAAATGTATTACTGCTTTCTTCTAGTGGGACAAAGCTCTCTCAGTTGCACCTGGTGTATCAATGAAATATTGGAGGAAGTTAATGCAGAGGTAAGTTAATTAAAATATGATGGCAAATTGTAGCTGCAGTTCATAAAAGGACACAGACAAGTGGGAAGGATGGATACTATTACGAGATATGCTTGTCTTTTGTTACAGCATTCTAGTGATGTTACTTTTTGTTCAGTAAGCTTTGGGATAGAATTGTGGAGGATTTCAACACTAACTTTGTGTACAAGAATCAAAGACTTGAAAATAAATTGCAACTTTATAAACTCTTTAGGTGAAACAGTCACAGTTTGTAAGTCTGGAAAGGCAGATGGGTTTCAGTGAACTTTATTCAGCTTCATCTAACACCTACACCATGCAGTTAAGTTTGGTGATTGTTCATATATATGGTTCTTTCTTGTTTATTTATTAATTTGCTTAATTAGGAGAGCTGACCAGTTAATTCAGGAAGAAAATGATGATGTCATCCCATACTGTATAGCTATTGGAGATGTGAAGAAACTGGTTTCTTTCTTTACTTCAAGAGGTCAGCTTAAAGAGGCCCTACTTGTTGCACAGGTATTACTACATATATACCAGTGTGGGAGATGTGTTTAGCTCTTAGCTTGTAAGTCAGAATATGACATGCATATTTAAAAGGCAAAATAGCTGAATAATGATGCCCTAGTCTTCACTTCCATGTGGTATTGACCAGTTTTTATACAGAAATCATAAGAAGGAGGTACCTCACATTTACAGATTTAAAGCCTGATTCTTCTAAACTGCAACCAAATGACCATAATGAAAACTGATGTGTTCAATTTAAATTGAAATAGAACCTGATTTTCAACATCTAGTATTGCCCTTAACATCAGATTAATGTAGAATTTGATTTCTCTTGAATTTCTATTGAGAAGTCATCTGTAGGCTTTAGCTAAATAATGTACAGAATGTAACTTCAACACATGCTTAGATTGTTTTGAACTGTAGTTCAAACTATTGTGTTGGAACTTGAAAGTAAGTTAAGGCTCCAGAAAGATCTTAATTTTTCATCTAAGAGAGGTATTGCAGAGCTACTACAATTCATAGAATAGTCTTTGTCTCAAAGGTTTAATAAGATAATAATAAGCAACAAAATGCCAGAATTTACCTTCCTTTGTAACTGAGCCCTGAGGTTTAATGATATTATCCCAGCTATATCTTAAAGCATGTGAAATAATTTCAAAAAAAATCACAGAATAAATTAGGTTGCAAAAGATCTCTGAGATCACTGAGTGAAACCCTTGACCAACCACCATTTTGTCAACTGATTTCATTTTAACCCACGCTGATCTCTTTATATTTAATGTTGGAAATAAATTATTGTCAGATACAAATAAAAGTTCACCTTAAGCCACTTTATGCCAAATGTTTCCAGATTTGCTGGTATACCTGCTGAGCAGTATCTATGGACTTTATCCTTCCCTCAGAGCTGCTTGCTCCTTGGGGATGTAAAAATCAAGGTTGTAGCATTCATCCATTATATTCAAATGCTGAAGAATCCTGCACAAATGCCATAGGAAGGAGGTCTCTTGCTTCAGTAAAATTGTTGTATGGCTAGATAAAACTAGGCTAAGATTTAGCTATGAATAAGTTAATTAATTTATACATTCAAATATTTTCTTTGTTATAACTGGGCTTTAGAAAGTTTTTGTATATCTTAGATTATTTTTATTGTTATTGAAAAAATTAATTTCATCTTCAGTTTGAATTCTGCATTAATTAATCTATATTTCATTCACTTCCAGGCGGCTTGTGAAGGAAATATACAGATGTTACCACTCTCCACAAGTGGAACTTCAAATTCTGGTGGAAACAATACAGATGATTATAATGAGTAAGTTGTTCTAGTTTATAACTATAAACCTCATTTTACTGCAGAGTGTAAAATTATTAAAGGTGATAAAGCATAGTGGTTTAATTTGGCATCAGCAATGTAGAGTTCAACAAAATATTGCATCTTCTGGTACTTAGTAGAATTACTAACTACCTCATGCTACACTAATTGCCCTATTGTGCCTCCTGGCACAAAATGGATATGTGTGCATTATAATTATAAATGTTCTTTTCTCTTGCTCAATATGTAAGACACATTTTCCTGTGCACTAATATATAGCATATTAACTGAGAACTTTTGGGTAAGTTTTGAGTTAGATTTAGCATTAACAAGTATCTGTGATCTCCTGTTATTACACATAATCTTCTTCTGAAGCTTTGCTCTTTGTCATAATTGAAGGTTCTGATAATATAAAATAAAAATCAAACTGAGAGAGTAGGTTTAGATTAGATATTAGGAAAAAGTTCTTTACTGTGAGGCACTGTAACAGGTTGCTCAGAGAAGCTGTCGCTGCCCCATCTCTGGAATAGTTCAGGGTCAGTGGATGGGGCTTTGAGTAACCCAGTGTAGGGGAAGGCATCCCTGCCCATGGCAGGGGGCTTGGAATAGAATGATCTTTAAGGTCCCTTCCAACACAAGCCATTTTATGATTCTCATTGTCCGTGCCCATAAAAAAAACCCAAGTATGGCCCTCTCCTTGTCTAGAACAGTGCTCCATAACCTGAATTTCATTATCAAGTCATAGCTGTAGTAACAAAACCAGTTTGGAGCCTGTGGAGTTCCTTCATGTACATGAGCAGTTTTTGAGCAATTAGAGAAGTACTAGTGTAGAATTTATAGGTACAGATTGGATATCCAAGTATTTGATTTTCCTTCTGTCAATCTGAAGAGTCATTTCCTACTGGTATAAACTTTGGGAAACTGACCCACCTCAGTATGCACCAACATAAGCAGTGGATGGAGCTCAAACAGATTGCATTTTTCAAGCTAATATTGTCATTATCTGTGAGCCATATATAGCAAATTTTAGGGTACAGAATAAAAAAAAAAAACCCTAATTTTACATTTTACATAATTTAAGACCCAAGGCGCTCCAGCCTTGAAGTGACCTTGTAGAATTTCATTTTTCTTCTTGTAGTCTCCTGCAGAAAGTGAGTAAAGAACTGGCAGATTGGTATTTCCAGGATGGCCATGCAGTGCTTGCAGCATGTTGTCATTTGGCTGTTGAAAATATAGAGGTAATTTTTTTTTTCTTTAACGATGAAAAAGCCAACATTTATTTATTTTTCACATCTTTACACATCTTTTTAAACTTATGTATCATATTCTAAAATGGTATTTTGCATTTGATTTTTTTTATACTTAGAGTTAGATAGTTATAGTATTTAAGTTGGTAGCAGAGGTCCCGTGAGTCTATTAAATTCAAGGTTTCTCTCATGCACAGAAGGTAGCGTGTTGCTGTTGAATTTTATTTACAGTATCCTGCTATATTAGACAATATAAGATACTTAAGTACCTTGGATATATACATCTAAGTGTTACTATTTATGGTGACCCAAAATACCCATTCAGAACTAGAAGTTATTGTGCTAAAGAAGATGCAATCATCCACCTTGAAGAATTTGCAGTCTAAATGAAGAAGTAAAAAGAAAAAGAAAACCCCACCCCTCAGTACAAAAAATAGAACTGATATGTACGAAATATTTTACATGTTTTTTATTTGCTTCTAGTTTAACAAATTGTTTCTTTTCCTCATTTTATCTGGATGTTTTTCCTCCTCTATCCCCCCAAATATATATAATTTCATCCCAATGAGCTATTCTGAGAGAAATTGAGAATCCGTAAATTCCTATATTTCTAAATAGGTGCAACAATAGATGTTGTGTAGTCTCATAGGGTTTGACATTCTGCTGTGCCTGTTGGTAACTATGCTCAGGAAGAGAGTAAGAACAGGACAGTCCTTCCCATTTTCTGGGGTTTTTGAGTCTCCTTTCATTGAAAGCGAGGGGGAAATATACATTGAATGCTAGTGTCCTTAAGATTAGATGGAATTCCTAGCATGCATTTTAGGTATCCTATTTATGTGATCTCTTCAGTTGAATAAAGGAAGATTCTGCTAAAGGAAATCTATTTGGTTGTTTAACAGCACATAGTGCACAATTTTTTACTCATTCAGGAGACCCAAAATATATAAAATTGAGTATAATTATTGTATATTTTGTCCTTCTGAAAAAGATATCATAATGTCATATGCTCAACAAGATGAATGCCCAAAACTGCTTCTGTCCCTTAATGATATAATTTTTTCATTGAGCAAGCTTGCAATGGCAAACCTGATTCGTGGAAATGAACTGGAGCTGGCAATCAGTGTGGGTACTGTCTTGGGAGAAAGTGCAGCACAAGCAACACATTATGCACTAGAATTACTAGCAAGAAAATGTATGGCAGTGATAACATGGTAAGAATTTCTTAATCCAAATAAGATTTTTTAAAATTCTCTCCCTGACAAAGCAATCAAGGTGTGTCATTGTGAAACTTTTGTAGAGATCAAGCCACCATGATAAGGGAGAATAAAAATTTCTGTTTGAATAAGAAATGCTATATTAGACCTTTGAAGTACAGGGCATGCAAATGTTCTTCTTTAATCTCAAAATATAGTCTGTATGCATTGTAAATGCGAGAGGAGTCATTGTCAGAGTATGAAACCCACTGAAAAAAACACCCTAGCTACTTGGCAATAGGTAGCTTATGAAGTCCTAGTTTGTACTGAGTGAAAAGAATTGCTTCAAAAAAAATAAGGCTGGAATTGAGTTAAAAAGTGAAAAGGAACAGCTCAAGTAGGATATGTGAAGTGATTTTTAAGTACTTGATTGAAAAATATAAAACTATGAGTCTGAGGAATTATCTTCTATTGGTCTTAGGAACACAAGACTCCTGCAAAGATTTAAGGATGAAACAAGATTGCTATTTAATTCTGCAGAAGTAACTTCTTTCTTGCATATAGGAGAAGCCTTCTGTGGTAAATTTTCTATTCCTCAGCATAGTGGTTTTACTTTGAAAAAATACTTGTTCTTGTTTTTTATCTAACACTGAACAAGCAGAAAGTCTTTCTAAGGTGCATTTGGCAGCTGTATAACTAGTTTGTAATTAACATTCCACAAAAAATGTGTACTTAAACAGTTAAGGATCAGTTTTTCTTCTGCAGTTATTATTTGCTAATGTATTTAGAGGTAGTCTGAGAGAAAAATAGTGGAACTCCTCTCTACAGAACATTTAGCTTTCATTAGACAATGAAGCATTGTGGGAAAAGATAAAATAAGAAACTGGTAACTTGCTGCTTTCATTTTGCAGTGGTTTAGCATGTTTGCATTGCACCAGTCTTAATAGGGTTGTTTTGGCAACTCCATCTGCAGCTTTTAAGGTGTCTGAAGCTCTTTCATTGTTAAGGGTGATTTTTATGCAGCCTCCAATAGAAAGCAATGGATGTGGAGTTAAAAAAAAACCAGTGTATATTTTTTCCAGTTCTATAACAAAAGCTTGTTCTGATCTCAGGGCTGTAATTATTGCTTATAATGGTATGGCATCTATGTTTATGTCCATAAAGGTTCTGTAAACTTACAGCATGTGTACACTGAAGTCTACATGGTGATAAAATCTGTATGTGATGCAATTTTAAAGTGATGTACTGCATATTGCCCAAGTCTGGATTTCTCAATGGGTTTCACACTCTGCACTGAACACCTTGCAATCCTGGATTCTGATTTTTAGCCATTGCAGCATATTTTTTATATGGGAAAGATCAGAGATTCTTGAATCTGTTTTGTAAAAAAGAGATTTTCACACAGCATAATCCCCTTGGTTAACTGCACTCATAAGATCGTGTATAGGGAAGGTGGAGTTCATGGGTCTCTGATATTTGAAGGGTCCTTTTTTAAATTTTCTGGTTGTTATGCTTAGGGATATTAATTGGAAACATTTCACTGTAGTGAAACACTAAATTGTAGACAGCAACAGGAATACCAGAAGGCTCCTCATGAGTTAATAAAGAAATTAGTCACTGGTGGAACGTTTCCTGGGTTTTGGTTGGTTGTTTTTAGAAATGCTCTAAAGTCTAAAATCAAGCCAAAAAAGAATTTAAAGATTCATGCATTTTCCCAAATCTAGAGCCTTGAGAAAATGTGTGAATGTAAAGGACACATTTTTATTTGTAAACCTAAATACTGTCAAAAGCAACTTTTTACTATTCAAAAAGCTAGTCATATTTTACCTGTGATACTAAATTCTGCATATGCAAACTCATTTTGATCTTTGTACCTGACAGTGTTTTCAGTTTGATTCTTAAAAATCATTCCAGTTTTTAAAAATCTCCAGCTTCTTAAAAATTATCCCAGGTAATGAAATTTGTAAGTTATTATCTTCTTTGAATTACTTTTTTTCAAATGAATATTGGATTTCAGCTTTTTGACAAGACAATTTCTAATCACTTAAAAATGTTTGAATTGCATATGAAGATTAGTACATATGAGTTAGTGATTGCAACTCACTGATTGAAAACAGCTTAAGAACTTGGGAAATATCCTAGATTCTGAAAGAGTGCTTCTGTAACTTGGAAAACTGGCTGTTACATAGTAATAATACCACAGATTTTTTAAAGACCTTTTGGCATGAGTTTCTTTATGTTGTCAAAAGGCATAAAATAGATAGCTATTTTTTTGTGGTTGCTGTTGAAGTCAGTTGCCCTGACCCTTAGAGTTGCTGCTGTAGTTTAATTATTTTCTATCAGATATTTTCTCTGTAAAATAATACAAAATTTTGTTCAATACGCTTTTGTCTGTCAATTTTGTCTTCCTTTTAGCTTCCCATCACTTGGATACAGGTATTTTGCTATTTTGGAGAAAGTTTAAGCTTATTTTTTCCCTTAATAAAGTCACACGCTTTTCAAATTTCTTTAAGTGTCCTAATTTTTAATTGCGATTAATACTTGAAAGTGAGATAGAAAGTAGTTGCAAATATTGGATAACAGCTTACTTGAACATTTTTAAGATAAGGATCACATACTGAAAATCCAGAGGAAATCAATAGGATTTTTTGCCTACACAGGGGCAAGTCAGTCTTGAGGTTCACAGGAGAAATGATGTCTGCATGAATAGAAGAGTCACAGAATAACCAGTTATTAAAACTTAAATAGAACAATTTCCAAATAATTTCCTAATATTATCCTTCCCTTCAGCTGTTTGTTGTGTGAAGGATAGGATAACATTAACAAATGGTAAAAAATTTAGGAAAATGCAAGAAATGTCAGTTTGCTAAAACAGTTTTCCTTTGAGAAGGATGAAAATATGTATCTCATTTTTTTCTCATATAATCTTTCTATTTTAATGTCACATGAGCACCAAGGCATTCTGGATGACCAAAAGATGTCCTATGTTGATGTCATGAAGCTTTAGAATTTTGAGGATGGTTTCATGACACAGAACCACATTATCATCATTTCTTCTCTCAAATTGGAGGGCTCCTACTCTCCCATCCCTGCTCACATATTCTTCCATTTCACTTTGAGATGGTTCTGAGGCTTAAGAATTGCACGGCTGTTTAATTCAAACTACTAAAGCAACAGAAAATTAATTAATGACTTTACCAATAAGATGAATAATTAAGCCTCATTTATTGAAGAAAAATAGTCTTAGGTACTGAACTTGCTTCTGCACTTTTCTGGAAATAGTATTTTTTCAGTAAACTCTTATAAGGTATGTAAAAGATAAAATAGCTTCCTTCTATTACAAACCATCAAGAGTAACTATGTGTCATCTTTTGTTTGTGCAGGGATTTAGCAGTTGATCTTCTTATGATGATTCCTGATAATAAACTGCAGTTAGTAAAACTCTGTGCTTTCTATCCTGGATGCACAGCAGAAATAAATGACCTGCATGAAAAGGTACAATATAAAAGAATTTACATGAATCTAATACGGTTTTGTATTGATTTATTTACCAATTTCAAAAAACATAAGGCTTTATAAAACCATAGGATGAATTTGTCTTTGCCATCTTATATGTAACATATTATTTTCTCCTCTGTTAGTCTTTGTTGACTTGATTTTCAGTAGTTCTTCATTTCTATCCTTTAGTGCACTCTTTCCCTGACACGTTACTTACTGAACTAGCTTATGATCTTCAGAATTACTTGTCAGTACAATTTATAACTTACTTAGATGTGCAGCCTAATCATGTTTTGGCAGATCAACTTTCTGAATTGGTTTATATTTTATGCCTGTAATGCCATAAATGTCCTATTTCGTCTTCAGCAGCAAAAGGGTCTGCTTTGGTTGCTCTCCCTTAGAGTGCAACTCAGACTGTACATTTATTAAACAGTAGTAAAAACCTCACAAAAACATTAGCAATGAAAACTGGTACTGCTTAAATTAACGCTACACAGCCCTTTCCAGTGTTGCTCTGGTCTAGATGACTTTCTTAATGTGCATTATGTGCAGGTATGTCTTTCAATTACTCCTTCAGAGAGAATTTTTTCTTAGTGTTGTGTGCAAACATCAGTATTTCACTGCATCTTAGAGAAGTGTTTGAACATTTCAGTAATTTTCTGGCAAAATGTTTGTTTTCCAGTGTAATCTTCCTGATGTGGAAGAGTGTATGCGAATGGCAGAGACAATTCAGGCAGATGGGGATGTATTTGAAACAATAAAGTACTATCTGTTAAGCACAGAACCTGAAAAGGCTCTCCCTGTTGGCATTCAGTATGTGAAAGGTAGGTAGTTGGATGAAGAACAATTTTAAAGCAAAAGTCATCTGTATAACTTTCCTCATGAGATATTTTTCTTTTTATTTTTCAACAGAACAACTTGGTGGCTCAGATTGGACTTTAGATTCAGTCTTTCCATATCTTGATCTTTTAAGTTACATACGGACTGAACAGTTAATGTTGCCTAAGTGTAGTGAGTGAGTATATTTTCCTGACTTAGAAAAGTGGAACTTTCCTTAAAGGAATCTTTCAGATTGTGTGTATATATATATATATAAATATAAATATATATATAAATATATTTAAAAAAAAAAATATATATATAGGTGCACACTGTTAGTATATTTTTTTTTGTTTAACAGAAGAGGGACACAAAAAAATTCCAGCAAGCATGCTGGAATTCTTTCCAGTCTGGAGAATAGAATGTGGACTCTCACAAATTATGAAGGTTTAGCAAGACAAAAAAAAGATGTTTTACTGCTTCTTTCTCTGTAGAGTATTTAAAATGCATGAATCAATATTGGTCTTATGTGAAGAGCTTCACTTTGATCAGCTTTAGTTTCACTTTGCTGAAGTGATATCACAAATAATGTGGGCTTTTATGTCAAAGTGTTAAGGCATATTCGGCTGTCACTGTCAGAATTAACTCTAAAATAGTTGGATAGATCTGGTTCACCTTTATGATGAATGGTTGCAGTTAGGTCTAGGTGCCTACACAAGTATACGTGTGAAGAAAAAAGGAGAAAAAAATTGGGGAAACTTGGTGAAACTGAAATTTACACTAATTTTTGGGGCAGTTTTATTTACATTTAGAGTTCTATCAAAATAAAAGGTCTGAGTGATGTTGTTTGTGTAACTCCATTTGATTATGCTTAAAAATTGTGTTGTATATATGCCTTTTAAAATTTAATAATGGAAATCAATATGAAGCAGATGGAGTGTTTTAAAAAGACCATGACATAGAAAGTAAGCATAATCGGTGAACATATATTATCCACAAAAGGTGGATGGATAAATTAGGTTTTAAAATTATAACATGAATATGAGTTTGTTTAATGTTTTTACAAATGCTTGTTGTTTTTCATGATTGATACTTCTTCATTTATAGGTTTCGGAATGAGTTGCTGATTTTGTGTGGTTATGTTGGTGCTTTACTTGCTATCAGAAGACAGTACAACAGCATTGTACCTGCACTGTATGAGTATACATGGTAATACTGTATAATAATACTTCAATAACTCTGAGTAATCTCAGTCCTTACTATGACATATGCTATACATTGAGCCTACTTCTTCTCATTGCATCCCAAAAAATGAAAATGTGTCTTTCCTCTTAGCTATCTTCATGTGTGAAACTTGGTGAGAGGACTGGGGGAAAGGGGCATTTGTTTGTTGGTTTTTTTATTTTCTGAATCTAAAGAAAAAACAAGATTAAATATCTTTTATAGAAAGGCTTTTCTGGTATGGATATTATTAGACTTGTAACAAGCAGTTTTTGAGACTCTGTGATACTTTTGGCTGTAAGGCTTTCAATTACTTAGTATATAAAGAACCACAGAACAATACCACTCAAAGTTTCATTCTGGGATTGCCCAATATCTTCAAGACTCACATATTTTTAGTTTCTGGCCCATCTTAAACTGGACACTTACCTGCTTAAGGTGTACAATTTACATGCTTAAGCAGGACATTTTTAAGATACACCAACACAAATTAAAGATGGCAGAATTAGGTCAGGTATTAACTGTCCCCTGTATTATATCTCGATAAATAAAAAATGCATCCACTGCAAGGGCTTTGAAACTGCTTCTGCAGGTGAAACAAGGCTGTCCCAATGTGTGTGTTGAACTATGTTTCTCTAATTGCATTTGTACCATATGTGGTACATGCAGGCAAAACGGATCCTTAATTTTAGTAAGGTTGACAATACTAATAAATAAAAACACATATAGCCTTGAAATATAGAGTGGACTTAAGTTAAAAAATACAGCAAATTAAATGTGGTGTAAATAGGGATAATTAAAATAAAATTTAAATCTAAAGCAATACTTCTATAACTTCTCAGAATCACAGAATAATGAAGTTGGAAGAGACCTCTAAGATCATCGAGTCCAACCTATGTCCTAACACCTGTGTGATTCTGTGATTCTGTGAACTTGTATGAGTATTGCTGAAGTTTAATATAGTGTATATTGTGAAGGATCAATTTATTTCGATAGGTATTCCATATCCAATCAGAAATAGTTTTACTTTACTACTGTCTATCATGTTTTGCTTCTAAGAAAATAGTCATTATTAGGATTAATTCAGATTTTAATTATTTGCATTCCTTTTCAGTCAGCTTTTAAAAAGACGGGAAGTATCTGTACCTTTGAAAATTGAACACCTTTCTGAGGAATTAGATGCATGGAGAGCTTGCACACAATCAAACAAGTAGGTGGAAAAATATAAAATTACCATGAGTGAGACTAATAGTATTTAACTGTTTAGTTTTAAATTTATTCCCTTTGTAAAGTCTGAATGTAACTGCTTTGTGGGTCTTAACTTCTAACACAAATTAGGAAGTCAAGTTGAAAACCAAATTTCTTTTATGTTCCTAGGCCTACGGATGAGTTGCCATGCACCCCGCCCTCTGAATCGCAGAGAGCGCTGTATTCAGTGCTTGTCTCGCGAATTCAGGGGGAGCCTCTGAAAGGAATGGTTGGGCCAGACTGTGTCACTGGATCAAATCTTCCCAGTCACTCAGATGTTCATACCTCTTGTTTGACAGGACAAAAGATCCAGGTATGGTGTCAGAGAGCTGAAGTGCACTTTCTTGCTGATAGCACTGACTGCTTGTGGGACTGCCATAAATCAAAGGTCCCTCCCACCATTTGGCCGGAAAAAGGTTTACGCTGTTATCACAGGAGCAGAGTTAAAAGTGACAGGCAGTGACATCTGCTATATAAGAAAGGCTATATAAAGAATTGTCCAATCAAATAGTTGTCATTTCCGAAATCCAAAACCTTTTAATTTACATATGAAATATTTCCTTTGCCAAATGTTGTGTCTAAAATGTATGTATCTTATTGGCTACTCCCTCACCACAGCTTGAATAAAAGCCAGGAAATTATTTGTCTTTAACCACATACTAACATTCTTCTGATTTTGGTTTTTATTACTGTGGAAATGCATACTATAAAACTTGGAATTAATGACTAATTAAGTCCAGACATTAGAAGACTAAATATTCAAATATATTTATTTATCACTCACACTGAGTTTTATGATAAATACTCCTTAGTCCTTATAACACCTCTTTAGCATATCTTGTTATTTTAATAAAGAGAAAATTGAAAGATCCTGAAAACACTACTCCTGACTCCAGACAATGCCTCAGTATGAATTTACTTTCCTAGGTGATGCCAAATCTGTTTCCTCTGTCCAGTAGAAGATGTCAGCCCAAAGAGTAACAGGGTGGCTTAGGCACTAAGGGGGATGGATAGTTTTCTGAAAAAAAATTAGAGTTTACAAAATGCTAGTGGGATTTTTGAGGTAAAAAAAATTCTCAACTGCTCATCAATCAAAAAAAAATTGCTCTCAACACTTCCAGATTAGATCAGTGGTCTCTGTCTATGGCTGTACTCTCATTAGACTGCTAACAGCCATGTAAAGCTGCCAGTGTTATAGTCCATTCAACAAGAATAGCAAATATGGTGTCACCAGCTTGCCATCTACAAGATCCTTATTTCTGGATTAGCATACATTAGGAGTCATGGCTTGGGGCATGCAGGTCAGCTCAACAATCAAAATCAGTTAATAGTAAAGCAGGGCAGCCTACTTGTATGGGTTTAAAAGTTTTACATAGCAAGTTTGGAGAGCATAACTGTTTAAGAAAGCACTGAAACGGAACTGCAGCTTTGAGAGCAGGTTTTGTCAAATTAATAAATTAGCAGCTAGCTCTTTTTCTGTCATATGAACGAGTACTTTGCACTTTTCATAGTAAATAGTTCAAATTATTCTGTAGACTGCATGTAGACTGTTTTCAAACAATTCATGTCAACATTATATTGGGGTTTTTTTTGTGGATAGGAAAAAGCACAAATCAGCAGAAATAATAATCATGTCCATGATGAAATATGGACAGTATTCTGAAGAAAAATGCTTGTTGGCTCAGTTTCTAATTCAAGCTAAATTTAAGTCTAACATAATAACATAATAACATAATAACATAATTAACGAGCATATATAAAATAACAATAAAACACATCAAACAAAAAATTAAAATATTATGAAAGGTTGGGTTGACAGATATGGAAACATAAGTGCCCTCAATTCATAATGTGTAGCTGTTATCAGAATTTTAAGTGCATGGGGAAAAATTTCTGTATGGACCTAGTGGATAGGTCTAAACAAGGTTTTTATGTTCTTCTGAGATAAACTATGCTCTATGCTTTTTGTTGTGGCCTTTACACAATCCATGTATAATTTCTTTTTCTCTCCCCTCCCAAACATTTTTGCTTTACAGGGTCCTGTGTTCTTCCTCGAAGATGGAAAATCTGCTATTTCACTGAATGATGCTTTGATGTGGGCCAAAGTGAATCCTTTTTCACCATTAGGAACAGGAATACGACTTAACCCATTTTGATGAGGTGTTTCCTCTGTACTTTATAGTGCTTAAAATAACACTCTGGGAGTTAATGCTTATTTAACCTTGATTGTCAAAGGACAGAGAGGTAGTTGATTCCTCCTGATGGTCAATTACTTGAACTTTGAAAATTTTAAAATGAGAAGAAAAGGATTTCTATACAAATGTTTGTTGAGAATCCAAAGAAAAAAATTATTTGATAATCCAAAGAAAAAGTCCTAATTTCATATATAGCCATGTCTTTTTTTTTGTAAGAATATTGTTGTCAGACAATTATTTTTGTCAACTCTGTGTGAATAGATGCTTTGTAAAGTAAGCAACTATCTACATATTACTAAAATATTGATAATAAACTGTGAAACCCATAAATACTGTTCTGAATATATAATCATAGAATAACTTTATTGACAGCAACTCCAAACTTTTTCAGAATGACTGGAATATTTTGGCTGTTTCACACTGTCCCCCTTTTTAATTTGAACTAACTTTTACACACAGGGTTGTATAGCAAAAGGAAAAATTTAAAGAGTAGGTGTTTTTTTTCATCCCCTTGTTATTGTGCTTTAATAGCAGTACAAATAGAAGGTCACTTATGATTTATTTATATTATCTATATTTTGTCTAGATTATCTATTTTTTTTTGTTAGATTATCTAAATTACAAAATTGTATTTTCTAATAGAATATTTGGCAACATTTCCCATTATACTTTCACCGGAGGCTAAAACTCTTTATAAATTATTTTTGGTTTTTTTAACAAAGTCTTTGTATAGAACAAACAGCATATTTATTGAAGTCATTTAACTATGCTGTGTACATTTTAAAAGCTTGTTTTCTCTTTATATTTTGTATTAGTTGTAAACATGCATATAATATGACAGACCAGAAGTAAGTACTTGTGCATATATATTTTTATTTACTATATCTACACTCAAATGGAAAAACAGTTATGGCAATAGAATACTAAAAATATTTAAAGCTGTGTATAGTATGGAATTTAATTATAAGGCAAATATTATACTCATTATTCTTATTAATAATTCTTATAATCAGAATTGCTCACCTTTAGAAAAGATGCCTTGGTTGCAACACTTTTTATTAGTTTAATGGATGGTACATAAGCAGAAATTTACTTTATCTGTTCTTACATTATTTGCTTGTACTTTAAAATAAATTTTGAAATTTATTTAAATTCCTGATAGTTACATGAAATATAAAGCGGTTACAATTAAAAATTGGCAGAATTATTTCTATAGCAACTGTCATAAAAAGTGGAAACAGTATTGGGTCTCTATTTAGTAGATCCTATCAAAAAAGCCTCAATTTAGAGGTAAGCCTTGCCCTTATTTAACTGTAGAAATAACAATGCCACCATGCTGGAAAGATGGGATGGAGATTAGAAATAAAAGAAAATCCTGGGTTGGTTTTTTCCCCTCCATCTTTAAAATGGTAAAATTTCCTTCTGGTAATGTTCTAGAGTATTATTTACAGGGTTTCTGGTGTAAGAATATATTGGGTGGAGGGAATACAGCTATTTTGTACCCTAAAAACCCCATTTTTGTACATACTTGGGTGCTGGAACTGAATATTTTACTTCCTGCAAGTATTCATTGAAAATGTTTTCCCTTTGTTTACTCCATGAAGCTTGCAGAAGAAGAATTTTATTTCAGAAGTTAAAATTCATAATTTTTGAAAGAATTTTCCATCAGTCAGTACCTGATCTTGCTTCTGTCAAATGAAAAACTATCTGTCTTTTAGCACATAAATCTTACAACCTGGTATGGAAAAGTTCTTGATAGAGAGGTGGAGAGCAAACATGAGAACTGAACATGCAGCCCCATGACTGAGGATTGGGATTGGAAATATTGACTCAACTGCCATTCTACTATATTTAAAATCTTTTGTTGTATCATAAGGATTTTTATTAATATTTCACAATTAAAATATATTGAATACGTAGTATAACTGCATCAACGTGTTGCACATAAATTGTGCCTTAACATGGAATCTTGGGCAAATCTACTCCCTCTGAATTACAGAGTGAGGGTTAAAAATTCATTCCTTACTGAAATACAAAAATTAAGTCAAAGGGCATTTTTTATATTGGGGATTCATCAGGAAACAGTCATTGTGAATAACATGAGGTTGCATTTTCTTTGAAGTTGTTTGTACAGTGGTGCGTGAGGGGAATATGCGGAAAAGGTTGTAATTGTGTCTGCTGTTACAGCTGTGGTTGCAACTGTCAACTGGTTCATCAATTTCAAAAATAATTTCAGATTGTTTGCTAATGTGTAGCTTCATTGTCTAGTATAGCAAGTCAAATACAGGTATCTCCCCCTTAATATTAAAGAATACTTTGTCTTCAAAAGACTGTTTGACTCCTGTGTAAAATTCATATTTCCATTTAAATGAAAAAATATACGAAGCTACATAGCTAGTGTTTTCCAATTACTATTAAATCTCTGTTATGTTCAACATCCCTGCAAAACAAATCCATTGTTTTTTGGAAATAATCTGTCCAACACTACTGACATGATTATAAGCTTCAGAGACAGCTCCACTGGCAGCTGCAGTCTGGGACAGGAGATGTGGCACTTTAAACCCATGTTGTGGGCTGGAATGATGCCCTGTCTGTTCCACCATGCGCAGGGCTCCTGCCAGGCTGGGCCAGTAATGCTGCATGGCCATGGCTGCAGCCTCGCAGCCCCAGACAGGCCCAGGAGAAGCACAGGGAGAACCTTGAACTCCACGTGCTTTCTCACCCACCAGTGCAGTACCTCCTGTGGATCTCTGCAATACTTTCAGCAAGCCTACAGGATTTCACTGTTGGATTTCTTTCCAGAATTGACATATCACACTACTCTTTATTTTTTTCCTGACAATGCCTTAGAACACTTTTTAATGGTATAACAGTTCATTTAATAAGAACTTTATTGTAATAGGGCACGTAAACAGCGCTCTGACCTGGGTTACTCTTTGCTTCAGAGCCTGGTTCCTAATATTTTGATACATATAATTTATTTCATACTAAGAATTCAACCCATCAAAGCCACATTGAATAGGGCCCTGATATCATGAAAACAGTAACAACCCTATCATTTCTGGCTAAACAAGGGAGCATTTTTGGAAGGGATTTTTACCAAGTACTAACACCAGGTATTTCATTGCCCTGCGTTTTTGGTATGTGGCAGTAGCATGCTGTGATCTGCCAGAGACCTGTCCCAGTGCATGGTCCTGCCAGGCCAACCATATCCGTTCCCTCTTTTGTTTGTCCGTGTCACATAGTAACAGAAGCAATGCCCCATCCAACTTGGCTCAGCTTGCCAAAATGAACTCAATTTTCACACAATTATCTGTTAGCAAAAGATGGAAGTTTATGTTGAAAAGTGCCTCTTGCCTGAGATGGAAGTAATGGTTTTACCACAAGCCAGTTTCTTCTGACTAGTCTCCTATTCTGTGTATAATACACACACACAAAAAATAGTACCAAATACCTGTAAACTGCAAAGATGGTCTTTGCTCTTTGGTTGGTGACAGGGATAAGGGAGAGTGGTGGGAATGGATATTGCAAATGCCACAAGAGTATGAACACACCTATTTGCAACGAGATGGCCTGGACCCTGGTGTGACTCTCAGAAAAACTTTTATCTAGTTGTGTTACAAACAGGTGTTTTGCAGAATAGTCATGTTTGCTCCAATCTGATATAGGGTATAGAACATGAGAACTTTTTTTGCCACTTTGTCTGAATCAAACTTGAGAAGAGATGTGTACACTTGTAGGTGAGGTTCTAAATGAGCTCCTTCTACATGGAGAAGTTCAGCAGTGCTGTGGTTGGATTGGCACTTCAAAGTTGGCTTCTTTGTTAGAGTAATACACAGTAATGGTGTTGTACCTAAAACTACAAATTGCCACTTTCAGAATGAAAATAAAAACCACTACACACACCCCAATATAGACTCAGGATATGATGGACTTCTAAGCAGCTCCTCATATTTGCATTTGACTTTCCTTTACAAGGACTCCAGAAAAGCCTCCTAGAGTTTTTGCAGGGAACACAAGCAAATTAAGGTTATTTAACAGTGTCAAGACAGCTACATTTTTTATTAGAAGCATATTATTTAGCAACTGAGTAAGCATTCCTCTTTGTGAAAGCTTCCTCTATAGTTAGTACCTCACTTATCATCTTTCCAGTAGAAACATAAATACTGAAAAGAGTCACTGAAAAGGAATGGAAGAGGGTGAATCACCAAGGGCAGATGACAAGTTTTCAGGTGTCCCATGCTTTGGTATGCAGGAAATGTATCAGTCACTGAGAAAATAATCTGTTCTCAAAGGAACAGCAAATGAGAAGAGGGAAAGGAGGAGTACTACACTTTCATCTATTCAGATCACAATCATCAAAAATTCAAGGGCATAAGCAAAGCCTCAGGGTTTTCTAATGTCTCTTGGGGGTGTCACCATTCTATCTCTTGCTAGAGTTGAACAATACCTTTTCACAGAAAAGCCTGTTGGAGTATTCTGGGAATTTGCAACAGGATTTTTGGAGCTGCATAAATGTTTACAAAACAGGTAGTAAGAGAAATAATGTCCTTTCACGAGCTGTACCCATCCTGACAAAAACTGACATTTTTGAAAACTTGTATTCACCTCCTGAACTCGAGCTTGAATACTTCCACTATATGTCTTCAGAAACATCACAGACAATACATATTAAAATATGGCCTTCTCTGAGGCAAATAATTAGTTAATTGCCCATTAAATGCTTGTGATACAGCGCTGTTATGAAAAGATAAGGGAAGTGCCCATAAAATTCTGTTTTATGTATTAATTATCTACATATGTATTGTCTACAGAAAGAAAAAGAATTGACGTTTAATTGTTTTATTTTTATCAATGCATATAGTGCACCCATCACCAAGTATTTTTAGGTACATGAACAACAGAAATTTGAAAATACATAAAATATTGACTCCAAATGGACAAACTTAACAAATAATAATAAAGAAACTCTTTGTGATTCAGGCGTGTCAAACAGATTTTAAAAACGTAAACACAATTAAAATTAACAGCAGTAAAGCTACAAAGGGTTAAGATAAAATTATACAATCATGTCCCAGAGTATCAGCACACTTATTCAATTCAGCTGGATTAGCACCTTGGCACTAGTTGCTGAATGGCTCCCAGTTACTATTACATTATCAAGACCAGGTGTCAAAGATACCATTTTTTTAAGCAATATGCAAAAGGCTTTTTTTTTTTCCGCCCAGCAGTTCTTTAGATAAAACGTACAATAAACAGAGAGGAAAAAAATGTACTTGCTATATTTAAGTTTCTAACAATTAATTATTATGTTATCTATACTGTAAGAAATTCTTAAGTATTGTTGGCAGCTGGAGTTGTGGAACAAGATGCAGTCTAGCTCTTCCTATGTAATTTCGGATACATAGTCGGCAGAGCTGACAAAGAGAAGATGGTGTGGCTGCAAACAATAAAGAAAGGAGTTTAATTGTACAACTATAAAAGCCAGCACTTTGTTTTACAACAGTCTTGCACAATAATAGGATTTCTAAAAAAACAAAGTTCACATTTTGCCAATTTGACATTTTTCTTCATTCCGTTTCCTTCATTGCCTTTCTGTCCTCAAAGATAAAGACTGGGGCTGCTTAAACCTTAACAATAGTTAGGGAAATGCTAAAGAAAACAAGACAAGGTTAGGTTTTTTTTTTAATTAAAAACCAGCTCCCAGAAAATATCTGATGTCAATAACTTTAAAAACTGCAGACTTCTTATTTTGGGATTTTTTTATTCATAGCACGGGTTACATACCTGCTGCAGCACTACCAGCTGCACTACCAATGCATCACTGCAACAAGAACAAGCAGGCAAAATACCCTAAGATCCCGGACTGTAATTAGTGGTCTTACTATGTTAATCATAATGTCTTTATCACTCTGCCACCCACTCCTTCAAAGTGCTATTTTCTGTGGACAAAAAACCTGTATCTGTTTCATGCAATGTAATTTTTTTTTCTTTGCTCTAACTTTTAAAAACACTACTAGCCTTACTAAATTTGTGAACACATACAGTTTTTAGAGGGGTTTTGTTAGTAGCATTCAGATTACAGGGTGGTTTTTTTGGAGGTAAACATGAATCAGTTACTTGTCAGTCCACCCCTAAAGAGATGCCCATGGTTATTGAAATAGTTTCATTCTCTTGTGGCTTATTTTTATATTATACATAGTTCAGTCTGAACAAGTCCAGTTCCCTCTGGAATATTCTCTCTCCAAAGCAGACAGACCTTTAAGAGGTTTGAAGAACTATAGACTCTTTAGTCTCCTGTTTCTCAGGTTTTTAAAATTTTGTGAAGAAAATTTAGAAAATTAAACTTCTTATGCTTTTTGCCCACAATCAAAATAATTTGCTTTATATGCACATAAAATACATATTAAAAAATATTATGACAGCTGACCAAAATGAAATATATATTTAACCAGAAATTTAAATACACTGTTTCTTTTTAACAAGGTCTGTAAAAACCAATAGAAATGTAGCTTTGATGTCTACTTAAGTAAACACCCAATAAATATACTATGATACTTTTTCAGCTTATATAAATTCTGATGCTGCTTGGTCAGTGGGCTCTGACCTGAGGCTAAATATTGCAGAGTATGTTTGTAGTTAAAAAAGAAATTACCAGAATGCTCATATATTCATTTCATACAGCACAGTGTTACCTTCTATAACATGGGTTGTTTGGACTGTTAAATTGGGGTTTTTTAAGGTAGGTTTGCTTTTTTTAATAATTCAAGTTGCAGTTTCAAATATAAACATCTAAAACTTACCTTCATGGAAGAGAAGCAGTCTCTCCACTAAACTGCTTGGAGCAGCTAAATCAACAGGCCTCTCAAAATCTGAATTTTTGGCATTTATGTCTGCCCCAAATTCAAGGAGTAAGTTTACAATCTCTGTACTAGAATGCTGGGCAGCAGCATGGAGTGGAGTTTGCAAATGCTTTCCTTTCTGCACATTGGCACCTGGTGGGTAGATGCACATAAAGAGACAGAAGAGATTAAATAAATTTGCCATCAAGTAAGAAAGACAAGGCTACAAAACAAACAAAAACCACCACTGGCCTGGAATGCCACAGTGCATTTAGCCACTTTTTTATTTTATTGCATAGAACTATAACTGATCACATCAGTGTTTTGTTTGAGTTTTGGTTTTTTATCCTAGGTTTTATTATCGAAGTACAAGCAGATAAAAAGGTATTAGGTAAACAATCACATAACATGAGCATCACTGTTGCCTAATCATAAAAAGCACTTTTTGTTCATATTTAAGAAAGTTTACACTACATAAAAAACATACTTTCCTTAAGTCTTAAAAAATATCACTAAACTGAAGTTTTGTATGTATATTCTTGTGAGTACACCAACTCCAGAAAGAATCTTGAATGCCTTATAATTTTTCACATGTTGAAGGTGGAAAAGAGTTTGAAATAGACTCCCATCAAATCCAACCTTTATTCATTAATCTGTAAATTAGTTTTAATTTTAATTAAGGTGACATACACAGCCAAGAAAGCTAATAGCAGAAAAACAACCCCAAACCATGAATTCTCCCAATCCATGGGTTCTAATCATTACACTTTTATATTAATAGGTAATTTTTAACATGTTTTAAATTAAAATGGACTAAAATAATTTGCAATAATGCATTCATATTCAAGAAAAAAAATCCATAAAGAGTTAAACTAAACTAGCTAGTATGGAATAATCTACCTTACACAGGAAAGCTGTTGGTTCATCTAAAACCCAGCCTTCTTCAGACTTCTTACTGACCTTGTTGAGACCAAAAATTGCCTTCTGCACCAACTTTACTTCCTGAATCAACACTTTTTGCATTTTAAATGTCCTTCTGAGTAAAATAATAATGTCACAGGTCTAGAAATTGGATCTGAAATCTGAACAATTCACTGTTCTTAATGTTAACAATTGGAGCATGCTTGCTTATTGTCTATCTGCCTTTCAACGTCTAATACATTCTCACAAACTGATAAAACATGAAAAAATTTAATTTACATAAGTAGTTATTTATATTCTCAATGTACATACCCTTTTCTACTTCAGGGCACCAAAAAATGTCTGTTACTTTTTTTTTCTGTATGCTAGTATTTGAATCCCAAAGTATGCTAATTATACTTCTGCTCTTCTTAAACATAAAAAATCATGACACAGGATAATTAATCATCCAAGGAGATCGACTCAATGAGAAACACTTTAACTGCTTGTTTATGTTCTAAATATAGCATGCAATCAACTAGAAAAACTATTCTGGTGCAATGATAGCAAGGCTGAATTATTCATATATACATTTTAATTCCTTGTTCTGCAGGATGCAAAAGCCCTGTATGTAAATACCTGAAATGCAGCAAATTATCTTTCAGCTATGCCAATTGTGTCCCTGGACTTGTGCTGAAACAGAGACAGCCTTCAACATCTCTTACCCATTGATTAAATAAATAAATAACCTGAAATTTAGGGTCAGATGCGTTTTATCTCACCCCTTCCCTCTGCAACTCAGCCTCTCTGCCTCATGCAAAGATCAATCAGAACTTGCTGAAGAATGAAAGTGAGTGGGACTTGCTAAAGTAGTTTGACTGAAATCTCAGTGATTACTATATGAAATTTCTCAAAGCTCACTTTTTACCATTGTTTTTCCTACAGAAAATTAATATCTACAAAGATGCACTATGTGCTGAAAATTTTGAACATTCTTTCTTACTGGTCTTGCTTCCTTTTTTTCCTTTTCTACTTACTATGGCACCAAAAAATAAAAAAATAGTAAGTTATAAGAAAACATGACTCAGGATAAACTTTGAAGTAGAGCCCTGCAAGCAAGGGTTCCAGTTCAATTGGCTGAGCACAGATTACTCCAAAGGCGAGTACAATATGCTGATTTTACAGATCAGTAATATTTTTATTTAAATCATGACATACCTGCATAAAGAAGCTTTCGAATGCAATGGATCTGCTGTGAAACACAAGCTACATACAGAGGTGTTCCTAAGTGAGGAAGATCTTGATCAACATCTATACCCCAGGATATCAGAACCTCCAGACATTCACTGTGACCTGTCAGTACAAAGCATGACAGTTTGCTCAACTTCAGTATGCTATCTCATGGACAAAACCACACACATTTCTTAACCCTCCTACTGAGACATTGCCCAGCTGCTCCACGTTTATTGAGGAGCTGATTTCCTACCTCTGCTGGCTGCTTCATGTGTTGGTGATGGCAGACAGGACTCCCACTGAGCTTTGGCACCATATTGTAACAGCAGCTCAGCACATGCTGCACTGCCTCTCGAACAGGCATTAAATAAAGGTGTCACTCCATCAATTGTTGTAGCATTTACCTAGAATATATAAAATCTATTTACAAAAAGAATTAAAAACAAGGTAGATTTTTAAACAGGAAATAGTTAGAAATTGCATAAAATAAAATAAAAATACTAGTTAAAATAACAAGTTTCACAGTTAACTCTGTGAAACTGTCTTCCTCTTACCATGCTTCTCAGTTGGAATTAGTTTACTAATATTCTTGTTAAAGTATGTTGCATAAATACACCTGGAATACTAAAGAGTATATATTGACATCTGGACAGTAAATAATTTTCAAAAGTCATTGCACTGAGCTTGTTTCAATGATACAGAAAATTTACACCTTGCAAACTAACAGGATAAAGGGATCTTCTCTCCACAGCTCTGGCAGGAGTTGAGGATTATTTGCCATTTTCTTCTGTTGTTTTAGCCTCCAGGTTCAAGTGATACTTCACAGGATGGAGACAAAGCTGATAGCATAGGCTCACTGCTTTAATACCAACCTCACTCTTTAACTGAATATTTCCAGTGTGAGAGAGTAAGGAGACAAAGTAGGCAACTTTGTGAGGCCTAATAATACTAAAGGGAGGAACACAGCTATGAGGAGAACGCTCCTTCTCTGCCCAATCTTCTTCTATGCACCCCCCAAACCCACCAAAACAATAAAAAATACTAAAAATAAACCAGGTGGGAAAAAGAATTATTTTTCTTATAGTTTTGTATATTTAGACTCCTTGTGCTAGCTGAAGTAGGGAGAAATTTGCTTTCAAAATATCTATGTATCTTTTTTTCTTTTTCTATAATAAATAGATGTATTCCACATGGTTCTGAAAACTGAATTTTAAGAACAATAAATATTTTTATTTCAAAGATCAGAGACCTGGGAAGCTATGCACTTGAACTCTGATGTCAGCAGACATTTCACTGAAAGTGATCTGTAAGGTCCCATTTTCATTTTGGGATAAAAGATGAGGCAGCCTATGCCAGGAGTACAGAAAAGACACTGTGGTTTTTTCTACTCATTCCACAGAATTTTAAAAGTACACAAGTACAGTGTGACAGCATACACTCTGAAGATTAAAAAAACAGTCTTCTGAAAGCCACTCAAAGCAAGAGGATCCCAATAAAGTAGAATTATGTGTTCCATATTTTTGAAGAGAAATATCATAATGAATACTGCTAACAGATTCACTCCAACTCATTACTGTCCCAGTGGCTGCCCATCACTCTCATCGGCTAGCATTCAGATGGCAGCTGTAATTACATGAGATGAACACAGCCAACAGGGTAAGTAGAGACCAATTACATTAAAATCAAGGAATATATCCTTCTCAGTTAAGCCAAGGTTAGAATTGGACTTCATATAAAAGAAAACAAAACCAAAGCCTTACATTCGCTCCTGCTTCAAGGAGGATTCTTGCACATCCTACATGGTCTCCCAGGCAGGCTTCATGGAGTGGAGTTACTTGGTCAATTGTTAGTGTGTCTACATTGTACCCCTAAAATAGATGTGAATGGTATTTGAAGATCATAAAAAACATATTAAGAGTTGCTTCCTCACATTACTGTTCAAATTAATAGTTTACAATACTCTAAATAGGCTTAAAACTCAACTTGCAATAACTTAATCCTCAGTAAGAATTTATTTTTAATCAGAAATAGGCATAAAATATGCAGACTGTTTAGATGCACAGCGGCAGGGCAAAAGACAACAGACCCAGGTCAGAACATGGCAAATTCCAAGTAGCTATGTGGAAAAAAATTTAACTGGGGGACAGTGAAACAGATGAGAGAAAGGGTGGTGCATCTCCAATCTTGGTCATCCTTAAAACCCCACAAGGACCTAAGTCTAAACTCTCCTATGATTCTACCAACCTGTGACTTAAGGGCTGAAATTCCAAAGCTATGCATTTTAGCAAAGAAAACACTTACTGGATTGATAAAATCATCAAGCTATCTAATTTTTTTGGAGTAGATGTTGTTTGATTCTTAAGAACTAACAATTGTATCTACCTACTTTCATCAAATGTATTCTACAGTATAATTTTTCAATATTGAAATAGCTAATAGGACGATATTGTAATATTAAAATCTAGCATTTACAGTCTCTCCCTTTGATATTAGCATTGTTTTTTTAAGTTGCAACAGTGCAAAACCCAGAATCTTTCAGTGATTCATCCTGTTAACTACTATCTTCCTGACTAGCTCTATTTACCCAAAGGCATAAAGCAGTGAAACTGCTTTATATTGATTTATACCATGCAAGAGGGGAAGACTGATATAAATTTAGACACAATTTTGGTTTGATTGTTTTTTTAGTTTTTTGGGTTTGGGTTTTTTTTTTGGGGGGGGGGGGACAGGAGTTAAAACATACAGAAGAAATATTTTAAATGCTAGCTTATATCTTATAATATGAAAAATTCCTAAATATGTATTTCTCTGAAAAATCCAAGTCAAAAAAAGCAAAACAAAGCATAATAATGTGCATTGATCATCTATGCTGAGAAATTAAATAACATTAAAAATGAAAGCAAATGTAAAACCAGAGCCTTCACCTGTGACAGTAAAGTCTTCAGAGAAAGAAGACGTCCTTGACTGGCTGCCTCATGCAGAGGTGAGCGATCTGCCCAAGAACCTATATAATAACAACATTTATTGAATAAGCCATATGGATTAGAAAGGGTTTGGAATGCACAGAGAAAAGCAGAAAATATGATGCACAGAATGGAGTCAAATATCCTATGAAATTAATTTTTCCTCTTTAGAGACTCAAATGATCAGTTTCTAAACAGTAAAAAGTTGCTCTACTATTAATTGTAAAGATCTCTAATAAATCATTATGTGGTCCACAGAACAAAATATTGAGATATTGACATCAGTAATCTATTTGATAAATTCATTATTTACCATATTCCACTTCTATTTTTGCATTCTTAATTTTTAATACACATAATAAAACTTTGTAGCTGGAATACAGGCATTATTTGAACTTAAACCAGATGTAAAGCTGTCTGAAGAAGTCACAAAGAAGCTGGTTTATATGAAAAGCAATGTGGGTGTCTCTACGTATGGTGAGATTAATTTGAAGCTACTACACAAGTACAAGGGGAGAAATATAGTGAGAATCACAGTAAAAAGTTACTATAGTAGAAATAAGATATAAAGTCTAAGTTCTCATTCCATAAACTAATAGGCTTAAAAATAATTTGATATGCTTACAGTAAGGGTTTTGCCTTTATTTTAATTTATTTATCACCCTCAAAAGAGAAAAGTGAAAAAAATAGTAACCAACAACAACCCTGCATTCACACACATAACCCTCCATAGCTCCCAGCCCAGCTTCCAGAGCCATCCTGAAGCTCCTGCTGAAGGACCTGCCCTTTCCTCTGCAAGCCTGCACACTGACAGGTCCCTTCTAGCCAGCCAAGGCTGCAGGCAGAGCTGATCCTGATTTATGGCATGAATTTTCAAAATTCAGTTTTAAGAGGTTATGCAAGGAAGAAACATCTTCAAAATGTATTATGAATTATCAGTATTTATTCCTCTAAGAACAAAATCAACAGAACTTTAAAATACTAATACAATCACTTGTGTGAGTTATATCAAGCTGCCTAAAATTCCTGAAGAGAGAATTAGCCTGGAATGATGAATTGGTAACACTGGCAGATGACTCTTCCAGGTGTGCAGATTTGACGCTGCCATGGACAGGGACAGCCTACAGAGCCAGCCACTGCATTTACTGGCAAAGCAACGAGTCTGAAGTGCAAAGGCTGTTGCTCAATCACTGGCAGTCACCAGCCTAAGCTCTAAGATAACTACACCCCAGAAATAGACCCTGTTTCTGTTTCCTGTTGACCCCTTCCATCCACTGTACACTTCTGTTTACTATAAACAACCCCCTCAAATCACATCAAGAATGATGAAAATATTAAGACTATTCAACCTGAAAAGAAATCAGGGCCCAGTTAAAAACATGAAATAGTGCACAATAGGAAATTGTAGCTAAAACCTCTATTTTCCTACTGGTGTTAGTGAATGAGACTAAAACTTACACAGAAGTATAACTGCATCTTAGAGAACATAGTGCACTTTGTGACTCAGCACTACTGAATACTACTGAGATCAAAAACTTGGCAAAGCAAAACCACAGATGATTATTTAAATTATCACAAGGCTACATAAAGCTGATCACAGAAGTTTAAAAATATGACAGTAAGGTTTTATAAACCTGATTTTAAAATTCAGTAAGATTTCTATCATGTCAGAGCATCCTGTATGTGTGAAGAACCTTGAACTCTTTCATCTATAGCAGTAGATGGACTATTGGCAAGAACCAGTTTCCAATCCTCTGTCAGAATTATTTGCACAAAGCTCTGGTCATCTGTGTGTGCATGTACATATACATGCACACACATTACTCCCTGTACTTTTTACTTCAGGTTTATTTAATGTAATGTTTTGAAATTCTTATTGATAGTCCAAATTAAAAAAAAGAAAAAAGAAAAAACAAAACAAACCCACAAAACAAAAAATAAAACAAAAACACCACCAAAAAAAACCACAAAAAACCCCCCCAAAAAATCCCCAAACACTTTAAAAACCCCCCATACAAAGTGATTAGGATTATAAAGGCTAGTATACATTAAAAAAACCTTGAGCTCAGAAACCTGCAAGGGACCCAATTTTGACAAATCATCAGTATTTTCTTTGTCATACCAATAAGCTCAGATAGATTTACTGTACTGTGGTTTGGATGTGTGCAATCACCATGAGTATTTCAATCAGTCTTTTTCTTCTTCTGTATTAGTATTTGAATGAGCACTCAAGTTGTTCTAATTCAAATAAATTAGATCCATTAAGTTCTTCTGCTGGCTGCTGCAAAAAATTCCTCAAATTTATATCTGTATTTAGAGGTAGCTTTTGGTAATTTTGTCCCTCTGTCTTTATAGATGAGAACACCTCTTTCTCTACAGTTTATCCTACTCAATGGAAAGGAAAAAGAAAAAAAAAAAAGAACTGATTGTATGGAAAAACATCCGATAAAATCGTAAGAGTTACAAGGCTTTTATGCTCATTCAATAGACTTACATTTCAGACATTTTTGTAGCCATGTATAAACACAACAAAGATGCAGGTAGCGTCTGAAAGCAACGATTTTCCACCTTTATCTCCTTCACCTCCTTCCATTTTGGATTGATCAGAAGAATAGAATAATGTCTACTTATTACTCCAGTGACATTTCATAATCAAATTATACCAGATCCTGTTATAAGCTCAGGTTTGCACCTAGACCCATCTGTCTTCAGGGAGAGATATTCAGCAGCCAGCTGTTTCTGATAAATCCATAAAATAAAAAATGCTTGTATCGTCTCTACTATAAATAAAATCTAAAAGCAAAATGTTGCAGAACTATTTTGTGCCAACCAACTTTGGAAAAAGAAAATTCACATTCCAACTGACTTCTTGACATACATAGTAATTCATCATTAAATACCACTGGGACAAGAATATGTTCAAGATAAATATTTACCATAAATAAACATCAAAGGTGTTCTTAAATTCTTTGCCTAGATTACTGCCTTCTGCTAATCTACAAATTACAGTGTCTCTCACTTAGAAGTCATTAGCAAAAATATAAACACTTTCATTCATTTTGTTTGTAATAGCAGTAGTAGCATAGTCTATTCCAAAACTGCTAATGCATAAATTTCCCACAGTCTCTGACAATGCTGAATACAAAATATCTCTAACTATATACAGAAGCCACATGAGTTCCAAGTTCTCTGATGTATAGTTTACCAGAAGGGTAAACTATTACAAAGCATCATTGCTTTGTAAGCATTAACAAGAAAGAATAAATATATTCACTCCATTAACAGGCGAAGTTAAAAAAAAATTACAAATTATTATACAATACCTAAATCTCCATCTCCCCATGGCACTTCCAGCCAATTGCAATTATAAATCCTACTCATTTCTTTCAATCTGGAAAATAAAAAAAAATTAAAATAATAATAATAAAAAAAATCTGCTCTTGCTAGTTGGACCTGTTCCTAAAACACCCTGGCTATGTTTGGAAGATCAGCAGCTCCCTGTAACATGAACTTTCAGCCTTCAGTAAACACAGCTTTGAATATATGAGTGCGTACAAGTTGTCAGTTTCTTATGGTAAAGGACTGCTGCCTTTTTTGTCAGTTTTTCACATTTTTTTTTAATGTAACAACTTCTCAAAGTGCCAGTATCTGTGCATTGGCTTTCCATGAGAGATTAACTGGAATTTCAGAAGAGAAACTCACAGTGAAATCAAGAAAGCCTTGAAATGAATAAACTGCAGAAAAACTCCCCCTTTTTTAACCTCATGCAAAGACATACAGTTTTGTGTCCTCAAAAATCAGTATCAATACATAGATTTTAAAGGAAGCACTGCCAAATGTCCCTATGTTATTTCACTACTTACTCATAACACATCTAGAAAAGAAAAGCAAAGATATTCTGAGCATGTTTCAAATGCTGTTTGAGCTGTACCTGAACTGTTTTTCTTTTAGTAGTTCACTATTCCTTCAATTATGTTCTAAAATATTCTTTGGTTTTTGAACTGGGGCACTGATAGCTATTCTCAGCAGCGAAAATGTCCAAAAATAGGGATCTGCAATTCTTGACTTTGATTCATTTCTAAGTCATTAATGTTCTCTTCCTCACATTTCCCTAGAGACCTCACTCCTTTACATCCTTTACCTGCAATTATCTATAAGTCATTCCTGAAATTATAATAATAGTAGTAAAATACTAAATAAAAATATTTTCACAATAGTCTTTACCTCCAGTCATGTCATTCCTTTTGTATTTATTTCTAAAAGTTTGTGTAGCCTCCAAAAAAAAAAACAAAACCAAAAAACCAACAAAACAACAACCCTCCAACTCAGTATAAAAAGTACATTAAAGTACATGAAAGTACATTAGACTTTCAAAAGGAGAACTGTAATGAATGAAGTTCTTCTCACTGACTTCCTTGGGAGATTATTTCTCCCAGGGCTCAGCACTTTAAAAAATTACTGCTCTATGGCTAAATAGATGGAGTCCCAGCCGTCAGAACAAGCACTATCATCAAAGAACTGAAAATAAAAGCCTGACACAGCTCATTACTGGGAGGTGAGAAACACAGAGTATTTGGAAAGCATTGTAGCTAGTATTTATTTCTGCAAAACCAACAAAAGCTATGTATTAAATACTGTTACCTTTTACTTCGTAAGACACATCTGAGTGCTTCAGCTTCTGGCAACTGAAGCAATAGACAGGATCAATAACTTAAGGGAAAAACCCTGCAATATCAGAGTGCCAAGATCAACAGAATGACTTTACTCCAGTTGTTGAACGTGTCTAATTAGGTTCAAAAAGATTTTTTTTGTGGCACTGAAATTACTCATTTGTCTAAATCCCTTGTAGAATAAAGAAGCATGTCAACCACTTAATTGATACTTGATGTTGAAAATCATTGAAAAAATCTTCAACGAAGGATTTAAACTTCAAGACATATATATCTATGATGCTTAACTACCATGATAAGAAGTCACTTTTTTTTTATAAATGAAGTTTAAACAGTCAACACTGAAGAACTCCAAGAGAATCAGAATTTAGGCTAGTGATTATTAAAATAAGTCTGAATGAGAAGATGTCATTCAAGTGGCATTTACATATGTCATTTCAATGTTTCAAATAATATGAAAATTATATAACTATATAACTCTTTGTGTGTGTGTATATATATATATATGTGTGTATATATATATATGCATACAAACAATGAAAACTTGATTGATTCAAACCAGTATACTTTCCAATGTTTATCATAATGTAGACTTTAAATCTACAAACTGGGGGCTTCATTCCAAGTGTAAATACTAACAATTCCCTACTCCTAAAAGCCATACAAAGCTTTCCCACACAGTTCTGTCTCTAATGCACCCTCACCACATAACTACACATTAGTTTTGCCATGCCAGTGTTGCATTCAGTGAATGAGTTAGTATTCAGATTTTTTTTTGTCTCCATGACTAGCAGGATCTCTTTAAGACATGTCATCCAAACTATAAACTCACTGTAACATTGTTAATTTTATACTGCCTTTTTCATGGTATTGTCCCAATAATAAAAGAATGCTTCAACTCCCCTGCTGAACCTATATCAGAACATTATCCATTCATACTATTTTATAACGAAGGAACTAAAAGACAGAGTTTTGATGCCTGAATTATAAAATCATTCTAACAGCTTATTTTTTTCTGAGTTCTTAAACAGAGTGCACACTAAAAGCACAGTTTAATTATGGTTATGAGAGCTCTGAACTTCTGATATTTCACCTTTAGATAATAATAATCATTATCAGCCAAAAAGCTTTTACATTAGATGACTGGTCTTAAAACACATAGGTTCCAAAGCAAAGACAAGAATTTACTTCTAGGGGCATTAAAACATTAACCCTTTCTCCCAACCATTCACTGCATGCTTTCTAACCTTTGCATCAAACAGTAGAACACAGGGTATGTTTTTTCTGAGTATAAAACTAATGCATTCTCAGAACATCATTCATGCTGCACAGCTCAGGAGGCTGGGGCTTTGTGGAAGAGCACAGCATCTGACTGTGCTGTCAAATACTGGGGCATAATGCACTGAGAATGGTCAAATCAGGGTGGCACAGGTAACATTTTGAGTGTTTGGCATTGCACTTTTGCATACTTTTCCCACAGAAACACGAGCCACTGAACTCTACAAAAAAGCCTAGAATAACACAACAGCAATTTCCAAACACAGTTTGCTTGGTTCCCAAGAGAAGCAACACTATGCTATGTGAAGATGATGGCAGTGGCAATGCTGGGAGCAGCAGCAGTCGCTGCTGGCTCTGCGCTCGGCCATGCACGTGTGGGAAGGAGTGTGTCAGGCCCTTCTCGTGTCACATGAAAGCACAGCCACAGCTCCATGGCCATTGCTCATGCACAGGTTGTTTTTTCCATCTTCTTGAAGCATCAACAACTGTCTGGATATTTTTCTAACCAAAACTAGCTTGCAAAGTCTGTGTGTCCTAGCTAGAATGCCAAGATGTAAAATCACAAACATCTCCAAATTCAGTAAACTATTAGATCCTCATCAGATATGGCTTGAGTAGGAGGAGCAGATGGTCATATTCTTTGACAGTTATTATTTCCTTGGACATGTCATTGAAACAAAGTAAGGGTTTTTCAGTCCCCTTCCCAACTAGAAGGTGACAGAAAAAGCATATGGACATTCTGAGCTGCGTTCAGACTCTGAAGATTAAAGTCTGGGATAATTTTGCTCCTCATAGTCTCAGCCTTAATCCACAGTACAAAACATTTTTCCCAAACTGTGCTGAGGATTGTCTGTATTTTCCCAGCCTGCTTGAGAGTGAATGCAGCCCAGGGCCTAATCCCAAGCCTATAAACAGCAAGCAATTGTGCAGCAAATCTGGGCCCAGTGTGTAATTTTTGTCACATCCATGAGATTTTGGAGTTGTAGCCCCTCAAGCCAGTAGGCTGAAGACCTTTTCCTACCTTGACTCTATCCTTTCATCCTTCTACCCAATCTTATGTTATATTCCACCCCCTGCATCACTTTCAGTCCATTTTCCAATCTGCCTATTTAATTACAGACTGCATTGCAGCATGACTTTCTCTCCCTTTGCTCTGCAAGGGTGCCTGTAGAGACAAGTCAGGTTTGGATACCTGCATGGATGAAACAGAGAGGAAGGGAAAAAAGCATCCTTCAGACTTGATAAAATATATACTTGTTATTCAAGTGCACTGCAACAATCAGAAGCCTTAATTGCAACAGAAGTCTCTCAGTACTTCAGGATGTCTATCAATAAATGTATATTCCCAGCATGGCAATCACAAAGAGGCTCTAGGAGCGAGACCCTGTTAAGATGGATTCTACAGAAAATTTTAGTTTACATATTTTACTTAGATTCTGAGAATTGCAAAACTAGAATAATTGTGGCTATATCTTTGTAAGAGTAGCAAGAGAGCCTAACCTTCAACCATATAATGGAGTGGCTAGTATTAACACTGATAAACTCTTGTGAAATTTCTTTTCAGCTGAGGGATACTGTCCAAGTTTTTTTTGGAAAATACTGACCTAACCAGCTAAAATGACCATAAATAACAGTTTCTTTAGGTCAGGAAATCTTAGCCCAAACAGTGAAAAACATGAGGGCAAAATATGCTCTGCATATTAAAACTGATGAATAAATGCAATCACACAGCATCATTGCACTCAAATGGTTACTTGAAAGATAAGGAAATTGGTGCTTATATTCTTGGATATTGCTTAGTTCTGAAACTGTCATTACTGGAAATCATCAAAGGTATTTTAAGAATAAGAATATATTTTAAGAATATAGCTAACATATAGCTATATTTTACGTAGCAAATTCACAGTTCCTTTATGTAAAACATATGAACTCACTGCTGTCTACTACTTTCATTGATGATTTTAACATTTCTATTTTTTAAATTTTGTATCATATGATCATGAATTTCAAGCTTGGCTTCCTTAATTTCTTTTTTGTTTCACTCTAAACCTTATGATACCATCAATATTAAATGGAATTATGATCACTCTTTCAAAAAAAATTCCTCTTAAGATTCTTGCAATTATTCAAGGCTCCCTTTTACACACTTGGACTATGGAAAAAAAAATTACATGAAAATATCGCACAGGCAGCAGGAGTCCTAAATACTTCTAAGAGAGTTTATTTCTCACTGTTGAAAATGTCAGTGTTCAGCAACTTAAATGCCTTCTAAGTACTTCTGTATGCAAAGCCTTTACATTTATATTTTGTCCTTAGTATCTTAGCACAGGAGAATAATTCTGTCACCTGTGTTTCTCTATTGCCTCCTATTTCAGCTATCTATTGTAGACTCCTTACAAATAAAGTTATATGTAAAGTTTACTCCTCCCCCTCCTTTCCTTCCTGGGTTCCCCATAGTAAACAATTAACCTTTAGTATCCAGTTACCTCATGACAGGACAGCAAAAGTCAGGGTAAGTCA
The DNA here is from genome assembly GCF_036417665.1 of Passer domesticus. Taxonomy (NCBI): domain Eukaryota; kingdom Metazoa; phylum Chordata; class Aves; order Passeriformes; family Passeridae; genus Passer; species Passer domesticus. The sequence continues at coordinate 49,225,913 of NC_087477.1, forward strand.
AGCCTTAAACACTTGCATAAAACAAACAGGACAGATAAACAAGAAATGGTATTTTAGATCAGCTGATAAGAGAGCAGAAAGAACGAAAATAGCCTCAGTACCCTTGTGTTAACCCATGCAAGACAATAAAGTCTCACTAACAAAAGCATGCATTTACATCACAGCTAGGAAAGAAAAAACAAAAAACCAAAACTAAAAATCAGTTTTATAGCTAGACCATCATAAATTGGGTCAGCTTAGCATATTTCAGTACCGGTTTGTGAAATGGCTGCTATACTAACCTTGGCTGGTCAGAATACCCCAGCTAGCTTTCCGTTTTGCAGGGCACTCCCCTACACTTTCTAGGCGTCTTTTGGGGAGATTCTGGCTCCTCTGAACAGCAGTGTTTGTTGTCATGATCTGTTTCTCCAGGAAAGCCTGTCTGTCATTGGTGCAGGTACTCTGCTCTGACGAACAGCCACAAATGATCTCTGCTACCTTTTCTCCTCCTTTCGCTTTTTCACAAAGGATCTTGCTGTACTTACTGTAGAATGGCTACAACACTGAAATCCATTCAGTAACATTTACTAGCTTGGACTAGTGACTACAGAGTGGGGGAAGGGAAGGACTGCTCCAGCATTTTCTATTTTTAAAACAGAGAAAGAATCAGCTTAGCTACAGCATGAGTCTTAACTATTTACATGATTTAAATGGAAAGAAGGTGCTAATTTTTTAATCATTTAATACAAAAACTCCCTGATTCTTAAAGCATAAGCATTCAAATGTTTTGCTGCTTGATTACCAAGCAGCCTAAAACAGAAAACCAAAATTATTTTATCAGAATGGAAATTCTTTTAATAATAGTAACAACAATTATTACTGCATCAGGTTTTACTCATATGTAATGTGCAGTAAAGAGTGATTTTAGCATTCAGGAGAACCCATGAAACTATGAAACACTCCTGGTTTTCTATGGTTTGTTTCTTGGTTTGTTTTGTTTTTTGGTTGTTTTTTTTTTCAAATAGGGGGCAAGTTATCCTACAAATGTCAACAGAAACTAAATCCTGAATAAAAGCATGTTTTGACTAAAAAAAATTATTTTAAATGTCTGACCCCATTATGAAAGTAAGGCTGTAGTCTTGTCAGAAGAAGCACCGATCAATGTTTTTAAAAATAGTAACAAAACCAACCAAAGAGTGCTAGAATTTTTTGTTCATTACTATGTATCAGGCTGATAGTATAGAACAGAAATCTGCAGAGAGAAGCAATCTATGATAAAACTGCATCACAGTAAAAGACAGTGATTTCTCTGTAATAATAGCATGTTAAAATGTTGCCTTTACCTCCCTGGCATTTCCTTGTAGTATTTCCTCATTATGCTCTTCTACAGATATATAAAGTAGCCACTTGTAAATTTTTAACAAGCAAATCAACATTACTGAATTTCACTAATACTACTCTTTTCAGGTACCTGACAAAACTTAAGCCCTAAAACTCTGAAATAATGCTCATATATTTAAAGAAATTTTCTATATTCCTCTTAGTTTTCTTTAGGAGAAAATCAGAGGCAAGATTATAGGTAGGTAGGGTGAGGGGAAGAAGAAGGAGCAGCTGCAAATCTCACCCTGAAATTGCAGCGCATGAGAGCTGTCTCACTTGGAATAGTGCTATACCCTTTACAGAACAGAAGCAGGTGGGCTACTGCTCTTCTGTCTACAAGACAGAACCAAATAGAACTCTCGCAGACATTAGGGTGCTTTCAGACAACTGCTTTCCTCGGGTTTTATCTAGCTGAATGAATCAGAATATCTCCCAGACTGAAATAAACATTTCAACATATTCAATCTCTGCATGTAAATCTGAAACAGAGCTTTCACAAAAGGGCTCATTATAAATGGGACATTATAAATATATCACTTCAATACTAGAATTATGCTTTCTTCCAAGTAAATAAATATTGGAAGAGGTATTAACAGGAGAGCATAGTAGGGATGTGTATACATGTGCCTATGCAGGAAGATACCAGCATTATTCTCCTGACAGTTTTTGTACTTGCCATGGCTCTGAGGCTCATCTCAGTTTTAAATTTCCATTTGGAATGGAATTCCAGGACTCTCAAGAGAAGGTGGTGAGGACCAGGATCAAGCAAAGCATCTGGGACTGCAGAGCAGGAATTGACAGTGGTCTGGCAAGAAAAAAATCTACATTTTTTGTAGGAGTTTTGTGGGTGAGGCTGTCAGCTGAGAATGAATCTGCATCTTTCTACAGGAGTGGTACAAACCTGGAAGGACTTCATACAAATGATTCCCACATTGATTCCAGCCTCTGTTCTCTCTTACTTGTCTGGGAGGTGTGACTGGCAGGTGCAAGGACACCAGCAGGTACACAGACAGCTGTCATGGCTTCAAAGAGGCAGAGCCCACAGGAGCCAGCATCACCTGGTCCCTTGCACAGGAAGCAAGGAGCTCCCCATGCAGTTAGAGCAGCCCCAAAACCCCCCACCTCCAAAGCACGGCTTATAGGAAAAGTATCTCCATTACACAGTGATATTCCATAGATGCTTGTCACTCATTGAGTGACTTTGAATACTCTAGAGGACATTTAAAAAATATGCATTCTTGTGCGTTAAAGAAGGCAAAGCTTCAGGACTCTAGAAGGAACTTTTCACTAAATTCTGCTAGGCCCAACCATTTAACTTCCAAAAAACATTAAAAAAAATCTTATTAAAACAGTTCACAAATACAAGATTTAAAAAAAAAAAAAAGCAGCCAACCCAGCATCAAAAATCATCTGAAATGATGTTAAAAATATACTTGAGATGAGGGAATGAACATGGTTAAAACCACGGAGTAAGGCTGAAGACTATGCTACTCTACTTGACTTCCACCTATGGCATGGAATTGCTATGTGACCTTTCTCACATCAACCGTCTATCCCTGGACTACATTAGCTACAAAACAAAAATCAAATCCTTCAACTTCCTACCAACATTAGGTAATAAAACTATTAACATTCAAAACTACAAAAGCACTTATGCTTAGTCCTGAGATTATGTTCTTCAGATTTTTCTCTATAGAAGACATTGAAAGCCTTCCAAAGTCTGCCAGAAAACCTTTAACACAAGTCTAAGTAGATGTCCAAGCATGTGAAAAATACAGTTGACCATTATTTTTCCTGACTTGGAAAACAAGCAGTTAGGGACAGCATTTAGATTACATGGAAACAATGTAATTACCCTCAAAAAAGCAACCAGGGGAAGGGGCAGATGCTACAGTCTGAGAGTAAGGCAACTGATGGGTTTGGAATTCTGGCCTAAATTAGCATACAAGCTTTAAATAAAACACTATGTTAAATTTCATTAATAATTAGTTCTGTTCAAATTTATAACCCAGAGGAAGAAGTGTTGAAGGAAAGTCTCAAAATCTTTTTATTCCAGTTTTTTGTAAAAGAAAATATGAGTAAAGTTTCAACATTTCCAGGTCAGCACATAGGTCTGAGTTTAAAGGGGCAACAGTTCTTAACAGGTGGGAATGAAAATAGAAGTAAATTTTTGTTCCTCCCTTTCAGCAGGGAACTCATTCTATTTTTAAGGCAACAGAGATGCAATTGTGGTAACACACAAAAAAGTGTTAATAAAACCAACAATACCCAAAACCTCTTTGACCTTTCAGCACATGATGCAGTCCAATGCAATACAGGTCCAAACTCCTATAACAATAATTTACCTTAGGAAAAATTGCACAAAATTGCACCATTTTCAAATGTCACAGATCAGTATTTTGTGTGCAACCATCTCAAAACACCAAACCGATGACCCACCTGACTTCCCAAACTGTTCTGTACTTGCAGGTTACTCTGTTTTCATGACCAGGATTACTATGGGGTCACAGTGACTGCATGGAACGTGCCACACTAAATTCTGGAACAGGACTAGAAACTGATTCTTCCTGCTCATGTGATCCACACCCTGCAGCCATGAAGCTGAAATGACAGACAGGCTCTCTGTGGCTCAGTGCCAGTACCCCAGCAGTGGCCTGTTATTTGACATTGCCAAAAACAAACCAGAAGAATTCTTGAACATTGCTCCCTGTAGGAGATGCGAGGATGAAACAAATTTTAGGAAGGTTTGAGGAACAGTGTTTTCTGACAAAAACAGCATCCTACAAGGCACAGTGGTGGCCACTGTTACATTCTACAGTGCCAGCTCAATGCCAAGGGACATAAATGCACCATGAATGTACAGGGATAAAGCTCTAGGAGGAGAACAGGGAAAGGCCTGGAACAACTTTTTGTTTGTTTGTTAAATAGATTCTTGCATCAAGCCATACTTCATGGCAAGTATGATGGTGATATAAGTCATTAGCAGGTAACCAGAAGCTTAGGCATTATCCAGGTCACCAACCAGTCCTCTTGACAAATACCAGCTGATAGGCAGATAATGCTTTAATTATCACTACTTACTTAAGCATAAATTACATTTCTTTACACCATTATAAGCACTAAAAAATTCTATTACATACTCTTAATACAATCTCATCACTGTCTCTAAGCTGGAAATCCAAATCAGTAGTAGTAGTAGTAGCAGCAGCAGTAGTAGTAGTAGGAGAAGAAGAAGAAGATGATGATGATGACAATGATGTTAGCAACAGCATGGCTCTCTGGCTAGTAATTTCCCTACCTCTTCTCCTGAGATTTCTACAGTTGTTACACCTTATGTCCTCAGATGCTGGGAATCATAACTGAATCATAAATCTTTGAAAAAAGATTTAAACTTCTGATATGACAAAGGCTTTGCCTCAGCCCTTCCAGAAGTCAAATACAGAACAATGCCATATTTATTATATTTCTTGGCTTGTTTGCAATGTGCACCTGTCAGATTCTTCAGGCAGACAAGGCAGCAATAACATAAAATACTTGCTAATATGTAAATGAAAATAATAACAGAAGTCATGGGGTGGAACCTAAGCAAATCAGTTACCAAGCAGGTCTGAGCTTCAGATATTGACAGAAAGACAGACACAGGCATGAAATCAGTAGTCAGCATAGGCGTGGTAAAGGGCACCCCAGAGAGAATCTTCAATTATGGTGAAAGAACAGCCACGAAGAGAGAGAGAGCATATCTATGGCCAGAAAGACTCCAGAGATGGCAGAGAGTAACATCCACTAGTGCAACAGATGCAGCATGCCACAAAGGATTTATGGCCAGCCAGCCAGCACTGCTGCAGCCCTG